>NC_026000.2:81475093-81489102 GCF_000442705.2 Elaeis guineensis
TTATTTGCGTTAAGAAAACCTTCTCATGCAAAATCCCTCCCACCCACTTTATTTCCATGATGAAAGGCCCTTCTTTTATCGCACAAAAGGTTATGGCATGGGAGTTAGGATGAGACCCAATCTCATCAAGATAAGAAAGTTAGATGATATCAAATATATCTAGATAAGGAAGTTTTAAATCAAATTTAAAACCTACCTCATCTAATCCATGTGGGGCGATGAGAAAAGGGGTTGCTTTTTATTTTTGGCATAAAGTATCTCATGCTAAAAATAAGATGGTGCAACTTCTTAGGCATGCGCAAGGTGGGGCGGTTTCTCATGGGGTGGCCAAGGGGGAGAGAGAATCCCAGTAGAATGGGACTCCTCCTTTTGGTGCTTAGTTGATTTCTAACCAATTTAGGAATTGGTTACATGCAAAGATAAAGAAATTTTTAATTCAATTAGATCCTAATTCAATTAGAAAATATTGAAACCAAGTCTTGATCAAATCAGGAATTTAGTCTCCCTTAGCGATTAGGTTATCTAATAACCTAATCAGATCAAACCTAATTGAACCTAATTCAATTAGACTTAATCCAACCCTCATTGCTTAATCAAATTGAGCCAATTAGTAATTTAATTACTAATTAATCCTCATATAATTTACTAACCCTTAGCAAATTATTTATTACAACCTTTGCATAGAGTTAATCATCAATCATATTGACAATTATACCCTTTAACAATTATGAATCATCGATCAACCATCAGATCAGACCAAAATTTCTATTGTGTATGACCCATAGGTTCGAACACTAAGTCGGTAGTATAGAAATAACTTTCTATATTAATCAAAGTGATCATCTAGCAATGATATCCGACGTCCAGATAGTGTCAAATAGTTGTAAAGCAACATTCAAGAACCTAAGATATGGTTATCGCATAATTTATTCCTTTTATCCTAATGCTCAAGGCGATCTAGAGTTTAACTGTTAACTCTAAAATAGTCATCCACATTGTGTTTCAATCTTTTTCAAATCCTGTGATTCCTCCAAGGATTATTCTGACCAAGGTTTTGCTCAATTGAAATACAGTGATGCATTAACTCCTATAATCTGAATGGATCAATACTATTTTGACTCACACATCGATTTCGTAAGTACTTAACTATATCCAGTAGCTTTCTGTTATTGTATTAAAAATATAGATTGTCTGACATCAAAACACAGTCAGTTACTTGCAAATCACCGTGATGATCTCAGATTGGAGGGACACTTATGCCCATATCCTTCGCAAGCTACTCTTGACAGCAAAATGCTCTATAGTTTGGTCACTATTCAGTGACATCCTACATCTTACTTATATACTATACCAGTGTCTCCACACTTCTTAATTAAGAGGACAACTAACTCATATGGTACACAATGATCTACACTTGATAAACATTATTGTCTTTATTAATAATGTACCATTTGATCGTGAACAAGTTTAAAAATTACATGATAAATTCTCCTTTATTGATTGTAAATAGTTCTAAGAACTTCATCATAACACAGGAGTTCAATTAAGGAAGATGCACACCTTATGATGAATTTATCAAATAACTTTTATTAATTTATAATTCATATACATATAAGGAGCACAATCATCTATAACTTAGATGATTGGCTTTAGGATACTTTTCCTAATAAGGGTCTTCTTAAAGTATTTGTGAGAGCTTTTATGAGGGTAGCTTCTAATTGAGAAAGGTATGTATATAAGAGTTAAGAGTGGGGATCCTCCTCTTATATTGTTTTCTCTTTCATGGTAAAGCTTGCATGCCTCATAGAAGTAGCACTTAGGCTATTCCACAAACTTGATTGTGTGTTCTGTATTATTTCTTCTTTCTTCCTATTGCAACGGATGGTATCGGATCCGTAATAAGTGGTATCAGAGCAAATGATATCACAACAAATGGTATTCGAGGGAATGTATCAGTCTTGATCTGAAGGTTGGGATGTTTGATCAGGCATGATCAAGTACGATCTGACGGTTGGATGGCTTGTGTATTGGGAATAGTGTCCCAAAGCCAATTATCAGTCTGTTGATAATTGTGCTCCTTTTGTATTAGTACATGAATTATAAATAAATAAAAATTATTTTGATATTTTTTTATCATAAATGTTTCATCTTCTAATGAACTCCTGTATTGTGGTGAAGTCCTTGAGACTATTTAGACTCGACAAAGGAGGATTTATCGCTTAGTCCTTAAACCTGTTCGCGACCAAATGATACATTGTTACCAAGGACGACAACGTTTATCGACCATAGGTCATTGTGTGCCATATAGGTTGGTTGTCCTCATAACCAAGGAGTGTGGAGACACTGGTATGGCATACAAGTGAGATGTAATGGTACATCTGCACTGAACGTGACCGACTCCGGAGCTATTTCTGCTGTCAAGATTTGCTCCGATGGGATATAGGTATAAATGTTCCTCCGACCTGAGACCACCACGGTGACTTGCAAGCAACTCACTGCACTTAGGCACTGGACTACCTGAATTTTTAATTCAGTGACGGAGGCTGCTGGATGTAGTCAAGTACTTGACTTGTCGGTGCGTGTGTCAAGATGGGATTGACCACTCCAGTTTAGGAGCTGTGTACAGTCATGTTTCAATTTAGCAAATCTTGACCAGGGTAGTCCTAATGAGGAGTCATAGGACTAATTGAGTTGAGCACGATTCGGATGATCTCATCAGGGTTGATAGTTTCACCCTGAGTTGTCCTAAACACAGGGGTCAAAAAGGATGAATTATATAGTAACCATATTCACATAGGTTCTGAATGTTGCGATTGTGACTATTCGACCTATCCGATCGTCGGGTACCATTGCTAGATGGTCACTTCGATTAGTACAAGAATTGGTTCTTGTGCTACCAGCTTAGGTTCGAACCTGCGGGGTCACACACATTAGAGGTTCCTTTCTGATCTGATGGCTGATTATGAGTCTTATGTGTCTGGGACTCTATGATTGAGAATTAGGATTCTCTGATCATGAGTTCCACACATTTTAGGTACCGGGGTCAAAATTTTGAATTTCAAATTTTGAATTTGAAATTTGAACTCTTTGATCAGGGTTTCATATCGATGGTCTCTGATACCTAATTGCTCATCAGATTTGGACTTGTTGGTGCAAAAATCCATCTGCGTCAGAGAAGCTGGAGTCGAGGGAGTCGCGGTCACGTCGGGACCTGCAAAAGAAGTCTAAACCGAAGGTGGGGTTGCTCCGGCAAGACCCTCCGACGCTCAAGTCAGTTCTCTACCTCAATAAGAATGGAGCGCTCAAACAGAAATTTTAGCAGAGTTTTAGGATAGAAAATAGAGCTTAGAGAATAACGTATCTGGGGTCCCCCTTTTATAGACGGAGGGAGCAGAGGATTGATAGCGACTGTTTATGATTGCCTCATCGTGGGCTGTATGGGGCCAGGAGGAATTTATCATGAAGAGTAATGGGGTGGAGTCGTGGCTGCCACCATGGCTCACCACGTAGAATCAGTTGCGGAGAGTAGAGCGGCGTCCGTTGTCGCGACTCGCCAGGGAATGGTGGAACTGCACAGGATCCGTTGCAGGAAGTGGAGCAGAATCGTGGCCGTTACTGCAGCCTGCCAGGGAGTGATGGAGCCGTGTAGGATCCGTCACAGGGAGTGGAGCAGAGTCATGGCCGTTACTGCGGCCTGCCAGGGAGTGATGGAGCTGCGTAGGATCCGCTGCAGGGAGTGGAGCAGAGTCGTGGCCGTTACTGCGGCCTGCCAGGGGGTCCAGACTTGTTGACCGAAGTTCGATTGGAGTCTAATTTCTGTAGAAGCCCGGATGGGAATCATTTATCAAGGAACCTCGATCGAGACCTTCAGTAGGAGTTCAGGGCGGAAGTCTGGCTCCCGTGGGAGCTCGGACAAATCCTACCTGTAGCTGGAGTCGGAGGCGAAGTCCGGCTCCCATAGGAGTGCAGACGAAGTCTTCCTGCGGTCGAAGTTGGGGACGAAGTCTGACCCCGGTAGGAGTCCGGACGAAGTTTACCTGCAGTTGAAGTTGGAGACGGAGTCCGGCTCCCGTGGGAGTCCGGATGAGGTTTACCTGTAGTTGAAGTTGGAGACGGAGTTCTGCTCCCGTAGGAGTTCGAACGAAGTTTGCCTGCTGCTCAAGTTGGAGACAGAGTCCGGCTCCCGTAGGAGTCCGGACAAAGTTTGCCTGCAATCAAAGTTGGAGAAGGAGTCCGGCTCCCGTAGGAGTCCGGACAAAGTTTGTCTGCAATCGAAGTTGGAGACGGAGTCCGGCTCCCGTAGGAGTCCGGATGAAGTTTACCTGCAGTTGAAGTTGGAGACGGAGTCCGGCTCCCGTAGGAGTCCGGATGAAGTTTGCCTGCAGTCGAAGTTGGAGACGGAGTCCGACTCCCGTAGGAGTCCAGGTGAGGTTTACCTGTAGTTGAAGTTGGAGACGGAGTCCGGCTCCCATAGGAGTCCAGACGAAGTTTGCTTGCCGCTGAAGTTGGAGACAGAGTCCGGCTCCCGTAGGAGTACAGGCGTAGCCTTCCTGTAGTTGGAGTCAGAGATGAAGTTCGGCTCCCGTAGGAGTCCGGACGAAGTCTTCCTGCTGCTGAAGTCGGGGACGAAGTCTGGCTCCCGTAGGAGTCCGGGCGTAGCCTTCCTGTAGAATCTCTGAGGGGTCACTCCTGACACGAACTTCGATTTGGGGAGGTTTTACACCCAACACCAGTCCCCCTACTTTCGAGTTCGAGTTTCGATCAGAGGAAGTACAAAAAATTTTCACAGTCGAAGTCGTTTCCTTGAATTCTGCACACGACTGCCCTCGAAAATCTTGGCATTTAATGCGCGCATGCTGGAGCTTTTTTTTGATTAGGGCGATCCGAAGAGTCCTTTCGGAACTCCCACCAGGGCATAATCCTAAGCGTCACGCCATAATGGTCCGCGAACAGTCAACCCTATGCCGCGGTGAGTGGGACACGTGGCGGGTACTGGTTGGCCTAGGGATATCTGCCACCATAACTGCGTCAGGCCCCGTTGCTTATTTAAGCCCCCACCTTTTCTCCAGGGGCTTCGCTTCGCCTGAGGGTCGACACCTTTCTTCTAACTGAGAGTTTAGCCACTCAGCCACTCCATCGGTGCCCTTTTCGACTCCGAGCGCCCTTCGCACCAGTCTTCACCATCCCCGCCGACTCTCCACCATCTTCAGTCCCCCTAGCCTCTCCGAGGAGTTCTCCCACCGGGGCCCCCACCCCAGAGGCCAACCTCGAGAGGATGCCACAGACCAAGAGGAGTGTGAGGAGGAAAACAGTGGCCTGCGAGTTCTCCGACTGTCAAACTGTCACCGAGGGTTCCCGTCGCCTTAAAGGGGGCTCGAGGGAGAATTCCTTCAACAATAGGGGTTTAATAATGGAGACAATCGGTGAGGGCGTTCCGCCTGAGAATTTTGGAGTAGTTGAATGGGGCGACACCGATCAAGCGGGCAGAGTTGTCGTCACAAGCTGTGGCGGGATTCTTGACGTCGTCGGGGCCGAGGGACCAGAAGCGGTCAGCGTCGACGGTGGGGCAGTAGAACTTGTTGCATGGATGGTGGAAGTAGCGCATGCCGACCTTGTCGGAGTACCTAAGACGGTGGTTGTCGTGGAGCACACGGTGGTGGCGCATGCCTCCGATGCCATCGCGGCCTCCGAGGTACTTCCGATTCTTCTTGATGCAGGTCGTCGTCGCCGCTGCGTTGCCTTCGCTGCCCCCTGAATTCTATCCCATCCTTTTCCCCCTAGGGTTGGGGTTTCGACGATGGAACGAAATGAGGTGGGGGGCGAGAGCTGAGAGGCTTATCACACGCACTGAAAAATACTGCTGAGAAGGATAGAACCAGGAAGAGAAGTCTACAGCTTGAAGTGGCCTTCGGTGTATCCCTTTCGAGTCTTGTAGTAATATTTTCTTTTTCTGGCCCTCCGGATCTTGTAACGTACATCTTGTTAATCGAAAAATGAGAAAGAGATTTTGTTACTTTATCCGCACTTTGCGTCGAATTGTTGCCTGTCGAACTTCTTTCCTTTACCATTGTTATTGTTGTATTCCCTTCTCTCTCTTTCTCTTCTTTTCTTCTTTTTTTTTTTTTTTGACATCGTCCGGAGGTTACCGGTTGTTGCCACGTCGGCTCATCTTTTCAGTTATCCTTCTCCTTCAGCCTTAATGGCTCTATAATGCATATTTAATGAATAATATGAGAAGGAAATTTTCTGCTACCTCTTTTACTCATGTGTTGAATTATCACTTGTCGAGCTTCTTTTCGACCTTTGCATCATTCGGAGGTACCCGATTGCCATCGCATCGATCCGTCCTTTCATCCATGGCTGCAGATTTGTCTGGGGCCGTTCGGGTTTGGTGCCCCCCATCAGGGCTCGAGCTCGGAGGTCTGAGCTTCTCGTCACCCTGAGGAAGTCGTCTTATCTCGGGCTTGCGTTGAGAGCTTTCTTGAAAGCTGGAGGTCTTGATAAGAACCCCAATCCTTGTTGAGATAAGGTTCTCTGCATCTTTGATGCTGTTTGTTTTCCATTCGTCGCTGACGTAGTCCATCGCTTTCCTTTTTAACTCCTCTCCCCTTTCTCCTTTTTCTTTTTCGAGTGGGATTTTTCCCTCTACTCTTGGTGGGGTTGCGGGAGTCCGACTCCCGTAGGTGAAGTCGGGGCGAAGTCTGACTTCCGTGGGAGTTCGGATGGAGTCTACCTGCAATTGAAGTCAGGGGCGAAGTCCGGCTCCCGTAGGAGTCCGGATGAAGCTTACCAGCGATCGAAGTCGGGGACGAAGCCCGGCTCCCGTAGGAGTCCAGGTGGAGTCTTCCCGTAGCCAGAGTCGGAGATGAGATCTGGCTCCTGCAGGAGTCCGGACGGAGTCTGCTTACGGTTGAAGTCGGGGACGGAGCCCGGCTCCTGTAGGAGTCCAGGCTAAGTCTACCTGCACTTAAAGTCCGTGGCGAAGTCCGGCTCCCTTAGGAGTCCGGACGAAGTCTACCTGCGATTGAAGTTGGGGGCGAAGTCCGGCTCCCGTAGGAGTCCGGACGGAGTCTTATTACGAAAGGGCCGCTGGGAAGGTCCCCCTTTTTCTCATCTGGTCTTGAATGATCAGATCTTAATTGGTGTCGGGGCGAGGTTCTTTTCCTATTTCTGTCGTAACAGGTTTCAACTCTGGTTAGGACGAGGTTCTCCTCCTGTCTCTAACGCGGCTGTAGGGGCACATATGGGTGCTGCTGGGCCCTTCCCCCCATCCGGTCTAGGTGTAACCAGACCTTCGACTTTGCTCATGTTAGGACGAGGTTCTCCTCCTGTTCCTAACATGACTGTGGGGGCACATATGTGCGTTACAGGGCCTCTCCCCCCATCCGATCTAAAGAGAACCGGGCCCTCGACTTTGCTCAAGTTAGGGCAAGGTTCTCCTGTCCCTAACAGGGCTGTGGGGGCACATATGGGCGTTGCTTGGCCTCTCCCCCCATCTGGTCTAAAGAGAACCAGACCTTCGACTTTGCTCAAATTAGGGTGAGATTCTCCTCCTATCCCTAACAGGGCTGTGGGGGCACATATGGACGTTGCAGGGCCTCTCCCCCCATCTGATCTAAAGAGAACCGGGCCTTCGGCTTTGCTCAAGTTAGGGCGAGGTTCTCCTCCTGTCCCTAACAGAGCTATGGGGGCACATATAGGCGTTGCAGGGCCTCTCCCCCCATCCGGTCTAAAGAGAATCGGGCCTTCGACTTTGTCGAGATGAAGTTCCCCTCCCGCTTCCGACACGGTTTATTTTGACTGTCCTGTCGATATAAGCTAGTGCCAAGAGGGAAGACATGTAGATATGCAACTTTTATTTAAAATAAAGTTATTGGTAATACATTCGTAAGTTTTTCGAGCTCCATGGTCGTGGGAGGTCTGCTCCTCCGAGCTCCTTGAGGTAATAAGTTTCGGGCCGGGCTACTTCTTTGACTTCATACGGGCCTTCCCAGTTTGGGGCGAGCTTCCCTCGATCCTGAGGTTGCGAGACAGCGGCTCGTCGAAGCACTAGATCTCCTGCTTTAAAGACTTTATTCTTGACCCGAAAATTGTAATAGCGGGCGACTTTCTGTCTGTAGGCTGCCATCCGAACTTGAGCTACCTCCCACTTTTCTTCTAGTAAGTCGAGGTTGGCTTTAAGACCTTACGAATTGTGTTGTTCGTTGAATGCTATGACTCGCACCGACGGGAGTTTAAGCTCAATTGGGATAACAGCCACCATTTCGAAGGCTAAAGCAAAGGGGGTCCCCCCCGTGGGCAGTCTTTGGGTAGTTCGATACGCCCACAGCACATGATAAAGTTCGTCTGCCCAAGTTTCCTTCGCCTTTTTGAGCCTTGTCTTGATCCCTTGTAGTAGGGTTCTGTTGGTCACTTCAACTTCGCCGTTCGCCTGAGGATGGGCTACTGACGTGAAGTTGTGGGAGATGTTTAGATCTTCACAGAATTCGACGAATCTTGCTCCCGCAACTGTCGCCCATTATCAGTGATTAGGGTTCTTGGCAAACCGAACCTGCAAACGATTGACTCCAGATGAAATCTTGCACTTTAGCTTCTGTGATTTTCGCCAGTGGTTCGGCTTCGATCCACTTGGTGAAGTAGTCAATCGCTACCAGGAGGAACTTCCTCTGCCCCGACGCCACGGGAAAGGGTCCAAGGATATCCATCCCCCATTGCGCAAAAGGCCATGGGGCACTCAAGGGTGTAAGCTCGGTGGCGGACTGTCTCTGGATGTTGGCATATCTCTGACATCGGTCACACTTTCTGACGTATTCAATCGAGTCATGATGCATCGTCGGCCAGTAATATCCTTGGTGGAGCAACTTGTGGGATAAAGATCTAGCCCTCAGATGGCTTCCGCATATTCCTTCATGCACCTCCCACAAGGCATAGTCAGCTTCCGAAGGCCGGAGACATTTTAAAAGGGGCAAAGAGTATGATCTCTTGTACAACTTGCCCTCATAAAGGATGTATCGGGAGGCTTGATTTCTGAGCTTTCGAGCTTCTTTTGCATCCTGGGGGAGAACCCCGTCTCTGAGATATGTTATCAATGGATCGATCCAGCTGGGCTCGTGCTCAATTTCCATTACGGGCCGTGATTCTTTCGTACTCGAGCACTTTAGAACTTCAAAGAGAACACCCTTGGACAATTCGGCCGGTGCCAGCGTTGCCAGCTTGGAGAGAAGGTCGGCCCTGGTATTTTCCATCCTCGAAATCTGCCTGATGTTGAAGCTACTGAAGGTGGGGGCGAGCTCCTTTACCTTTCCAAGATACTTAGCTATGCTGTCCTCCCGTGCTTCGTAGTTTCTATTGACTTGTCCCACTACTAGTTTGGAGTCGCTGTGGACTTGGAGCTGATCTACTCCCAGCTCTTTGGCGATCTTCAGTCCTGCGATCAGAGCTTCATATTCTGCTCCATTGTTTGTTGCGGGGAACTCGAAGCGCAGAGCGTACTCCATGATGATTCCCTCTGAATTGATCAAGATCAGGCCCACGCCTGTGCCTGACATGTTGGAAGATCCATCCACGTAGAGAGCCCAAAAGCAACCAGAGGGATCTGCTTCTTCTTTGGAGGAGTTCGGTCGGGACTCCAGGCTGTCAATTTCACCTTGTTCAGGTTCGGCCTCCTCTGGGATAGTACACTCCACTATGAAATTTGCCAATATCTGAGCCTTCACTGCTGGCCTGGGTCGATAGTTGATGTTGAATTCTGTGAGCTCGATCGTCCATTTTGCCATCCTCCCCGAGGCATCCGTCCGGTGTAGAATCGCCTTGATCGGTTGGTCGGTGAGCAGCGTTACGGTGTGCCCTTGAAAGTAGGGTTGGAGCCTCCGAGCTGCAATCAACAGGGCGTAAGTCAGTTTTTCTAATTTAGTATACCTGATCTCGGCGTCTCTCAATGCACGACTGACGTAGTAGATCGGCCGTTGGACTTTTGCTTCTTCCTTGACAAGGACTGCCACGAGAGCCATGGGAGAGACCGTCAGATATAAAAACAGTTCCTCTCTAGGCTCTGGCTTCACCAACAGTGGAGGTGAGCCGAGGTAGCTCCTTAGTTCTTCAAACAACTCTTGGCACTCAGGGGTCCAACAGAAGTTCTTCGATCGCTTGAGGGTTTGGAAGAAGGGTAAGCACCGTTCGGCCGACCTCACGACGAAGCGATTCAGGGCTGCCACCCTCCCTGTAAGGCGCTGAACCTCTTTTATCGACTTCAGGGTGGCCATCTCCTGGATAGCACGAATTTTCTTCGGGTTGGCTTCGATTCCACGTCCCGATACCATAAAGCCCAGGAACTTTTCCAAGGTCACTCCGAAAGCACATTTAGTCGGGTTCAGCTTCATCTTATATTTTTGGAGGGCGCCGAAGGCCTCCCCGAGGTCGGCGATGTGGTTCAAGGAAGATTTACTTTTCACGAGCATGTCATCCATGTAGACCTCCATATTGCGACCGATCTGCTCCTTGAAGATTTTGTTCACCAGCCGTTGGTAGGTTGCGCCTGCATTTTTGAGACCGAAAGGCATGACCCTGTAACAGTAAAGGCCACAGTTAGTAATGAAAGCAGTCTTTTCTTCATCTTCTGATGCCATCCTGATTTGATTATAGCCGGAGAATGCATCCATAAAGGTGAGGAGCTCATGGCCCGAGGTCGCATCCACCAGTTGATCAATTCTGGGCAGAGGGTAGCTATCCTTTGGACAGACTTTATTCAGCTTTTTGAAGTCTATGCACATCCTCCACTTACCGTTCGCCTTTTTGACTAGGACAACATTGGAAATCCAGTCAGGATAATTGACTTTCCTAATGAATCCGGCTTTTAGGAGTTTGTCCACTTCCTCGGCTATCGCTTTCTGCCTCTCTGGTGCATGACCTCGAATTTTCTCTTTCGTCGGTCGATGCTTAGGATCGACGGCCAGGCGGTGCTCCATGACTTCCGTGTCAATCCCCGGCATGTCTGCTGAAACCCAAGCGAAAACGTCCGCATTCTTTCGCAGAAAATCGATGAGATGCATCCGCACCTCTTCCCCTAGGTTTGAGCCGATCTTCACCACATGCTTTGCATTCCCGTCGTTCAAAGGGATCGAAACCAGATCTTTGATTGGGCCGCCCCTCTCCTCAGTGAGGTCGTCGCGGGCATCCAGCCCATCAACTGGACAGGGGTCAGATTGGTCGCTTCATTGCAAGGCTATGTTGTAGTAGTGTCTGGCCAGGGCTTGGTCTCCCCTGACCTCTCCGATCCCCTGGTTGGTAGGAAATTTTAACTTCAAATGGTAGGTTGACACGACGGCTCGGAGAGCATTGAGGTCAGGTCGGCCGAGGATCGCGTTGTAGGCTGACGGCGCCTTCACCATCAGGAAATTCACCAGAGCCCTGGATCATCTTGGATATCGACCCGCGGCTACAGTCAAAGTTATCACTCCCTCCACTGGGACAACATCGCCGGTAAACCCTACTAGAGGGGAGCTAATCGGCCTCAAATGGCTGTCAAAGATGGACATCCTCGAGAAGGCATCGTAAAACAAAATGTCGGCCGAACTCTCATTGTCGACAAGAATGCAGCGGACGTCGTAATTAGCTATATTCAAGGAAACTACGACCGTATCGTTATGAGAAAATTGAACTCTCTGAGCATCTTCTTCGGTGAAAGTTATGGATTCCTCGATCTTTTGTCACTTGGGAGGTTCGACCAATACGCCGGTCGCTCCCCGTCGAGATTCTTTCGAGATGGTGTTGGCGAAATCCGTCAGAGGTCGATTGTCCGACCGCTCCATGCCGGCGGCCGTTGTCAGAGGATGTGGGGCCTGAAAAACTGGAGGTGAGGTCAGAGCCTGAGATCTGGCCGCGGAGGCCGTGGGTCACCGTGTGGATGCTTCGCGAGAAGGCATCGGACGAGGATCTAGTGGGGGAAGGAGGAGGAGATGCCAGAAAAGATGACCGGAGGTGGTCCCGTTGAGCGCTCCTTTAAGAACAAGGGTACTGCGAAGGTTCAAACCCTTCCTCTAGCGTCAATCCTGTTGGTGCAAAAATCCACCTGCGTCGGAGAAGCTGGAGTCGAGGGAGTCACGGTCGCCACCGGGACCTGCAAAAGAAGTCTAAACCGGAGGTGGGGTTGCTTCGGCAAGATCCTCCGATGCTCAAGTCAGTTCTCTACCTCAACAAGAATGGAGCGCTCAAACAGAAATTTAAGCAGAGTTTTAGGATAGAAGATAGAGCTTAGAGAATAACGTATCTGGGGTCCCCCTTTTATAGACGGAGGGAGCAGAGGATTGATAGCGACTGTTTATGATCGCCTCATCGTAGGCCGTACGGGGCCAGGAGGAATTTATCAGGCCATTGTCGGAGGATGTGGGGCCCGAAAAATTGGAGGTGAGACCGGAGCCTGAGATCTGGCCACGGAGGCCGTGGGTCGTCGTGTGGATGCTTCGCGAGAAGGCATCGGGCGAGGATCTAGTTGGGGAAGGAGGAGGAGATGCTGGAAAAGATGACCGGAGGTGGTCCCGTTGAGCGCTCTTTTAAGAACAAGGGTACTGCGAAGACACACCCTTCCTCTAGCGCCAATCCTGTTGGTGCAAAAATTCGCCTGCACCGGAGAAGCTGGAGTCGAGGGAGTCGCGGTCGCCGCGGGACCTGCAAAAGAAGTCTAAACCGGAGGTGGGGTTGCTCTGGCAAGATCCTCCGATGCTCAAGTCAGTTCTCTGCCTCAACAAGAATGGAGCGCTCAAACAAAAATTTTAGCAGAGTTTTAGGATAGAAAATAGAGCTTAGAGAATAATGTATCTGGGGTCCCCCTTTTATAGGTGGAGGGAGCAGAGGATTGATAGCGACTGTTTATGATCGCCTCGTCGTGGGCCGTACGGGGCCAGGAGGAATTTATCATGAAGAGTAATGGGGTGGAGTCGTGGCTGCCACCATGGCTCGCCATGTGGAATCAGTTGCGGGGAGTGGAGCGGCGTCCGTTGTCGTGACTCGCCAGGGAATGGTGGAACTGCACAGGATCCGTTGCAGGAAGTGGAGCAGAATCGTGACCGTTACTGCGGCCTGCCAGGGAGTGATGGAGCCGTGTAGGATCCACCACCGAGAGTAGAGCAGAGTCATGCCCGTTACTGCGGCTTTCCAGGGAGTGATGGAGCCGCGTAAGATCCACCGCAGGGAGTGGAGCAGAGTCGTGGCCGTTACTGTGGCCTGCCAGGGGGTCTAGACTTGTCGGCCGAAGTTTGGTTGGAGTCTGATTTCCGCAGAAGCTCGGATGGGGATTATTTGTCGAGGAACCTCGGTCGAGACCTTCAGCAGGAGTTCAAGACGGAAGTCTGGCTCCCGTGGGAGCCCGGACAAATCCTACCTGTAGCTGGAGTCAGAGGCGAAGTCCGGCTCCTGTAGGAGCTCGGACGAAGTCTTCCTGCGTCGAAGTTGGGGATGAAGTCCGACCCCCGTAGGAGTCCGGACGAAGTTTACCTGCAGTTGAAGTTGGAGACGGAGTCCGGCTCCCGTAGGAGTCCGGACGAGGTTTACCTGTAGTTGAAGTTGGAGACGGAGTTCGGCTCCCGTAGGAGTCCGGACGAAGTTTGCCTGCCGCTGAAGTTGGAGACGGAGTCTGGCCCCCGTAGGAGTCTGGACGAAGTTTGCCTGCAGTCGAAGTTGGAGACGGAGTCCGACTCCCATAGGAGTCTGGATGAAGTTTGCCTGCAGTCGAAGTTGGAGACGGAGTCCGGCTCCCGTAGAAGTCCGGATGAAGTTTACCTGCAGTTGAAGTTGGAGACGGAGTCCAGCTCCCGTAGGAGTCCGGACGAAGTTTGCCTGCAGTCAAAGTTGGAGACAGAGTCCGGCTCCCGTAGGAGTCCAGGTGAGGTTTACCTGTAGTTGAAGTTGGAGACGGAGTCCGGCTCCCATAGGAGTCCGGACGAAGTATGCCTGCCACTGAAGTTGGAGACGGAGTCCGACTCCCGTAGGAGTCCAGGTGTAGCCTTCCTGTAGCT
>NC_026000.2:81489202-81592369 GCF_000442705.2 Elaeis guineensis
GGAGTCGGAGATGAAGTCTGGCTTCCGTAGGAGTCCGGATGAAGTCTTCCTGCTGCTGAAGTCGGGGATGGAGTCCGGCTCCCGTAGGAGTCCGGGCGTAGCCTTCCTATAGAATCCCTGAGGGGTCACTCCTGACACGAACTTCGGGTGGAGGGAGTTTTACACCCAACAGGACTAAATATTTATGAGAGATTTAATTAGGGATTTGATCGCTAATTAACTCAATTTGATTGAGTAATTATTTTTAGATCAAGTCCAATTGAATTGGATTCAGTTTGGATTGATCCGATTAGGTTAAGTGTTGATCTAATCGCTAAGGTGGCTTAGTCCCTGATTTGATCAGGGGTTAGGTTTAGTTAATTCCTGATTTGATTAGGATTTTATTGAGCCTAATTAAGCCTAATTGTGTTGGGTTTAATCTGGTCTAATTGTGCTTAACCTATTTTAATTAGGTTGGCTTAATTTGAATCAAACCACCTTGTTTTAAATTTCCTGCGCCACCCAACTTCCTTGCGCCCATTTGAATTCACGAGAAAAAATTTTCTCATGAATTTTCTCCCATGCAAAGCTCTCTCACGCCCATGTTTCTGTGCGCCAATTATTTAGATTAACTTGGTTTGTTACCCATCCAAATTCAAAGGGGTTTTGAATTTGAATGGATAACCAAATAACCATGCGCCAGCTTATCCTCTTTTGTGCGCCCCATATTCCACACGAGAAATGGTTTCTCGTGAAAGTCTCCATGAACAAAAAAGGCCATGCCATCTCTTCTTTCTCGCACAAATGGATGAGGATAAGATTGGTTGGCACTTGAATTCAAATTTGATTTGAATTCAAGTGAGCAACCACCTCTTCTTATCCACTCACACGCTTTCAACATCTCTTGCGATATTTTATAAAATAAGAAAGGGAGGGGGTGTGGAAGAGATAAGGGGCGTGGGGAGGTTCTGAAAAAATTTTGAAGTGTTCAAAATTTATCGAGAGGAGAGAAAAAGGAGAGAGAAGTGGGCGCAGGGTTTTTGGTGTGTACCCTAGGGTTTCTACCTAGGGTTCGAGAAGTGAGATTGGTATGCCACGAGTATCGTGAGTCCATCAAATTTTAGGAAGAGATGCATCAGCCTCTCAACCAATCGTGCAGATGATCCAGAGTGTCCGAGGAGTCGGCACACATCGATCGAAGGAGTTCGATCAATATCAGCCATCAAAAGGGTGAAATCACGAACTAGCATTCGTGAGGAGCCAATCAGATGGGAGCTTCATGTGGATGATCCACAGAGGCCAAACACTAGTGTGGTTGCGACGTGATGATCAGAGTCTCCCGATGGTGATCAGATTGCGGTGATCGACTACCCGCAAAAGGTGATGTGTTCTGAACACAGTACAGTAAAAAGTTTACTATTTCAAATTTGAATTTCAAATTTAAATGCATGCTGTTGTATCATATTTAGATCCTAGTGTAAGATTAATTAGTATTAATTAATGAGATTAATTAATAATTTTGCTGTAAAATAGTAATTTTGAAAAAGTTTTAAAATTACCATTTTGCCCCTGCACTGAATTTTCGCTTCAAATGGTATCAAAGAATGGTTCTAGAATATGATATACATATGCATGCATAGATTAAGGTGTAATCTATAAGTTTAAATATGAAATTCAAAATTCTAAATTTGAAATTCAAATTTCAAAATTTAAAATTCAAAGGTTGGAAATTCGAAATTTAAAATTTGGTTGAAATCTCAAATTTGAAATTTGAAATTTAAAATTTAAAATTTAAAATTTAAAATTTAAAATTTAAAATTTAAAATTTGAAATTTGAAATTTGAAATTCAAAATTCCAAATTTGAAATTCAAAATTTAAAATTTAAAATTCAAAGATTGAAAATTCAAAATTTGAAATTTGGTTGAATCTCAAATTTGAAATTTGAAATTTAAAATTTTAAATTTTAAATTTTAAATTTTAAATTCAAAATTTAAATTTTAAAATTGATATATTTAGATATACTTGATCCAAGTAGCAAGTAATCTAATTGGGTTGGTTGCCATGGCCGTCCGATCATAGGAGAAAAGTAGGGTTTAAAGGCCCTCTCTTCCCATTCGATGGGGTCTCCTATGGCGGTAGGGGTGCCGATGCAATTATATCCCATGTCGATGAAGCAGCGAAAGGACTTAATTATAAAATTTATCATGAATATGTTAGATTAGATCTAAAAAAAAATTCATGATTTATTTTGAGTTATTTTCTGTTATGAAATGAGCAATAGGATAGCTGTTTATGAAATGTGCTGACCCGTTTGTGAAATGAGTCAACACATTTGGTGAACAGAAAATAAAATCTTTCAAAATTTAAAAATTATTTTTGAAATGCCAAATCCTGACCCATCAGCCCAAGTACTTAATTAAAAGAATTAAGTGTTGTCTAGTAGGTCTAGAATTGTAAATTAAGACCTAAGACAATTGCATAAACTTGTGGGTCAATGGGTTAGATGAATTAAATCCATAATTGGGTTAGACCTAAGGTTAGTTTAAAAAATGGACTAAATGGAGTAATTGGTCAAATCTAATCAAAAGTTGAATTAGATTAGGTCAAGGATACTCTAGACTCAACTTCAATAGTTGTAGTTGAATGGGTCCATGTCTTTAACTAGACCAAGATGGACTTAATTCATGGCTACGCGGTGGAGCCCTATTTACGAAGTTGATCAAAATTAAAACTAATGAACCGGTTGGTGTCTAAGATAAGTTCGGCAGTTTTGATCAGTGGTTCTTAAGCGGGAGCTACTCGCATTGATTCGATCATTGACGAGTTAATGGCAAATCTCCACCACTGATCTCACTTACCTGGCCAATCTGGTAAGTTAGATTTTGATTAGATCACTTGGTAATTAAAGCTCACCCATGTCATTAGGTAAATCAGTATGACTGATTTAGGTGCTCCTAATGCCAGCTTTAATTAAATCTTTTTTAATCTGACTTGATGAAGTCAGTAGGAGGATTGAAATTGGCTGGATGATTTCTTCTCTACTATCCTTTAATAAAATCCCCAAGAATTATTAGGTCCCTAAAATGATTAAGTTATAATGATAACTAAGTCAATGCCTCCCATTAAGTGAGTAATAATGAGTCCATTAGTTCAATGATCATTGGAGGCCCAAAGGCCTGGTGCTCATTGGCTAATGGAATTATCATTCATAATATGATAATTTGGTTGAGTCTTTCTGATGGTGATTAGGTTGGCCGGCCAAAGTCGGGCCTGATCATTTATTGATCTGATTCACCAAATTAAGTCATGTTAATGGTTGGACCTAACCAGATCTTTTTAGCGGAGGCCAAAGACTACTGATTAGGTTTTGGGGTAAAATCAATTACTAAAAGTTGTTTAGAAAAATAACTGGTTAAGAACCTACCCATAGATGCACATGGGTTGACCAACCAAAGTTGGGCTCGTGTGTAGTTGTGTGGATTCTAGTACCCATTAAGGAATTAAAGTAATTTCTCGAATTGGAGGTTGAGGCTACTAGTTTGTAAAAATATTGAAAAAACTTTAGACTAAAGTCCAAGTCTTTAGTATTAATTTATGCACTAATAGAGATCTGATTTTTCTTTATACAGCTATGGCCACTACCCTATCGCTCCGGTCATTATTAGATAATGACAAGCTCATGGGACCTAATTTCGATAGCTGATATCGAAAATTAAAAATCGTCCTTGAGCATGAGCGGATCCTTTATGTAGTAACGGATCCAGTACCTGAGAAGCCAGCTCCGAATGCTAGTAAGGCGATCCGAGATACTTACCAGAAGTGGCTCAATGACCGCACCACCGTCCGATGTATTATGCTGGCAGCAATGAATGACGAGTTCAGCCGTAGGTTTGAGAACGCCCAGCCACAGGAGATGCTTCAAATGTTGAACGACTCCTTTGGCACGCCTGACGATGTTGAAAGGTACAAAACTAGTTGTGCCATTTTCAATGCTCGGATGAGGGATGGACCTCAGTCACTGATCATGTACTGTACATGATCGAGATGATTGAGCACCTAAGCAAATTGGGTTTTTCTCTGCACGAGCAGCTCGGTAAGGATGCGATCCTTAATTCCTTGCCCAAGTCCTTCCTCCCATTCCTTACTCATTTTCGAATGACAAAGCCTGCAGTAAACTACCACGGATTGTTGGGATTGCTACAGAACTTTGAGAAGGATCACCAGCTCCATAAGGAGTCGGTGAATGTAGTGGGAGGGTCTTCTTCTCATCGTCGACCCTTTGGGAAGGGGAAGAAGAACAAGAAGAACAAGAACAAGAAGGTGCAGCCTCATGCTGGGACGGTTGCACAGGGTCAGACCAAGAAGCGCAAGCCCGACCAGAGCCAGGCGGAGTACTTCTTTTGCAAGAAGCAAGGGAATTGGAAGAGGAACTGTCCTCAATACATTGCCTCCCTGGACCCGAATAGGCCGAAGAAGAAGCAAGGTAATTATATGATAACTCCTTGTAACTTTTTCATTTGTGATACTACTGCCTGGGTATTGAATACCGGAAGCCCTTATCATATTTGTAATTCAATGCAGGGTCTGCAGGTCAGTAGGAGATTTGATGAAGGCGAGAGGTTCCTGAACGTTCGAGATGGAAGCAAGGTTCCAGCTCTAGCTTTAGGAATCATGAGTCTTGTAATCAATTCTCGTAATATAATTCTGAGTAAATGTCACTATTGTCCAAGTTTTTTATTAAATATTATTTCTGTAGGCCTTTTGGCCATGTACGGTTATGATTTTTTAATAAAAAAAAATATTTACAATATTATTTTGAATGGTGTTACAATATTTGTTGGACAATTAAATAATAGAATTTACTTACTATCACAGCCTGTTAATGTGGTTCAAAACTTCGATAAATGCCCTAAAATAGATAATGTGTCAAAAGTCTACCTTTGGCACTGTAGGCTAGGTCATATCAATAAGAACAGAATAAACAGGTTGGCTCAAGAAGGAATTCTTGAACTTGGTGATTGTGAATCACTTCCAACCTGTGAGTCTTGTCTTCTTGGAAAGATGACCAAGTCACCTTTTACTGGAAAAGGTGAGCGAGCCAGTGAACTCTTGGGTCTGGTATATTCTGATGTATGTGGACCTATGAGCTCAAATGCAAGAGATGGATATTTCTACTTCATAACCTTCATAGATGACCTATCGAGGTATAGGCATAAGTCGGAGTCATTTGAAATGTTCAAACTATTCCGAAATGAGATAGAAAAACAAACTGAGAAGTGTATTAAAATTCTTCGATCTGATCGAGGAGGTGAATACCTTTCCAATGAGTTTCTGACATATCTAGGGGAGAATGGGAATCTCTCTCAGTGGACTCCTCCTGGAACATCACAGCATAATGGTGTGTCCGAAAGGAGGAATCGGACCTTATTGGATATGGTTCAATCCATGACAGGGTTTGCTGGTCTGCCAATCTCTCTCTGGAGATATGCGCTCGAATCGGCTTGTTACCTTCTAAATAGAGTTCCGAGTAAGTCTGTAGCCAAAACGCCATATGAGATATGGATAGAACGTAAGCCAGTACTCTCGCACCTTAGGGTTTGGGGGTGTCCGACTTATGTTAAATGTTTAATTACAGACAAGCTTGGACCTAGGTCTGACAAGTGTAATTTTATATGGTATCCAAAAGAGACCAAAGGGTATTATTTCTACCTTGCTGATGAGCAAAAGGTGTTTGTCAGCCTTAAGGCAATCTTTTTAGAAAAGGAGTTCCTTAGTGAAGGAACTGTTGCCTCTAAGGTCGAACTTGACGAAGTTCGACAGGTGAAAAATCCGACACATGTTACTGAACCTGAACCGGATTTGATTAGATCAGATCTGGAGCCCATTGATTATGCACCCTTAAGGCGATCTGGTAGAGTACCACATCAACCGGACAGATACTATGGTTTCTTGGTCCGGGATGGCGATCCTGTCGAACTTGATGAAAATGATGAGGATCCGATCACCTACATGGATGCAATGCAGAGATCTGACTCTGAGAAATGGCTAGAGGCCATGAAATCCGAAATAGAGTCCATGAAGGTCAACGATGTGTGGACATTGGTTGACTCACCCGAAGGAGTGAAACCCATAGGGTGTAAGTGGGTCTTCAAGAGGAATAGGGGCACAGACGGAAAGGTGGAGACCTATAAAGCCCATCTGGTTGCCAAGGGATATCGTCAACGTTATGGTATAGACTATGATGAGACGTTTTCTCCTGTGGCAATGCTCAAATCCATTCGGATTATGCTTGCGATAGCTGTCCATCTAGACTATGAAATCTGGCAGATGGATGTGAAGACAGCTTTCCTAAATGGAGAGCTGGACGAAGAGGTGTATATGATACAACCTGAAGGGTTCACATCCACAGATGAGTCTAAGGTATGTAAGCTACAAAGGTCCATTTATGAACTTAAGCAGGCATCTCGGAGTTGGAACATACGTTTTGATAGGACAATCAAAACGTATGGCTTCATTAAGAACAGAGAACAGCCCTGCATTTATAAGTGGGCTAATGGTCCAGTAGTAGTATTTCTTGTATTGTATGTGGATGACATTCTCTTAATCGAGAATGATGTCCCTGCATTACAGGTGTTGGTGCAAAAATCTGCTTGCGCCGGGGAAGCTGGAGTCGGAGAAGCCGCGGTCGCCGTCGGGACCTGCAAGGAAAGTCTAAATCGGAGGTGGGGTTGCTCCGACAAGACCCTCCGACGCTCAAGTCAGTTCTCTGCCTCAACAAGAACGGAGCGCTCGAACGGAGAATTCAGCAGAGTTTTGAGATAAGAAATGAGCTTATAGCATAACGTATCTGGGTCCCCCTTTTTATAGGTAGGGGAGATAACGGATTGATGGCGGTATCTGTAACCGTCTGGCAGTGGGCTGCCCAGGGTCAGACGGAGTTTGCTACGAAGAGTAGTTGAATGGACCCGTGGCTATCACTGGGGCATGCCACGTGGAGTCTGCCGCGTGAAGTGGGACGGCGTTTGTTGTCGTGACTTGCCAGCGGATGGGAGAATCGCGCGGTAACCGTTGCAGGAGGTGGAGCAGGATCGCGGCCGTTTATCGTGGCCTGTCAGGTAGTAATGGAGTCGCATGGAATACGCCGCAGGAAGTGTAGCAGAATCGTGACCGTGATTGTGGCCTGTCAGGTAGTAATGGAGTCGCGTGGAATACGCCGCAGGAAGTGTAGCAGAATCGTGGCCGTGATTGTGGCCTGGGAGTGCAGATCTGTCAGCTGAAGTTCGGCTGTGGTCGGAGTCTGACCCCACGTAGGGGTCCGAGCAGAGTCCTCCCTGTGTTTGGGGTAGTGGGTGGAGCCCGCTCCCGTGGGAGTCCGGGTGGAATCCCCTGCAATCGAAATCAGATGCAAAGTTTGGCTCCCGTAGGAGTCCGGACAGGGCTTACCGGCAGCTGACGTTGAGGACGGAGCCCGGCTCCCATAGGAGTCCGGGTGGAGTTAACTTGAGGTCGGAGTTGTCGGCGGAGTCCGGCTCTCGTAGGAGTCCGGACGAAGTCTGTCTGCAGCTGTTGGAGTCGAGGACGAAGTCCGGCTCCCGTAGGAGTCCGGGCGGAGTCTCCCTGCAATCAAAGTTAAAGGCGAAGTCCGGCTCCCGTAGGAGTCCGGACGAAGTCTGTCTGCAGCCGTTGGAGTCAAAGACGAAGCCCGGCTCCCGTAGGAGTCCGGACGAAGTCTTCCTTTAAGGTCGGCCTTGTTGGTGGAGTCGTTGATTCCATTGAGAACTTCGGCTGGGGGTATTTTATACCCAACACCAGTCCCCCTACTTCCGAGTTTGAATTTCGAATGAAGAAAGTACAGAGAGATGGGCACAGCCGAAGCCGTCTCTTCGAATCCCGCGCACTGCCATCCCCAGATATTTTGGCCTTTAATGTGTGTACGTCAGAGCCCGTTTTCTGGTGAAGGTGACCTGAAGAGTCTTTTCGGAACCCCCGTCGGAATGCGATCCCAAGTGTCGTGCTATGAAATTCATGAACGGTCAACCCTCGATAGCGGTGAGGGGGACATGCGGGACACGTGGCACGCACCAATTGGCCCAGGAACATCCGCCGCCATAACTGCGCTAGGATCCGTCGGCTATTTAAACCCCTAATCTCCCTTCGTGGCTTCATCCTGTCGATAGGACGGTACCTTTCTTTCGCCTGAGAGCCTAGCTACTCAGCTACCTCCCTCGTACCAGTCCTTGCCTTCTCCAGCCCTCCAATTCTTCTCTGAGGGTTTCCACACCATGTCCTCTTCCCCGGAGGCCATTCTTGAAGGGATGTCTAGGGCTTGGAGGAAGGCGAGGAGGAGAACGACGGCCGGTGAAGATCTCCGTCGTCTTAAAGGAGGCTCAAGGAAGAATTCCTTCAACAACAGGGGTTTAATAACGGGGGCCGCCGGTAAAGTTATTCTGCTCGAGAATTTTGGAGTAGCAAGGCGGGGTGATACCGGTCAAGAGGGCAGAGCTGTCGTCACAAGCTGTGGCGGGATCCTTGATGCCGTCGGGGCTGAGGGACCAGAAGCGGTCGGCGTCGATGGTGGGGCAGCAAAATCTGTTGCGGGGATGGTGGAAGTAGCGCATGCCGACCTTGCCGGAACATTTTGGGTGGAGGCTGTCGTGGAGCATTCGGAGACGGAGCATATCTCTGGTGTCACCGCTGCCTCCAAGGTGACTCCGGCTCTTCTTGAAACAGATCTTCGTCACTGCTGTCGTTGCCCTTATCGCCCCCGGGAATCTATCCCACCCTTTTTCCCCTAGGGTTGGGACTTCGGAGATGGAGCGAAGCGAGGCGAGGCGAGAGTCGATAGGTTCGTTACACGCACTGGAGAATGCAGCTGAGAGGGACAGAGATGGGAGAGGAGCCGGAAGCGGCCTCCGGTGTATCCTTCTCGAACCGTGTTCGTGAGGCTTGCAATGATGTATATCTTCTTCTTCTTTTTTTTTTTTTTTTTCTTGACCCACCGGGTCTTGTAACGTATATCTTATCAAATGAAAAGGAGATTTTGCTACCTTGTCTGCATCTTGCATCGAATAGTTTTTTGTTGAGCTTCTTCGTTTTCCTTTCCTCTTTCTTCTTCCTTTTCTTCTTTTTTTTTTTTTACGTCGTCCTAAGGTCATCGACGACTTCTTTTGTCTATGTAGGGTTGTTATCCGCCGAGCTCCTTTTCGACTTTTACGTCGTTCGAAGATACCCGGTTGTCATTTTTCCGTCAATGGCTGCAGGTTCGCTTGGGGCCATTCGGGCCCGGGGTCCCTCCTAGGGCTTGAATTCGGGGACCCGAGCTTCAGTTGCCCTCGGGCGCTGCTTGTTTTCCAATCATCACTGTTGCGATCCATTACCTTCCTTTATTGCTTGGAGTTTTTTCTCCGCTGAAGTCGAGGCCAAGTTCGGCTCCCGTGGGAGTCCGGACAGAGAATCCCTCTTGAGGTTGGAGTTGTGGGCGGAGCCCGGCTCTCGTAGGAGTCCGGGCGGAGCCTTCCTTGGCGTCGTGGACAGAGCCCGACGGAGCCCGGCTCTCGTAGGAGTCCGGGCGGAGCCTTCCTTGGCGTCGTGGATAGAGCCCGGCTCCCGTAGGAGTCCGGGTGGGGTTGTCCCGTAGTTGACGTCGGCGATGGAGCCCGGCTCCCATAGGAGTCTGGGCTGGGCTTACCATCGGTCGAAGTTGCTTAAGTTAGGGCGAGGTTTTCCTCTTGGGGGGCGCATATGGGCGTTGCAGGGCCTTCCCCCCATCCGGTCTAAAAGGACCGAGCCTTCGACTTTGCTCAAGTTAAGGCGAGGTTCTCCTCCTGTCCCTAACAGGGCTGTGGGGGCACAGACGGGCATTGTAAGGCCTCTCCTCCCATCCGGTCTAAATGGAATCGGGCCTTCGACTTTGCTCAAGTTAGGGCGAGGTTCTCCTCCTGTCCCTAACAGGGCTGTGGGGGCACATACGGGCGTTGTAAGGCCACTCCCCCCATCCGGTCTAAATGGAACCGGGCCTTCGACTTTGCTCAAGTTAGGGCGAGGTTCTCCTCCTGTCCCTAACAGGGCTGTGGGGGCACATATAGGCGTTGTAAGGCCTCTCCCCCCATCCGGTCTAAATGGAACCGGGCCTTCGACTTTGCTCAAGTTAGGGCGAGGTTCTCCTCCTGTCCCTAACAGGGCTGTGGGGGCACATATGGGCGTTGTAAGGCCTCTCCCCCCATCCGGTCTAAATAGAACCGGACCTTCGACTTTGCTCAAGTTAGGGCGAGGTTCTCCTCCTGTCCCTAACAGGGCTGTGGGGGCACATACGGGCGTTGTAAGGCCTCTCCCCCCATCCGATCTAAATGGAATCGGGCCTTCGACTTTATGAGGTTGCCCTTTTGTTTTCGATACAGTTTGTTTGAATTATCCAAAGACATGTGGATATGCGGTTTTCGATTAAAATGAAGTCACTGGTAGTACATCCGTAAGTTTTCTGAGCTCCACGGCCGCGGAAGGTCGGCTCCTCCGAGCTCCTTAAGATAATAAGTTCCGGGCCGGACTACTTCTTTGACTTCATAAGGTCCCTCCCAATTTGGGGCGAGTTTCCCCCGGTCCTGAGGTTGTGAGACAGTAGCTCGCCGAAGCACTAGATCTCCTGCTTTAAAGGCTTTATTCTTGACCCGGGCATTGTAATATCGAGCAACTTTCTGTCTGTAGGCTGTCATTCGAACCTGAGCGATCTCCCGTCTTTCTTCCAGCAGGTCGAGGTTGGCTCTAAGACTTTGCGAATTTTGGGGTTCGTCGAATGCCATGACTCATGCCGACGGGAGTTTAAGCTCGATCGGGATGACGGCTTCCGTTCTGAAGGCTAAAGCAAAGGGAGTTTCCCCCGTAGGTAACCTCTGGGTAGTTCGATACGCCCATAGCACATGATAAAGCTCGTCCGCCCAAGTTCCTTTTGCTTTTTCAAGCCTTGTCTTAATCCCCTGCAAAAGGGTTCTGTTAGTCACCTCAGCTTCGCCATTTGCCTGAGGATGGGCTACCGACGTGAAGCTGTGGGAGATGTTTAGATCTTCACAGAATTCGATGAATCTGGCTCTCACGAATTGCCGCCCATTGTCAGTGATTAGGGTTCTAGGCAAACCGAACCTGCAAACGATTGATTTCCAGACGAAATCTTGCACTTTCGCTTCTGTGATTTTCGCTAGTGGTTCGGCTTCAACCCATTGGTGAAGTAGTCGATCGCTACAAGGAGAAACTTCCTTTGTCCAGACGCCATGGGAAAGGGGCCAAGGATGTCCATCCCCCATTGTGCAAAAGGCCATGGGGCATTGTTGCCCAGCTATGCAACCCAAGAGGGGGGGGTGAATTGGGTTTCTAAAAAATTTTAAGCCCAACAGATTACTTATGAAGATCAAAACAAAGACTTTAATTCAATATTAATTACCTAAAGCCGGAATGCAAGAATATAATAAAGAAATAAAGTGAAGAGATAAAGCACACCACAAACACAAGGATTTATAGTGGTTCGGTGCTAACCTTGCACCTACATCCACTCCCCAAGATCCTACTTGGGAATTTCAATCCACTATCCTTTGTATTCAACCCGAATACAAAACGTCAGAAACTCCGACACTAGCTATCCCAAGTTAGATCACTTGTTTCCCGAGTACAAGTAAATCCAAAACACTCCGATTTCAGGTTCGGATCAACCTTTCCTTGTTTTGGAAATCCTCCAAAAACAAGAACAAAAACTCACAAAGAGTTAGAAAATTTAGAGCACAGATTAATACAATAACAGCTCCTTAAATGAGCGAATATAACAATAAAAGCTTTACTCAAATGAAGAACCCCTTTTTCGATTTTCTCAAAGTGGATGAACGCTTGAATGCTTGAGAAGAGGTTGATTGTTGATTGAAGATCTTTTGAAAGCTTTGAAACGATCTCTAGATCAAGGTTGAAACAATAGGCGTGAATAATTCTCTCCTTGAAAAGATCTTGCTTTTCTCTTTCACAATCTCTCTGGTATATTGTGGATCCTCTCTCTTTTTCTTTTTGGATTTTTTGTTGATCTCAGGCTTTTTCTTGCAAATTTCGGATCCTTTCTTCTCTTCTTCTCTTTTTCTCTGCTCATTTGATTTCACGTTTGATCCGCTATTTAATCTGCAATTTCTTTCACCATTTAAAGCATTTTGTAGCATTAGAAGCAAGAGAAAATAATTTAGGTAGATAAAGAGCCGTTAGAGGATTTTTAGGAAGCATAAATGGCAATTAAAACGGGCAAAAAAATAGCCGTTGCTGACATTTCCCGTCGTAGGGGTCGACTCATGAGTCGACTCATGCTTCAGGGGTCGACTCATGAGTCGACCTCTGTTGCAAAAACCAGAGAATGCGTTTCTGGAAATTCTTGACTCAAATTAGCAGGGGTCGACTCATGAGTCGACTCATGCCTTGTGGGTCGACTCATGAGTCGACTCACAGGTCGTGCCAAGCCAGAAAACTAGCGTGCCAAGGAGAATTTTTGCGTGCCAATCAGCTCACAGTGCCATGAGTGACTCATGAGTCGACTCATGCACTTCAAACCTTCATAACTTCAAAAATATAAGTCCAAACACAATAAAATTTTCACCAATAGATTTCAAATCATTTGTTCTACCAAATGGTACTATCAAATCAGGATTTTAGTGAAATTATGATTTTGCCCTTGAAGAGCATAAGGATTTTTTCATT
The DNA here is from genome assembly GCF_000442705.2 of Elaeis guineensis. Taxonomy (NCBI): domain Eukaryota; kingdom Viridiplantae; phylum Streptophyta; class Magnoliopsida; order Arecales; family Arecaceae; genus Elaeis; species Elaeis guineensis. The sequence goes on from NC_026000.2 coordinate 81,501,897, forward strand.
TTAAAATTATTTGTATCCCTTCAATCTGCTTTGTAATCATCAAAATCAATCTAGGAGTAACAATCTCCCCCTTTTTGATGATGACAAAACATTTGAATAAAAATATTTATGTTAATGCATTAATTTCAAAAGAATCCATTATAGGTGTATATGCTTGAAAAGAGTATGATTCTTTTGGCATATAATATAAATGCAAAAATAGTTTGTCCATTTTCTTAAAGATTTGAAAAGGGTATTAGATCATTTTGAGTTTAAAATATATCAGAGCAAGAGAAGATAAATAACTTTTGCAATGTATCAGAGCAACAAAAATAATTTTTACAATGATATCAGAAAAGATTTTACAATGTATCAGAGCAAAAAAAAAATTATAATATATCAGAGAAAATTTCACACTGTATTAGAGCAAATGTCAGAGAAAATTTCACACTGTATCAGAGCAAATATTATAATATATCAGAGAAACTTTCTCACTGTATCAGATCAAATTTTATCATGTATCAGAGCAAGTTAAAAGAAATTGTAGGGTGTATCAGAGTAAAATAAATTTCTTAAGATGTATCAAGGTGAATAAAATTTCAAAAGATGTATCAGAGCAAGTTTGAATTTCGAAATATATCAGAGCATATAAAAAAAATACTTATTTGCATTGTACTTATGATTTTGCTTTTGATGGATGATTTTTTTTGTTTAAGTTCTGTCTGATACCAAATTTCGATACCAATTTTCTCAAAGTTTTGTTTAATCTTTCAATCCTTGTTTTCGTTTAATTTCTCCAATATTTGTTTCCCAATATATATATTTTTTTTTTAATCTTCCAATTTTTGTTTAATTTCTCAAGTTTGGTTTAATCTTCCAATCTTTGTTTTTGTTTAATTTCTCTCCCTTTTTTAATTTCTCATAATTTAGGGTTTTGCTTTTTATCTAATTTTAATTTTTGTTTTTGTTTAATTTCTCTCCCTTTTTGACATCATCAAACATAGTTAACTCTTCCTTTTCTTTTTCTGAAATATTCTTTAATTTCTTCCTCTTTAGAGTTTTTCACAGATGTTTGCTCTCCCTTAATATAGCAATTATCAACAGCAAACAACAACAAGGAGAAAACAATATTTCAAGAAGAAAATATATAACCAAAATATGATCATTACAAAGAGGTAGAAATATAGGTAAAAGATGATTCCATTAATATCATAATTGTTTCAATACATAGTTCTTAAAAATAAAATTCAACCAGCTAATTGTCAATACATGGCCTCAAGGTATAGATCCTAGAACAAGATACTAACTCCTAGGACCTAGTAAAGATCAAGATAAGTCAATGATCGGAGTCATCAGATATAGGGTGAGGAGATGATGGATCAGAAGTGCGTCCTCTACCCCGTCTGCCTCTGCCACGAGCAGGAGAGCGAGATGAACTGGGTGGCTGAGAATGCTGAGATGCTAGGGACTGAACAGAAAGGGTGAGTCTAATAGAATCAAGTACGTTCAGTGCTCTGGAAATAGATTGAAGTAGAGCAGTGAACTGGGTGGTAGCATGCTCACTCGATCCTCAGATCTCTTTCCTCAGTAATTCATATCCACCTTCTAGTGCTCCTCTGAGCCTGCCAGCTTCTGCAGTGAGGTCTGTGACCTCAATAGTAGACTCCTGTGGCTGGGGATGGGCCAATGCAAGGACTTGCCCCTGCAAGTCAAGAACTCTGCCAGTCAGTCTCCAGACTGTGTCTTCAAGCTGCTGTATCCTGACGGACTGATCTGAAATCATCTGAAATACAGTGGAGATGTGGGGAGTAATGGTCTGATCAGAAGAGGTAGCTCCAGGTGCAAAAGAAGTACTACTCCACTGGCTAGACAGCAAAGAAGCCACACGCTGAGATATATGCTCGATCTGATCATCAGCCAGTCTGAACTCTGAATGAGGTGCTCTGCTCTCTGGCTGATACACTGGTGTGGGCATCCTAGTAAACTCAGAAGGGCCAGCCTCAGTATCAGGAATGAATTGGGTATCTGGTGAAGCTGCCCTGAAGTCATGTACAGGAGAAGATGGACCTTCTTCTTCTACTCTGCCTTCAGTTCTGTCTTTAGCTCTTTCCTCAACTCTCTCCTCAGCTCTTTCTTCAGAGCCCTTGATCCAACCACCAACAGTCTTTGTAATTCCCATTCGGTGCAGGCTGTGTTGGTTGAAAGTATCCACATGTGAGAGCTTGGTAGCAGTCTCCCCCTCACAGGTAACTCCAAACCTCCTAAATACTCTAGTAAGAGCCATACCATAAGGCAAGTGTGCCTTGGATCTGTTCAAAGTTTCTCTCATGGCCTCTATCATAAGTGCAGGGAGGTTTAGGGGGGTCTGAGTGATGATATGAAACATGACACAAACATCTCTGCTGGAAAGTAAGTCATGTCTACCACTCCTAGGAAAGAAGAGTTTTGTTACAATTTGATGCAGGACCCTCATCTCAATGGATAATAGCTTTGCTTCCAATTTGTTTAAACTTCCTGAAAAAGCTTCTCCTAAGATAATTCTGATCCCTTCTTCTTTAATTGAGAGTTCCATATATGAGTATCCTTCACTAGGCAACTGAAGTATATCTCCCAATATCCTAGAATCCAGGCAGATATCAATTCCCTTGACTGTTGAAGTCACTGACCCGTTTCCATAATTTAGGTTCTGGTAGAACTCTCTAACTAGATCAACATAGGTGACTTCCTTAAGGGAGCAGTAAAGTTCCATCCTTGATTTTTGATCTTGGTAGCAAAAGTAAAGCCTTCTTTCTCAAAGAACCGAAAATCTATATTTTTTCCGGTTTCTACTTTTCTATCAGAAAGAGGATTTACACTGGGGCTTATGGAGGATTGAGAGAGACCTTGAGCAGGTACTGAAACTGGAGTGGGAACACTGGAAGACTGAGCATGCCTTTTCTTTCGGACAACTTCTTCAGGCTCACGGATTGATTTCCTTCTTTGGGGAAGTTTCATCTTTGGAGCCATATCCAATAAAGTAGCAGACAAGAAGACTTGAATTGAGAGGAGGAGGGATCACAAGAGAGTAAAGAGGAATTTTAGTGGAGAAAAGAAGTGGATTTTGGAAGTTCGATGAAGTGCTAGGGCACGTTCAAACCGCGCCAAGCAAAGCGAGAAAGCACAGAAAGTCCTTTTGAAAGAGGCGATTTTTGGTGGAGAGGAGAAGGGAGAATTGCCTTGAGATAAATCTTCGGTTTTGGAGCAAGAAAGGGTTGGAAAGAACGGCTTTCGGAAGGAAGACGATGAGAAGATGAGTCGTCTCACAAACAGGGTTCCCGTTTAAAAACAATGAGCCCGTGGGAAGTTTGTGGGATTTACAAGTTTGCCATTGAGTCGACTCATGGGGGTCGACTCATGAAGTTCAGAAATTCAGGAAAAATGCAAATAAATTCCAGAAAAATTCGAAATTTTGAGAGAAAGAATTTTGCTCAATGATAAGTTTTTAGAGTGATAAATCTGAGCTTTTGGGACCAGGATAGATGTTAAAAATTGAGCTCTAAGAGTTTTTGACATCTATTCTTTGGAAATTGAGAAATTTCAGACAAATGGATCTAGAATTCCTAGATTTCTCCTAATTTCACAGAATCTATCCTCACTGAGGGCCTTTGTAAAGATATCAGCTAATTGATTTTCAGTGCAAACATATTCAAGAATTATATTTTTGTTTTGAATATGTTCTCTTATGAAATGATGTCTTATTTCAATATGTTTAGATCTTGAGTGTTGAATTGGATTTTTAGATAGATTTATGGCACTTGTATTATCATATTTTATTGGTGTTTCATTAAGTTTGATTCCAAAATCTTCGAGTTGTTGCTTAATCCACAAGATTTGAGCACAACAACTTCCGGCTGCAATGTATTCGGCCTCAGCCATAGACAGTGCCACCGAATTTTGTTTCTTGCTAAACCATGAGATTAGGTTTACTCCAAGAAATTGGCAAGTTCTACTTGTGCTTTTTCTATCTAATTTACATCCAGCAAAATCAGCATCAAAATATCCTAACAAATTAATTTGTGAGTCCTTAGAGTACCATAACCCTATAGTTTGTGTACCATTTAAGTATCTAAGGATTCTTTTAACAGCATTCAAATGAGATTCCTTAGGATTAGATTGATATCTTGCACATAAGCAAACACTAAACATGATATCAGGCCTACTTGCAGTTAAATACAATAATGAACCAATTATACCTCTGTAGTATTTTAAGTCTACGCTTTTACCTTCATCATCCTTGTCAAGCTTACTTGAGGGACTCATTGGTGTGCCAATTGGTTTGCAGTTCTCCATTCCAAATCTTTTGAGTAGTTCCTTGGTGTACTTGCTTTGGGTGATGGAGATTCCCTCTTTTGATTGTTTGATTTGGAGTCCGAGGAAGAAGGTGAGTTCTCCCATCATGCTCATCTCGAACTCTCCCTGCATAAGCTTAGCAAAGTCTTGACAAAGGGATTCATTAGTAGATCCAAAAATTATGTCATCAACATAAATTTGTACAATTAGCATATCATTTTGGTTTCTTTTAATAAATAGAGTTGTATCTACATTACCTCTTGAGAAACCATTATTTAGTAGAAATTTGCTTAGCCTTTCATACCATGCTCTAGGTGCTTGTTTTAGACCATATAAAGCTTTATTTAATCTAAAGACATGATTGGGAAAAGCATGATTTTCAAATCCAGGGGGTTGTTCTACATATACTTCTTCAGAAATATATCCATTTAAAAATGCACTTTTAACATCCATTTGAAATAACTTGAAATTCATAAAGCAAGCATATGCAAGTAGAAGTCTAATAGCTTCTAATCTAGCAACAGGTGCAAAGGTTTCATCAAAATTAATTCCTTCTTCTTGATTATATCCCTTAGCAACCAGTCTTGCTTTATTTCTAATTATATTTCCATGCTCATCTAATTTGTTTCTAAAGACCCATTTTGTTCCAATTATTGAGTAATCTTTATGTCTTGATACTAAGGTCCAAACATTATTTCTTTCAAATTGATTAAGTTCCTCTTGCATAGCATTAATCCAGTTATAATCATTTTCAGCCTCTTCAAAAGTTTTAGGTTCAAGTTGAGATACAAAAGCACAATGATTAAGTACATCTCTAAGTGAAGAACGTGTTTTTACCCCATGCATAGGATCACCGATAATTAACTCCTTAGGGTGGTTGTGAACATACCTCCATTCCTTGGGTAGGTCATTTGTATCTTGAGGTTGTTCTTGAATTTCTTCACCTCTTTCATTTTGTTCGTCTTCTTGATCCTTGTCTTTTGGAGTTGCTGAGTCTTTCAGAGTGATCTCCTTCATACCTTCTATTAGTGGCTCTGCATCATCAAACCCTCATTCTTCCTTGAAGGAAGATCGTTAGATTCATCAAAAATAACATGTATGGACTCCTCAACTACTAAAGTTCTTTTGTTGAAAACTCTAAATGCTTTACTAGTGGAGGAGTAACCTAGAAAGATTGCTTCATCTGATTTTGCATCAAATTTACCAAGTTTTTCTTTACCATTATTTAATACAAAACATCGGCAACCAAAAATATGAAAATATGCAATATTTGGTTTTCTTCCTTTCCAAAGTTCATAGGGGATTTTCTTTAAAAATTGTCTAATTAAAGCACGATTTAAAATGTAACATGCTGTGTTAATTGCTTCCGCCCAAAAATATTTTGGAAGGTTGCTTTCACAAAGCATGGTACGGGCCATTTCTTCTAAGGTTCTGTTTTTCCGTTCAACTACCCCATTCTGTTGGGGTGTCCTAGGAGCAGAGAAGTTATGGCCAATTCCATTTTCATCACAAAAATTTTCAAAGTCATGATTTTCAAATTCTGTTCCATGATCACTTCTAATATTTTGAATTAAAAAACCTTTTTCATTAGTGACTTTTAGATGAAATTTCGTGAAAATTTGAAAAGTTTCATTTTTGTGAGCTAAAAAGAAAATCCAAGTAAAATGAGAGTAATCATCTATTATTACAAATCCATATCGTTTTCCTCCTAGACTGGTGGTTCTTGTTGGTCCAAATAAATCCATATGTAAGAGCTCTAAAGGTCTAGAAGTTGAAACAGTATTTTTGGATTTAAATGATACTCTAGTTTGTTTACCTAATTGGCATGCATCACAAATTCTATCTTTTTCAAAATTCAGTTTTGGCAAACCGAGAACTAAATCCTTTTTAATTAATTTTGAGAGAGAATGCATGCTAATGTGTGCAAGTTACGATGCCACAGCCAACTAGTCTCATTTATTTTAGCACTTAAGGAAACTAGGCATTGCATGTCTAATTTAGTTAAATCATTCAAGTCTACCATATAAACATTGCCATGCCTATGTCCTATAAATTTAATGCCATCGTTAATAGGACTCGTCACAATGCAAACAGATGATTCAAAACTTACTTTATATCCTTTATCACAGAATTGACTAATGCTAAGTAAGTTATGCTTTAAACCTTTAACTAATAAAACATTCTCAATGTATTTGGAGGGAGTGATACCAATGTTACCTATCCCGATGATCTTTCCTTTGCCATTATCTCCAAAGGTGACCATCCCTCCATCCTTAGCATCAAGCGTGATGAATTGTGATTCATCACCAGTCATGTGTCTCGAGCATCCGCTGTCAAGATACCATTTCCTGTTTCCTTCTTGGGATGCTAGACACACCTGCAAGCAAAGGTCACGTTTCTGTCTTAGGTACCCAAGCTTTCTTGGGTCCTTTCAGGTTAGTCAGAATGGTTCCTTTTGGAACCCATATTTTCTTTGTGTTTGCATATTTGTTAATAAGACATGTGTATGATTTATGTCCTATTCTTCCACATTTAAAACAAGTAATATTTGTAGACTTGTTACTTGAATAATAAATATCCTTCAGAAATTTTTTTTCTTCAGGGGTTTATAACCAAGTCCAGTCTTATCATATATAGCTTTCTGATTTTCAAGGATCATATTTAGTTTGTTTGAACTTAAGGTGAACTTATCTACTATAGATTTCAGCTTGTTCATTTCATCCTTTAAGTTTTGATTTTCTTGAATCAAGGTGAATTTTTCAATTGAAAGATTTTCAGCTTGTTTCACTAAGGACTGATTTTTCAATTTTAGCTCTTTGTTTTTCTTCCCTAGTTTCTTTAATTCATCAATTGAATCATAGAATGCTTCATGCAATTCTTCAAAAGTAAATTCACTAGTGGATTCAGAAGTTACCTCATTTTTATGTGCCATCAGGCACAGATTGGCTTGTTCTGTTGAGGTTTCCTCGTCGGAGCTTGAGTCATCACTCGCACTCCAGGTCGCCATCATTGCCTTCTTTTTGAACTTCTTTGGACCTTTCTTCAATTGTGGACATTCGGATCTGAAATGTCCCGGCTTCTTGCACTCGTAGCATATAGGGGGTTGATCTTTCTCCTTTTCTTTGCTTTGATCCCCTTTTGTGAATTTCTTTCTCATCCCTGTTTCCTTTTTCTTAGAAACTTCTTAAATTTCCGGGTGATGAGAGCCATCTCTTCATCCTGATCTTCATCTTCAGAGTCATCCGTTTCATAATCAGGGCGAAGTTGTGGATTTGAGGGCAATGGTTCTTTTCTTTTTGACTTCATCCTCTTGATGTTGCTTCATGCTAAGTTCATGAGTCATCAAGGATCCAAGAAGCTCTTCTAGAGGTAGAGTGTTCAAGTCCTTTGCTTCTTGGATGGCAGTCACCTTGGCTTCCCAAGTTCTTGGCAGTGACCTGAGAATCTTCCTTACAAGTTCACTGTTAGTATAAGATTTGCCAAGACTCTTTAAACCATTGATTATATCAGTAAAACGAGTAAACATAGCAGTTATGGACTCATCATGCTCTATTTTGAACAATTCATATTTATGTACAAGCATGTTTATTTTAGACTCTTTTACTTGATTTGTTCCCTCATGGGTTACTTCTAACCTATTCCATATTTCTTTAGCAGATGCACAAGTAGAAATGCGATTAAATTCACTAGCATCTAGTGCACAATAAAGAACATTCATGGCTTTGGCATTTAATTGTGCCAATTTCTTATCAACCTCATCCCATTCTTTCTCGGGTTTGGTTGACTCCTCACCATCTATAATCTTGGTGGGTGTGTGAGGACCATTCACTATGATACTCCACATATCATAGTCGAGTGCTTGTATAAAAATCTTCATTCGAGCTTTCCAATAGGTGTAATTAGACCCATTGAAAAGTGGAGGTCGGTTTGTTGATTGCCCCTCGGCTAGAGAAATACCGACATGGGTTGCCATAGATCTTTGGCTCTTTGATTGTTAGATCAAAGAAGGGCTAGAGCACCGGCTCTGATACCACTTGTTGCCCAGCTATGCAACCCAAGAGGGGGGGGTGAATTGGGTTTCTAAAAAATTTTAAGCCCAACAGATTACTTATGAAGATCAAAACAAAGACTTTAATTCAATATTAATTACCTAAAGCCGGAATGCAAGAATATAATAAAGAAATAAAGTGAAGAGATAAAGCACACCACAAACACAAGGATTTATAGTGGTTCGGTGCTAACCTTGCACCTACATCCACTCTCCAAGATCCTACTTGGGAATTTCAATCCACTATCCTTTGTATTCAACCCGAATACAAAACATCGGAAACTCCGACACTAGCTATCCCAAGCTAGATCACTTGTTTCCCGGGTACAAGTAAACCCAAAACACTCGATTTCAGGTTCGGATCAACCTTTCCTTGTTTTGGAAATCCTCCAAAAACAAGAACAAAAACTCACAAAGAGTTAGAAAATTTAGAGCACAGATTAATACAATAACAGCTCCTTAAATGAGCGAATATAACAATAAAAGCTTTACTCAAATGAAGAACCCCTTTTTCGGATTTTCTCAAAGTGGATGAACGCTTGAATGCTTGAGAAGAGGTTGATTGTTGATTGAAGATCTCTTGAAAGCTTTGAAACGATCTCTAGATCAAAGTTGAAACAATAGGCGTGAATAATTCTCTCCTTGAAAAGATCTTGCTTTTCTCTTTCACAATCTCTTGGTATATTGTGGATCCTCTCTCTTTTTTTTTTTGGATTTTTCGTTGATCTCAGGCTTTTTCTTGCAAATTTCGGATCCTTTCTTCTCTTCTTCTCTTTTTCTCTGCTCATTTGATTTCACGTTTGATCCGCTATTTAATCTGCAATTTCTTTCACCATTTAAAGCATTTTGTAGCATTAGAAGTAAGAGAAAATAATTAAGGTAGATAAAGAGCCATTAGAGGATTTTTAGGAAGCATAAATGGCAATTAAAATGGGCAAAAAAATAGCCGTTGCTGACATTTCCCGTCGTAGGGGTCGACTCATGAGTCGACTCATGCTTCAGGGGTCGACTCATGAGTCGACCTCTGTTGCAAAAATCAGAGAATGCGTTTCTGAAAATTCTTGGCTCAAATTAGCAGGGGTCGACTCATGAGTCGACTCATGCCTTGTGGGTCGACTCATGAGTCGACTCACAGGTCGTGCCAAGCCAGAAAACTAGCGTGCCAAGGAGAATTTTTGCATGCCAATCAGCTCACAGTGCCATGAGTTGACTCATGAGTCGACTCATGCACTTCAAACCTTCATAACTTCAAAAATATAAGTCCAAACACAATGAAACTTTCACCAATAGATTTCAAATCATTTGTTCTACCAAATGGTACTATCAAATCAGGATTTTAGTGAAATTACGATTTTGCCCTTGAAGAGCATAAGGACTTTTTCATTTTAAAATTATTTGTATCCCTTCAATCTGCTTTGTAATCATCAAAATCAATCTAGGAGTAACAGGCACTCAAAGGTGTGAGCTCGGTGGCGGGCTGTCTCTGGATGTTGGCGTATCTCTGGCATCGATCACACTTTTTAACATATTCAATCGAATCATGATGCATCGTTGGCCAGTAATATCCTTGGCGGAGTAGCTTGTGGGATAAAGATCTAGCTCCCAAATGATTTTCGCAAACTCCCTCGTGTACTTCCCATAAGGCGTAGTCAGCTTTCGAGGGCCGGAGGCATCTTAAGAGGGGCAAGGAGTATGATCTTTTGTACAATTTGCCCTCATAAAGGATGTACCGAGAGGCTTGATTTCAGAGCTTTCGAGCCTCCTTCGCATTCTGGGGGAGAACTCCATCTCTAAGATAGGTTATCAGCGGGTTGACCCAGCTGGGCTCGTGGTCGATCTCCATTACGGGCCGCGATTATTCTGTACTCGGATGTTTTAGATCTTCAAAGAGGATGCCTTTGGGCAATTCGGCCGGAGCCGATGTCGCCAGTTTGGAGAGAAGATCGGCTCTGGTATTCTCCAACCTTGGAATCTGTTTAATGCTGAAGTTGCTGAAGGCGGGGGTGAGCTCCTTTACCTTCTTAAGGTATCTGGCCATACTATCCTCCCGCACTTCGAAACTCCCGCCGATCTGTCCCACCACTAGTTGGGAGTCGCTGTGCACCCAGAGTTGACCTATTCCCAACTCTTTGGCAATCCTTAATCCTGCGATCAGAGCTTCATATTCCGCTCCATTGTTTGTTGCGGGAAACTCGAAATGCAGAGCGTACTCCACGATGACTCCCTCCGGACTGACCAAGATCAGGCCTGCACCCACGCCTGCCATGTTAGAAGATCCGTCCACATAGAGGGTCCAAAAGCAATCGGAGGGATTGGCCTCTTCGTTGGGAGAGTTCGGGTGAGACTTCAGGTCGTCAACTTCGCCTTGCTCAGGCTCGGCCTCCTCTGAGATGGTGCACTCTACTATGAAATCTGCCAATATTTGGGCCTTTATTGCTGGTCTAGGTCTGTAGTTGATGTCGAATTCTGTGAGCTCAATCGCCCATTTTGCCATTCTTCCGGAGGTGTCAGCCTGGTGCAAAACTACCTTGATTGGTTGATCAGTGAGTAGCGTCACGGTGTGTCCTTGAAAGTAGGGTCGGAACCTCCGAGCTGCAATCAACAAGGCGTAGGTCAGTTTTTCTAATTTGGTGTACCTGGTCTCGGCATCCCTCAATGCGCGGCTAATGTAGTAGACTGGTCGCTGGACTTTTGTTTCTTCTTTGACAAGGACGGCCACGAGGGCCGTGGGAGAGACCGCCAGGTATAAAAATAGTTCCTCCCCAGATTCAGGCTTCGCCAGCAGCGGGGGTGAGCTAAGGTAGCTTTTTAATTCTTCAAACATCTGTTGGCATTCAGAGGTCCAACAAAAGTTCTTCGGCTGCTTGAGGGTTTGAAAGAAGGGCAAGCATCGTTCGACCGACCTCGCGACAAAGCGGTTAAGAGCCGCTATCCTCCCTGTGAGGCACTGAACCTCCTTGATCGACTTTGGGACGGTCATCTCTTGAATAGCATGAATTTTCTCTGGATTGGCCTCAATCCCGCGCCCTGATACCATGAAGCCCAGGAACTTTCCTGAGGTTACCCCAAAAGCGCATTTAGTTGGGTTCAGCTTCATTCTATACTTTCGAAGAGCGTCAAAAGTTTTCTCGAGGTCGGCGACATGATTTCTGGAAGACCTGCTTTTTACAAGCATATCGTCCACGTAGACCTCCATATTTCGGCCGATCTGCTCTTTGAAGATTTTGTTCACCAGTCGTTGGTAGGTTGCGTCCGCATTCTTGAGGCCGAATGGCATGACCTTGTAGCAGTAAAGGCCGCGATTAGTGATGAAAGCTGTCTTTTCTTCATCTTCCGACGCCATTCTAATTTGATTGTAGCCGGAGAATGCATCCATAAAGGTGAGGAGCTCATGGTCTGAAGTAGCGTCCACCAGTTGGTCGATTCTGGAAAGGGGGTAGCTGTCCTTTGGACAAGCCTTATTCAGCTTTTTGAAGTCTATACACATCCTCCACTTGCCGTTTGCTTTCTTGACCAAAATAACATTGGAAATCCAATCAGGATAATTGACTTCCTTAATGAATCCGGCCTTAAGAAGCTTATCCACTTCCTCGGCTATCGCCTTCTGCCTCTCTGGGGCATGGCTCCGGATTTTTTCTTTCGTTGGTCGATGTTTTGGGTCGACAGCCAGATGATGCTCCATGACTTCCGTGTCAATCCCAGGCATGTCAGCTGGAACCCAAGCGAAAACGTCCGCATTTCTTCGTAGAAAGTCAATAAGATGCGTCCGCACCTCCTCCCCCAGGTTGGAACCAACTAGCACCACATGATCCACGTTCCCATCATTCAAAGGGATTGGTACTAGATCTTCGATTGGGCCGCCCCTCTCTTCAGTGAGGTCATCGCGAGCATCCAATCCATCGACAGGACAGGGGTCTGATTGATCGCTTCTTTGCAAGGCGATGTTGTAGCAGTGTCTAGCTAGGGCTTGGTCTCTCCGGACCTCTCCGATCCCCTGGCTGGTGGGGAACTTCAGTTTCAAATGGTAGATCGATACGACAGCTCGAAGAGCATTAAGGCCGGATCGGCCAAGGATTGCATTGTAGGTGGATGGCACCTTTACCACCAAGAAATTCATCAGAGCCCCAGACTGCTTTGGATACTGACCCGCGGTCACAGTCAAAGCTATCATTCCCTCTGTCGGAACGACGTCACCGGTAAACCCTATCAAGGAGAAGCAAATCGGTCTCAGATGACCATCAAGAGTGGACATTCTTGAAAAGGCATCGTAGAACAAGATGTCGGCCGAACTTCCATTATCGACGAGAATGCGACGGACGTCGTAGTTTGCTATATTCAAGGAAACCACGACCGCATCGTTATGAGGTAATTGGACTCCCTGGGTGTCTTCTTCGGTAAAGGTTATGGGTTCTTCAACTTTTTGCCGCTTGGGGGATGCAGCTGGTATGTTGGTTGTCCCCCGTCGGGATTCCTCCGAGATGGCATTGACGGAATCCGGCAGAGGCCGGTCATCCGGCCACTCCTCATCGGTGACCATAGCCAGAGATAATTGTGCAAAGGCCTCGCAAGAAGACATCAGATGAAGGAAGGAGGAGTGAGTGCCGGAGAAGATGGCCGGAAGTGGATCCGTTGAGCGCTCCTTTAAGAACAAGGGTATTGCGAAGGTTCAAGCCCCTCCTTCTAGCACCAATCCTGTTGGTGCAAAAATCCGCTTGCGTCGGGGAAGCTGGAGTCGGGGAAGCCGCGGTCGCCGCGGGACCTGCAAGGGAAGTCTAAACCGGAGGTGGGGTTGCTCCGGCAAGACCCTCCGATGCTCAAGTCAGTTCTCTGCCTCAACAAGAATGGAGCGCTCGAACGGAGAATTCAGCAGAGTTTTGAGATAAGAAATGAGCTTATAGAATAACATATCTGGGTCTCCCTTTTTATAGGTAGGGGAGATAACGGATTGATGGCGGTATCTGTAACCGTTTGACAGTGGGCTGCCCAGGATCAGGCGGAGTTTGCTGCGAAGAGTAGTGGAATGGATCCGTGGCTATAACTGGAGCGTGCCACGTGGAGTCTGCCGCGTGAAGTGGGGCGGCGTTTGTTATCGTGACTTGCCAGCGGATGGGAGAATCGCGCGGTAACCGTTGCAGGAGGTGGAGCAGGATCGCGGCCGTTTATCATGGCCTGTCAGGTAGTAATGGAGTCGCGTGGAATACGCCGCAGGAAGTGTAGCAGAATCGTGGCCGTGATTGTGGCCTGTCAGGTAGTAATAGAGTCGCGTGGAATACGCCGCAGGAAGTGTAGCAGAATCGTGGTCGTGATTGTGGCCTGGGAGTGCAGATCTGCCAGCTGAAGTTCGACTGTGGTCGGAGTCTGACCCCACGTAGGGGTCCGGGTGGAGTCCTCCCTGTGTTTGGGGTAGTGGGTGGACCCGGCTCCCGTGGGAGTCCGGGTGGAATCCCCTGCAATCGAAATCAGATGCAAAGTCCAGCTCCCGTAGGAGTCCGGACAGGGCTTACTGGCAGCTGACGTTGAGGACGGAGCCCGGCTCCCATAGGAGTCCGGGTGAAGTTAACTTGAGGTCGGAGTTGTCGGCGGAGTCCGGCTCTCGTAGGAGTCCGGACGAAGTCTGTCTGCAGCCGTTGGAGTCGAGGACGAAGCCCGGCTCCCGTAGGAGTCCGGGCGGAGTCTCCCTGCAATCAAAGTTAAAGGCGAAGTCCGGCTCCCGTAGGAGTCCGAACGAAGTCTGTCTGCAGCCGTTGGAGTCAAGGACGAAGCCCGGCTCCCGTAGGAGTCCGGACGAAGTCTTCCTTTAAGGTCGGCCTTGTTGGCGGAGTCGTTGATTCCGTTGAGGACTTCGGCTGGGGGTATTTTATACCCAACAACAGGGAATAAAGATTTGGCTATCGTCACAGTTCTCCATGAAGGATCTGGGAGAAGCTTCCTACATCCTAGGGATGAAGATCTATAGGGATAGATCCAAAAGGTTGCTTGGCTTATCCCAGTCCACGTACATTGATACTATACTGAAAAGGTTCAGCATAGAGAATTTCAAGAAAGGCTATCTACCGATAGGCCATGGAATTTCTCTCTCGAAAAGGGATTATCCGACAACACCTCAAGAGAGAGAGCGTATGGGTAGGATTCCATATGCTTCGACAGTGGGATCTATCATGTACGCCATGACATGTACACGACCAGATGTGGCATACTCACTAGGGGTAGTGAGTAGATACCAATCTGATCCAGGAGAGAATCACTGGAAGGTTGTTAAAACCATCCTGAAGTATTTAAGAAATACTAAGGACCAGTGGCTTGTATATGGTGAATCGAACTTGAGACTTATAGGGTTTACAGACTCTAGTTTCCAGTCTGATCGCGATGACAGTAAGAGTGTGTCAGGATTTATTTTTACCCTTAATGGTGGGGCTGTCTGCTGGAAGAGTTCCAAGCAGCACACTGTGGCTGATTCAGTATGCGAGGCAGAGTATATTGCTACATCAGATGCTGCCAAAGAAGTGGTGTGGCTAAGGAAATTCATCTCCGAGCTCGGAGAGCACCCTCCCTTGTTAGTCTAGTTTTGCTCTACTGTGACAGTTCTGGAGCCATTGCTCAGACGAAGGAACCGAAGGCACACCAGCGGACGAAGCATATTCTGCACCGCTACCATCTCATCCGGGAGATCGTGGATCGAGGTGACGTTGACCTTCAGAAGATTGACGGGAAGGAGAACCTGGCCGACTCATTCACTAAAGCCATTGCGATGAAGGAGTTCAATGACTACAAGTCGAAGATGGGTATTAGATACTGCACCGATTGGCTTTAGGCCAAGTGGGAGATTGTTGGAATAGTGTCCCAAAGCCAATTGTCAGCCTGTTGATGGTTGTGCTTCTTTTGTATTAGTACATGAATTATAAATAAATAAAAGTTATTTTGATATTTTTTCATCACAAATGTTTCATCTTCTAATGAACTCCTGTGTTGTGGTGAAGTCCTTAGGACTATTTAGACTCGACAAAGGAGGATTTGTCGCTTAGTCCTTAAACCTGTTCGCGACCAAATGATATGTTGTTACCAAGGACGACAACGTTTATCAAGCATAGGTCGTTGTATGCCATATGGGTTGGTTGTCCTCATAACCAAGGAGTGTGGAGACACTGGTATGGCATACAGATGAGATGTAATGGTACATCTGCACTAAACGTGACCGACTCTGGAGCTATTTTTGCTGTCAAAATTTGCTCCGATGGGATATGGGTATAAATGTCCCTCCGACCTGAAACCACCATGGTGACTTGCAAGCAACTCACTGCACTTAGGCACTGGACTACCTGAATTTCTAATTCAGTGACGGAAGGCTGCTGGGTGTAGTCAAGTACTTGACTTGTCGGTGCGTATGTCAAGATGGAATTGACCACTCCAGTTTAGGAGCTGTGTACAGTCGTGTTTCAATTTAGCAAAATCTTGGCCAGGGTAGTCCTAGTGAGGAGTCATAGGACTAATTGAGTTGAGCATGATTCGAATGATCTCATCAGGGTTGACAGTTTAACCCTGAGTCATCCTAAACACAGGGGTCAAAAGGGATGAATTATATGGTAACCATATTCATGTAGGTTCTGAATGTTGCGATTGTGACTATTCGACCTATCCGGTCATCGGGTACCATTGCTAGATGGTCACTTCGATTAGTACAGGAATTGGTTCTTGTGCTACCGGCTTAGGTTCGAACCTGCGGGGTCACACACATTAGAGGTTCCTTTCTAATCTAATGGCTGATTATGAGTCTTATGTGTCTGGGACTCTATGATTGAGAATTAGGATTCTCTGATCATGAGTTCTACACATTTTGGGTATCGGGGTCAAAATTTTGAATTTCAAATTTTGAATTTGAAATTTGAACTCTTTGATCAGGATTTCATATCGATGGTCCTGATACCTAATTACCCATCAGATTGGGACTTAATATTTATGAGAGATTTAATTAGTGATTTGATCACTAATTAACTCAATTTGATTGAGTAATTATTTTTCGATCAAGTCCAATTGAATTGGATTCAGTTTGGATTGATCCGATTAGGTTAAGTGTTGATCTAATCGCTAAGGTGGCTTAGTCCCTGATTTGATCAGAGTTAGGTTTAGTTAGTTTCTGATTTGATTAGGATTTTATTGAGCCTAATTAAGCCTAATTGTGTTGGATTTAATCTGGTCTAATTGTGCTTAACCTATTTTAATTAGGTTGGCTCAATTTGAATCAAACCACCTTGTTTTAAATTTCTGCACCACCCAACTTCCTTGCGCCCATTTGAATTCATGAGAAAAAATTTTCTCATAAATTTTCTTCCACGCAAAGCTCTCTCACGCCCATGTTTCTGTGCACCAATTATTTGGATTAACTTGGTTTGTTACCCATCCAAATTCAAAGGGGTTTTGAATTTGAATGGATAACCAAATAACCATGCGCCAGCTTATCCTCTTTTGTGTGCCCCATATTCCACATGAGAAATGGTTTCTTATGAAAGTCTCCATGCACAAAAAAGGCCATGCCATCTCTTCTTTCTCGCACAAATGGATGAGGATAAGATTGGTTGGCACTTGAATTCAAATTTGATTTGAATTCAAGTGAGCAACCACCTCTTCTTATCCACTCACACGCTTTCAACATCTCTTGCGATGTTTTATAAAATGAGAAAGGGAGGGGGCATGAAAAAAAAAAAGAAAGAAGAGATAAGGGGCGTGGGGAGGTTCTGGAAAAATTTTGAAGTGTTCAAAATTTACCGAGAGGAGAGAAAAAGGAGAGAGAAGTGGGCACAGGGTTTTTGGAGTGTACCCTAGGGTTTCTACCTAAAGTTTGGGAAGTGAGATTGGTGTGCCACGAGTATCTTGAGTCCACCAAATTTTAGGGAGAGATCCATCAGCCTCTCAACCAATCGTGCAGATGATCCAGAGTATCTGAGAAGTCGGCACACATCGATCGAAGAAGTTCGATCAACATCAGCCATCAAAAGGGTGAAATCACGAACTAGCATTCGTGAGGAGCCGATCAGACGGGAGCTTCGTGTGGATGATCCACAAAGACCAGACACTAGTGTGGCTGTGACATAATGATCAGAGCCTTCTGACGGTGATCAGATTGCAGTGATCGACTATCCGCAAAAGGTAATGTGTTCTGAACACAGTACAGTAAAAAGTTTACTATTTCAAATTTGAATTTCAAATTTAAATGGATGCTGTTGTATCATATTTAGATCCTAGTGTAGGATTAATTAGTATTAATTAATGAGATTAATTAATAATTTTACTGTAAAATAGTAATTTTGAAAAAGTTTTAAAATTACCATTTTGCCCCTATACTAAATTTTCGCTTCATTGTGGCAGAGATCAGATGGTTAGAAAGGTTTTAGGCTCTGATGAGAAGTGTGATTCTGATGCATATTGGGTTTTAGGGCTTTAAACATCCCTGTGGGCAATAAGGTACCTGTGTGTGCACAGTCGTGAGGAGTCCGACGAGCAGAGAGGGGCATCAGTTGTAGGAGGCTCAAGCAGCAGCCGAGAGGAGTTCGGTGGGCGTCGAGTGCATGCAGCGGGCAAAGCAGATACTGCAAAGCACCAACAAAAGATTCGAGGTAGAGTAGAGCATCAAGCAGAGCAGCTGTGGAGAGGCATGATACAGCGGTTCACTCTATAAGAAGCATCCAGGGGCATCGAGGATCCTGGTACTGGCTGGCCTGTGAGAGGGTCTCCTTGAAGAATTTATGAGAGCTTTCATGAGGATAGCTTTTAGTTGAGAGAGGTATGTATATGAGAGTTGAGAGTAGGTGTTCTCCTCTTGTATTATTTTTCTTTCACGATGAAGCTTGCATGCCCCATGGAAATAGCACAGGCTATTCCACATACTTGATTATGTGTTCTGCTTTATTTCTTCTTTTTTCTTGTTGCAACAGGTGGTATCGGATCTACAACAAATGGTATCAGAGCAAGTGATATCATAATAGATGTAACCTCGACCACAAATCTCTGGGTGCTCTCCTCCAAAACACCATACAAAACCACATCCACTAGACAAGTCCTAATCGTGGCACATATCCTTTTCTCCAAAGACATCCACTACTTGTCGTTCATCTCCTCCGGCCTATCCTCCAAGGCCAAATCCAACCTCATCTACACCAGCAGATCCTCCATCCTCACCTTCCACATGGTGAAACTCCCTTTACCATCAAACTTCTCAAATCCCACCTTTATCTTGCTACTCTTCATGATCAATGCAGATCAAAAACAGCATGCAAGGTAGATCTGAAAATTATCTGACTAGGGATAGTGGACAGCAGTCCTTTAGATCTCTTCCTTCCTTACAAAGCCTAGAGAAATCTTTAGATCTAAACCCCTGCTGATTTTTCTACTAAAAATCTGATCTTCTTCTTCCTCCTCCATGCAACCGGACTTTGATACCACTTGTTAAGAAAACCTCTAGTACAACTCCCATACCAGATGCCGATCGTCTTTACATGGACTTGGGTGTTAATTTAGCAATGAAGAAGATCAAAGAAAACAGAAGCAAAACAATGGAGTGGCTACCCTAGTAGATTCTAGGATTTGATGTTGGAACTAGAGAGAAAGAGAGATAATTAGAGAGAAAAGATCAACTATATTCCATTCATTGAAAATCCTAATACAATCTTTGTATATATATATATACATAGCCATTAGACCCGACCAAAAACTTTTCTAGCTAAACCCAATATATAAAAGCACTCACCAAGCCCATGTACACCCATGTCTCATATACTCTCATCCCTTAGACTGATCTCAATCCAAACCCTTGAGTTAGCCCCCTTAAGACCTATCAAACATGCCTTTAGACCCTAGGATCAAAACTCGATTCCAGACCCATGTTGAAATCTTGTGTTGCTCTGTCCACAAACTGAGCTGGCTCAGTCTCAAACTAAGTTGACTCATCTAGGACTAAATCGACTCAAACTGAGACTGAGCCAACTAACTTGCATACCATGCTAGATTTTTGGAGAACTTGTTTTCTGTTCTATGTGACTTGGTCGATCTAGTGTCCCAAATCTGCTTTTCCTTCATAGTCTTTAGTTTTGGCTCTAGTTCCTTGCTCCACCTTACATCCTCAAATATCCAAAGCCCCAACCAAATCCTTCAAAGTCTTCATCATTTGAACTTTGAGCCCATGGAGAGCTACGCACCGCCTCACCTTAGGACCACTCCTGTCCTAGCCTTGGACCCAAATCGATCCGAGCCTCCTGGAGCCAACATCCTGACTCCTCCTGTGACCTTTCAAGGCTTGGGAGCACCGCATCAACTTCTACACCTGACTCTGACCGACCAAGCCTCCCATTTATGTTTTCGAAGCTCTCCTACATGCACGGCCTCTGATAGCTCTGAAATTGCCTATAGGAGCCTCCAAAATTGTCACAGCCTCCATCATCACCGATCTTGCCTAGATTTGAGCCTCCGAAGTCTCCCCGTAAGGTCTTCACCTCCATAGTGCTGATCAATCATAGATCTGGATGTCTGAAGTCTTTTTGCTCATGGTGCCACTCTCTCCCAGATCCACTCATCCAAGCTCACCCTCCAATCGGAGGGACCCCGCCATAAACCAGGGCAAGTTCTTCAACCTCACTTAGAGCATCTTCCAAGCTGCTTTTGGAATGAATGGCCATGAGGATCAGAGAAAGCTCATCGGAGTTCTCATCCCATGGTTCGGCCAGATGGACATGCAGGGCATTGATAAAAGGCTTGGGGTGGTCTGGAGATCCTTCGATCGCTCCAATGATGGGATCCTCAGTGAGAATCTTGTGAACCTGAAGATGGGTGATGCTGGATGTCAATGTAGTCCTCCACATGCTTGCTTTGGGGAATAGCTAGCTTTCAAAAAAAAAATCGATGATGACCTCCATGAATAGCCGAGGCCCCTTAGGAGCAAAACCAAGGCCAAACCGAAGCATAAATAAGGCCTAGCCTAGGGGCGAAGCTGTTCTTGGGGGATGTTGGAGTGTGAAAGACCGAGACAGAGATTGCCACTACTTTGAATAGCATGGAAATGAGTGCAGAGCATGTTCTGAACCTTAGGCATGAAATTAAGGAGTAGTATTCAGAGATTTACATAATTGGTTGGCATCACTTGCTTCAGTAATGGCTTCTTAGCCAATCCAAAGTCTGATCCGATGTCGGACCAAAGCCAAACCAATGTAAAGTCAAGATCCAAACCAGTCCAAAGCTCAGATCCAGACTAGTCCAAAGCTCAGATCCAGACCAATCCGAAGCTCAGATCCAGACCAGTCTGAAGCCAGAGCAGAGCTAGTCTAAAGCTTAGATCCAGACCAGTTCGAAGCTTAGATCCAGATCAGTTTTAAGCCAGATTAGAGCCAGTCCAAAGCTCAAATCCAGACTAGTCTGAAGCTCAGATCCAGGCCAGTCCGAAGCCAGATCTAGGCTAATTCGAAGTCAAAATATAGATCGATCCGAAGTCAAAATGAAGGTCGATTCAGAGTCAAAATTAGGCCGATCCAAACAAAAATAAGTCCAAGCTAAGGCAAATAATAGGAAGAAGTCAAGCCAAATCCAAGAGCTCTCAAATAAAACACAACTCTAATGGTAAAAGGTTCTCAAGCCTCTTTCACTATTATATTTTTTTCTTGCAGAACAACATGTCCTTGAGTACTCAAGCAAAAGCCCAAATCCAAAGCTGAAGTGGGGATAACCTAAAGCCCATCCCATCAAGATGGTCAGTCTCAAAAGGACAAAACCACCAGAAGGGCAAAGGTCATCAGAAAACCAACCTGAGCAAACTAAGGTCGGTCTATCAAACAAAAGACCAATAGTTGAGAGGAAAGATCGAAACCAAAGTGAAGCCCAATGAAGCTCAAGGTTAATCTGAAAAAGCCAACTAGAGGCAAACTGGCTAAAATGAAATTCATAACTCAAAACCTCGGCAACTAAAGAAGTGGGGGCTAACCTATAAGGACCCCTGAAAGCCATACCCACTCTTCAGTGAGTTAATGCTCATAAAGACCTTAGTCATAGGAGAAGTGTTGGAATTCGGGCTTTGGGGCATGCATGTGTGTTTCAAAATTTTATTTTCTAAACACAGCAGCAGAATACAAGATTAAAATACTTTTAATCTGAATTATGCATGTATAAAAATATAAAACCATAAGGATCTATTTTTGTTGCCTAGATATGGAGCCCAAGAGGGGGGTGAATTGGATCTTTTTGAAATTTTTAAAGATTATACTACTTAACTAATGTGCCAAGGTGAAGAGTAAAGTGTATCGATTTTCAAAAGAAATAAATTCAAACTCAAACAAGATATAAACAAGTAATGAGCACAATAAACAAATGAAGAGAGGCAAGCACAGCAAACACAAAAGATTTATAGTGGTTCGGTGCCAATCTTGCACCTACATTCACTCTCCAAATTTTTACTTAGGAATTTAATCCACTAAATGGATAACAATGGATTACACCACGTCAGACACTCCGATCCTTGCCTTTCAAGCAAGAATACTTATTTTTCGGATACAAACCATTAACACTCCGATTCAGGGTTCGAATGAACCCAATCGAGTTTTAAAACTCTCCAAAACTCAAACATCCAAAACTATTTGAGAAAAATAGAGTATACAAATTTCAGCACATAAACCCCTTAAATACACACAATAAAAGTAATAAAAATACAATACTCAAGGGGTGGAAGCTTTTGCTGTTTACTCTTAATGAATTTCTCAATTGATTGCTGCTGGAGAGTGGTTGTGAAGTGCTTAAATGCTTCAATCTCTCTCTTAGGGCTGAAAATGACTTTTCTTGAATTTAATCTTTGAGCTTTCAACTTTCTTGTGATTTTTCACTTGAATAGAGCATTTATAGTTGCCATTCACCCTTCAGAATATCTTAAAGTTGGTTTAGAGCCATTGGAGAGTGTTTAATAAGTATTAAATACATCAAAAATAGGTTGAAAACTAGTCGTTATGTATGCTTGCAGAAATAGGGCATCCTACTAGCATTGGGGCATCCCATAGGGCATCCCAATTGGCCAGACAGAAAGTCTGACTTTTTATTTTGGTCTCAATGTCTCAGGGGAGCATCCCATGGGGTGTTTCAATTATATGAGGCATCCCAGGTGGGTCATCCCACAGCATGCCATGACCCAAAACACTGCGTACCGGCTGCCAACAAAAGGAGATGACCTAGATGGGTCGTCCCATCATGTTCTAATCTAGTTTTTTTATATATTTAAGGTTCAAAATTTATCAAAACTCATCCAAATGCTCTCAAATAAATCTAAATTAGTTTAGATACTCTCAAAAGCCTTCAAAACTTCATCAACTTGCAGAAACTTTAACTTTTGATATATTTGATGATGCATTTCCAACTCAATCTCTTGGACTATCTGAAATATTATAAAAATACTCTCCAAATATAAAAAACTTATTAATAGTCCCCTCAAATAGTTTGTGATCATCAAAATCAATTCTTGGAGTAACAATTTTTCCCTTTTTGATGATGACAAAGCATTTGAGTGTTCATAAAAAAATATCTTTAAAGCTCAAGTAATTTGGGTTTGTGAAGCACAAGAAGAACTATGCCAAGAGTTCAATCATAGAGGATCATGATATACAAACTTTAATGAATTAACTCATTTAGCTCAAATAATTTATGAATGAATTAGAGAATTTCTAAAGATTATCCTTATTCAATCAAAATCCTCTTTTTTCTTGTATGGATTAGATTATTTTAACTATTTGAAAACAAATCTCCCCCTTTCTTATATAAAGAATGTATATAAAAAAAATTCTTTGATTCTAGTATCAGAGCAAAAGATATGAGAAGGTATATCTCTTTTCTTTTTCTTATCTAGTTATTAAAGTAAGAGTGAGACAATTAGAGCAAGAATTAAAAATGAATGTATCGAGTTAATTTGGTATCAATGCAAAAGTAAGACTAGTATAGCATTTAAGATAAATAGGTTGATCAGAGTAATTTTTCAAATTGTATCAAAATAAATGTAAAAATAGATGTATCAGAGTTTTAAAAAAATTGTGAATCAGTATCAGAGCTGTTAAAAAAATAGGTGTAATAGTATCAGAATTTTTATAATTTAGTATAAAATACTGTATCAAAGCAAAAATTGTTAAAAAGCTTAAAAAGAGCAAAAAATTTTCAAAAGATTTTATATCATTATTTTTCCCCCAAATACATTATTTTCTCCATTTACCTTTATTTCTCCTCCTTTATCATTATTTTTATTTTTCATTATTTCTCCCCTTTTTTGACATCATTAAAAAGAATAAACTAAAAGAGTAGAATGTTCATGGTGTTAAGTCAAGTATCAAAAAAATAGAGCATGATACCATATTCATTTATCCAACAAAAATGATACTAAGCATTTATTCATCCAAAGAGATATAATAATAAATATTCATCCAAAGAGACATGATAATAAATATTCATCTAAAGAGACATAATAATAAACATTCATCCAAAGATATATGAGTAAAAAGGAAACAACCTCATTCATATACACCAAAATAGAGGTTACAAGAGTCATAAAGAGCATAAAGCTCTCATACATCTAATCTATAAAATATAACTAAGTAATCTAATACAAAATAAAGTCAGAGAGACTGGGTATCGAGCACGAGATTAAGAAAGGTGGGACATGATCAGTCTCGTCCACGATCGAAGGGTCTGGACCGAGAGGAAGATGCCAGAGGATAAAAAGTAATAGACTGAATAAAGGCTGGCTCACTAGATGCAAACGGTCTAGACTAAATCTAGGTCCTAATAGCATCAAGCTGAGATAGGATAGCCCTCACAGTCAGTCGAAGATCATCCAGATCAGATGTCAAAAAATCCCTGGAGTCTCAGATATCTATCCTGAGCACCTCAAGAGAAGAGCGAAGCTGTGAGAGAAGTCTCTCTATCTCTTGAGCCAAGTCATCCACCTTAGGAGCAGAAGAAGTCGATGTACCCACTCCAGTAGAAAGAGAGTCTACAGTCCGTTTGATCTCTCTCTCCAAGTCAAAAATTCTGCCACTGAATCTCCAAAGTGAGCTCTCCACACCCTGCAATCTGACACTCAAATCCAATAATAGCTCCATCAAAGAAAAGATGTATGAGACAATAGATGAATCCAATGATGGAGCAGAGAAGGCAGCGGAAGAAGCTGGCTGATACTGCTGTGGCTGCTGTGTTTGCTGCTGCTGTAGCTGCTGAAGAATTCGATCCTAGTACAGTTGAAATTGATGGAACTACTGCATAACCTGATCTTGGAGCTGCTCCTGGAACTACTGCTGTTGGACTGATAATATGTCTGCTACCCTCTCAGCAAGCTGTCTCATGTCCATATCCCTCAAACTGAAAGTAGGCATGGTATGACTAGGTGGGGGTACTCTAACTGAGAGTCCTGCCTCAAGCTCTGAAACATGATGATCTACTGAGCTCGGCTTAGGCACAGGAGATGAAGAACCATCCCCCTCAGCATGCTCCTCATTCTCATCACTGACCTCCTCTGCAGCATGACTCTTGGCCCACCGACCATCCACTCTCACAAATTCCATCCTTCTAAGAGAGTGGTTGTTGTAGGTGTCAGTATATGATAGCCTACAAACAACCTCTCCATCAAAACTAACTCTATCCTCTCTAAATATAACTGTGAGGGCCATACCATAGGGCAAGGAAACCTTGGACCTGTTCAAGGCTTTCCTTATAGCCTCAATCATCAGAAATGGAAGGTTCAAGGGAGACTCTGAAACAACATGATGCATGAGACATATGTCTCTCCCCGTCATCAGATCATATCTTTCCTCTCTAGGAAAGAAAATCCTGAAAACCATATGATGGAATAGTTTCATCTTCACAATCAAATCTTTAGCTTTAATTTTTTGAAAACCTTCCGCATCAACCCTTCCAAGTATGGTCCTAAGTCCAACTTCTTTCTTAGGCAGTTCATCCAAACAACTACCTACATAGGGTATTGGAAGCAATCTACCTAGTCTTGGAATATTTAAAATGATCTGAACACCCTTGATAGTAGATTTTAAGACTCCCTCAGAGAAAATCAGATTAAAATAAAATTCCTTTACCAAATCTATGTAAACTGGTTTGGACAAGCTCAAAAAGAATTTCCAACCTTGCCGAAACAACTTCTCCCCAAAAGAAAATCCATCTTGCCTTAAGAACTTGAAATCTACATTCTTACCCAATGCAACTTTTCTAGCAGACAAGGGGATCTTACTTGGTGTCACAGGAGGTGAAGCAGGGAGTGGCTCTTATGCAATCTTCTTCCTTCTCTCCTATGCCTCCAGAGATCTCATGGACTTCCACCTTTCTGGCATCTTCATCTTCGGGGCCATGATGCAAAATGATGGTGAAAGGTGGTCTAGAGAGTGGACATGGGTTGGATTAAACTGAAATCAAGTAGGAGAGGACGGTCTTTAAGAGATTTCCCACAAATTTGATAGCTAGGATTTGGAAAACTAGGGAAAACCGAAAATGAGCCATGAGAACTAAGGATTTGGGAAGAATGAATTTTAGTTTGGAGGGATTTTAAGATTTTTTGGGAGAGCAAGGATGTGGATTCTTGATTAGGACGAGAGGAAGAGGAGAAGATTTGGGATTTGAGGCATCCCAACTCCCATTTCATTGAAATGAAGTCGGGTGGGCTCACTTATTAGTGAGCTACCTGCATGAATGGGATGTCCCATAGGATGCCCCATCCAGGGCTCTATCAACTGAAGGAAAAAATGATTTAAATAAAGAAAAAAATCAAAAAAAAATTAAAAAATGATCACAATGAGTTGAGAAGGTCATGGAGGGTCTACGTAAATTTTGATGAGATTTTTGACAGAAAATTTCAACAGATAAAAATCCAAGAAGGTATCTGAATAGTATTGAAGAATTTTTAAATGACTTGAAAAAAATCTCAAAAAATGATAGATGGCTTCCAAAATTAGGATAATGAAATTAGAAATTTTTAAAAAAATTTTGGAAGCAAAAATATGATAGAAATTCAAATAAAAGGATCTAAGATACCCAATTCTCTCTTAATTTCACAAAATTTATTTTCATTAAGAGTTTTAGTGAAAATGTCAGCTAATTGATTTTCAGTATTTATGTATTCAAATATTATATCATTATTTTGAACATATTTTCTTATAAAATGATGTCTAATTTTAATATGTCTTGATCTAGAGTGTTGAATTGGATTTTTGGTTAAATTGATGGCACTAGTGTTATCATATTTTATGAAAATATTTTTAAGTTCAATGCCAAAATTTATGAGCTGTTGTTTAATCCATAAGATTTGAGCACAGCAACTTCCAGCTGCAATGTATTCAGCCTCAGCCATAGACAAAGCCACTGAATTTTACTTCTTGCTAAATCAGAAGATTATGTTTACCCCTAGAAATTGGCAAGTAGTATTTTTTCTATCAAGTTTACATCTAGCAAAGTCAGCATCTAAAAAACCTATTAAGTCCATAGATTATTGTTTTAAAAACCAAAGACCTAGGTTTTGTATTCCTTTCAAGTATCTAAAAATTCTTTTAATAGTATTTAAGTATGATTCTTTAGGGTTTGATTAATATTTAGTACACATACATACACTGAACATTATATCAGATCTACTTGTAGTTAGAAATAATAAAGGTCCTATCATTCTTCTATAAAATTTTGTATCAACACTTTTACCATGCTCATCCTTTTCTAATTTATAGGAAGGGGTCATAGGGGTACTTACAATTTTTGAGCCCTCCATTTCAAATTTCTTTAATAGCTCTCTTGTGTACTTGCTTTAGGTGATGGAGATCCCTCCCTTCATTTGTTTGATCTGAAGTCTGAGGAAGAATATAAGTTCTCCCATCATGCTCATCTCGAACTCCCCCTGCATAAGCTTGGTAAATTCTTGACATAAATTTTTATTAGTAGATTCAAATATAATGTCATCAACATATATTTGTATGATTAGAATTTCTTTATCTTTTCTTTTTAAAAAAAGGGTAGTGTCAACTTTTCCTCTTGAAAAATTATTTTCTAATAGAAACTTATTTAATCTTTTATACCAAGCTCTAGGAGCTTGTTTTAATCCATATAATACTTTGTTTAATTTAAATACATGATCTGAAAATTTATGATTTTCAAAATCAGAGGGTTGTTCAACATAAACTTCTTCACCAATATAACCATTTAGAAAAGCACTCTTAACATCCATTTAAAATAAATTAAAATTCATAAAGCAAGCAAAAGCAAGTAGCATTCTTATAACTTCTAGTCTAGCAATAGGAGTAAAAGTTTCATCAAAATTACTTCCTTCTTATTGATTATATCCTTTAACAACTAATCTTGCTTTATTTCTTATAGTATTTTCATCTTCATCTAATTTGTTTCTATATACCCATTTGGTTTCTATTATTGGGTGACTTTTACATCTTGCAACTAGTATCCATACATTATTTTTTTCAAATTGATTTAATTCTTCTTGCATGGTAATTATCCAGTTATTATCTTTTTTAGCTTCATCTATAATTTAATGTTCTAAGTGACAAACAAAAGCTACATAATTGCAAACATCTCTAAGTGAAGATCTAGTTCTTACACCTTGTGCAGGATCACCAATTATTAGCTCTTTAGGATGATTGTGGACATACCTCCATTTTCTTAGAAGATTATCTATGTCTTGAGATTGCTCTTGAATGTTCTGATCATTGATATTTTCATCCTCATATTTTTCATCTATCTGATCCTTATTTAGTTGATCCGAGTCATTCAGGGTGAGCTCCTTCATTCCATCTTCTATGATACCTGCATCATCAGCATCCTCTTTCTTTCTTGATGGAAGGTATTGTTTCATCGAAAACAATATGAATTGACTCTTCCACTACTAGTGATCTTTTATTAAATACTCTA
This sequence comes from Elaeis guineensis, assembly GCF_000442705.2. NCBI lineage: Eukaryota > Viridiplantae > Streptophyta > Magnoliopsida > Arecales > Arecaceae > Elaeis > Elaeis guineensis. Next base: position 81,530,161 of record NC_026000.2, read on the forward strand.
AAATCATTACTAGAAGTGGAGTAGCCAAGAAAGATAGCTTCAACAGATTTAGCATCAAATTTATCTAAGCTATCTTTACCATTATTCAAAACAAAACACTGACAACCAAAAACATGAAGATAACCTATATTAGGCTTTCTACCCTTTCATAGTTCATAAGGTATTTTCTTTAAAATTGGTCTTATTAAGGTACGATTTAGAATGTAACATTCTGTGTTAATTGCTTTTGTCTAAAAGTACTTTGGAAGCTTACTTTCACATAGCATGGTACCTGCCATTTCTTCTAGTATTCTGTTTTTGCTTTCAACTACTCCATTTTTTTGTGGTGTCCTAAGTGTTGAAAAATTATGATCTATATCTTTTTCATCACAAAATTTTTCAAAGTCTTTATTTTTAAATTTAGTTTCATGATCACTTCGAATAGAAACAATTGGTAAACCTTTTTCATTTGAAATTTTTTGACAAAACTTAGAGAATGCTGAAAATACTTCATCCTTAGAAGCTAAAAACAAAACATAATAAAATACAAAAAATCATCAATGATTATAAAAACATATTTTTTTCTTCCTAGACTAGTTATCCTTGTAGGATCAAATAAATTCATATGCAAGAGTTCTAGAGGTTTAGAAGTTGAAACAATATTTTTATATTTCAAAGAAACTCTTATTTGTTTGCCTAATTGACATGCATCACATATTTTATCTCTATCAAAACTAATTTTTGGCAAACTAAAAATCAAATCTTTTTTAATGATTTTAGAAAGTGTGTGCATACTGATATGTGCAAGCCTATGGTGCCAAAGCCAACTAATCTCATTAATTTTAGCATTCATGGTCATAAGACATTGCATGCATTGTAAAGAGAGATTATCCAAATTAATCATGTAAATATTGTCATGCCTATGTCCAATGAATCTCGTGCTAGCATCAGTGGGACTAGTTACAATGCACATAGTGTTGGAAAATATGTCCCAAAAGTCAATCGTTAAGCTGTTGACGGTTGAGCAACCAAGTATTGTAATTGATTTGTTAACAAAAAAAATATATTTTTGGCATTTTCATCATAAGTTTTCATCTTCTAACGAACTCCATTATTATGATGAAGTCCTTAGGAGTATTTAAGTTTGATAAAGAGAGGATTTATCAATTAGTCCTTAAAATTATTCACGACCAAATGATAGACTGTTAATAAGGACGACAGCTTCTATCGAGCATAGATCGCTATAGTCCATATGGGTTGGTTGTCTTCTTAACCAAGGAGTGTGGAGACATTGGTATGACATACAAGTGAGATGTAAAGGTACATCTTTATTGAACGTGACTAACTCCAGAGTATTCTGCTGTCGAGAATGTCTCTAATGGGATATAAATATAAGTGTCCCTTAAACCTAAGATCACCTCTGTGACTTGCAAGCAACTCACTGTACTTTGATACTGGACTAACTGAATTTTTAATTCAGTGATGGAAGGCTTCTGGGCACAGTCAAGTATTTGCGAAGTTAAAGTATGATCGAGATGGGATTGACCACTCCAAGAGTTGGAGAAGAATGAGTCGCTGTATTTCAATTTAGCAAAATCTTGACCAGGGTAATCCATCAAATGGATTTGATATTTTGAAATATAATATGGATAACCTGATCAGAGTTGACAGTTGAACTCTGAGGTATTCTATGATTATTTTGATCAAGGAAATAAATTATATGAAAACTATATCCGCATGGGTTCTAAGGATGTTGTTCTACACATTCGACCTATCCGACCGTCGGGTACCATTGCTAGATGATCACTTTAATTGGTACAAAAATTTATTTCTATACTATCGGCTTAGATTCAAACTTATGATATCACATACATTAGAGTTCACGATTCGATCGGATGGTTGATCAACGATTAAGAATCATTCTAGGGTTAAACGATCAATACGATTGACATTTAACCTAGTGCAAGTGTTGCAGGAGGATCGATTAGCAATTTGATTGCTAATTGGCTTAATTTGATTAAGTCAATGGGTTGAGATTAAGTTTAATTGAATATAATTTAATTAGATTTAGTTTAGGATTGATTGGATCAAGTTCAATTGGTTTATTGGATAAGCCAAGTGCAAGAAAAAACTAGTCCTAGTTCAATTAGGACTTGGATCAACCTAATTTCTAATTTGATTAAAAAATTAAAATAGATTTAAATCTAATTTAATCTGATTAAATTAGATTTTTAATTAGGTTAAGATCTATTTTAATTATGTTGATCTAATTTTAATTTGATTTGATTTGAGAAACCAAATTAAAACAAGTCATAAGATAGAATCCTAGTAAGATTAGGATTCTACCTTGCGCCACATAAGCCCCCACACCCTCTCTCTTATTCTATGCCAATTCTCTCTTATTTTGTGTGACAAAAATCCTCTCCCAGGTCTTCACCAGGCCCAAAAGGTTTTCTCTCTTCTTTATTACATGGAAGATGGTTGTGGATCAAATCAAAGTAGGAATAAGTTTGGATTTCAAATTCCATAAGATAGAGTTTTAGAAATCCAAAACTCTTTCCTTTTTGCATCAATTTTATCCAATTTTTTTTAGGATTTTTATGGCTTTTATGGCACTTAAAAGGTGCCCTTTGCTATTAGTCTATGCACAAAAAGAAGGAGGGGGCACCCAAGAGTTAGGCACCCCTTATCTTGCCATGTTTGGATAAACCTTGACTTGATATTTGACCTAAACAAGGACTTTATCATATCTCTCTATATAAAATGAATTTCTTCATAAAATTTTTGTAAAAAATATAACAAAGAGAGATCTTTGGGGCATCCAAAAATTAGAGAGAAAGAAGGTTAGGATGTGGAGATATAATAGACACAAGATAGGGTGTCTAAAGAGAGAAAAGAGAAGAAGAAGAAGAGGATCTTCTTCTAGGGTCATTGTGTTCATCTCTTCCCTTCCTCCATCTTGAGTTTTCTAAGAGCATCTCAGATCTAAAACTTCTTCTCCTACTTCTTATCTTTGGAAGAGTCTAAATTAAGAAGAATGAGGTACCTGATCAACCATCGAAGAAGGATCAGTACAGTACTAGCATACCGTGCAGATTTTCTGGAGCAGGACTTCTGATCAAGATTCGTGGGCTCATGTGGATGACTCCTAGAGGCTGGATGCATGTATGGCTTGCAATATCATCCTCAAGCCCGGATCAGTAAGGTTAGAATGTCTAACTTGCAAGGTAATAGATCTGATCTATTGTTTATTACATACATTAGATGTAGCATAGAAACATATTGATATGATCAACATGTAGTTCATTCTCTATATATTTTAATTTCTGATTTAATATCATATAATAAGATCTTAGATCTAGAGATTTTCTAATTTTATAAAATAAATTTTAATTTATTTTAGTCTCCCACTGCATGATCTTGAAAAAGTTTCAAGATCTAACCCTGAAACCCTAGATCTGGTTCCTTCAATTGGTATCAGAGCTCAGGTTGTTTATTATATGATTATTTATACATGCTTAAATTATTTTTTAGATTAGATCTAATTTATAATCTGATTATTAAATCTAAAATTAAAATTTTTAAACCAATCACGAACTGCAAGGTTGTCCTGCTGTAAGGTTTACCCTTTACAGTGCAAAGATTGTCCTAGTTCATGTAGATCTTTTTTTAATCATAAATTTGTTAAATATGTTCTAGATTAAATTTATAATTTATTAGATTTAAAAGATATTTAAATTTAAAATAAAATCTCTTTGTTAATATAATCTGTGCAAAATTAGGGACTAGGGCAAAATTAAAATTACTAGGGACTAGTAATTGATTATGAACCTACCCTTAGATGTACATGGATTAGCCAACCAAAGTTGGACTTGTATACAATTTAAGTGGATTTAAGTACCCACTAAGGAATTAGGATAATTCTTCGAATTGGAGGTAGAGGCTACCAATTCGAATAAAATAATGGAGAAAACTTTTTGATTAAAGTCCAAAATTTTTAGGTTTAATGAATCAATTACTAATTAGGTTATGGTTTTTCTTTGTACAGATATGGCCACTTCCCTATCGCTCCGACCATTGTTGGACAATGATAAGTTGGTGGGACCCAACTTCGGTACCTGGTACCAAAAGTTGAAGATAGTTCTGGAGCATGAACGGATCCTATATCTGATAACGGATCCTGCACCTGAGGAGCCAGCTGTCAATGAATGTGGAACAGTCAGAGATACTTATCAAAAATGGCTCAGTGATCGGACCATGGTGCGCTGCATCATGCTGGCTGCCATAAGCAATGAGTTCAGTCGTAGATTTAAGACAGCTCAGTCAAAGGACATACTTCAAGTGTTGGAGGATGCCTTTGGCACACCCGATGATGTGGAGAGGCACAAGACTAGTTGTGCCATCTTCAACATCAAAATGTGGGATGGTGCCTTTGTCACTGATCATGTATTGTACATGATCGAGCTGATGGAGTGTTTGAGCAAGCTCGACCTGCATGAGCAGCTTGAGAAAGATACAATACTGAACTCGCTGCCCAAGTCTTATCTCCCATTCCTCACTCATTATAGAATGACAAAGCCTGAAGTAAACTACCACGGATTACTGGGGTTGCTTCAGAACTTTGAGAAGGATCACCAACTCCACAAGGAGTCGGTGAACTTAGTGGAAGGTTCGTCTTCTGATTCTCGACCCTTTAAGAAAGGAAAAAAGAACAAAAAGAAGAAAGTGAAGAAGGTGCAAGTTCAGGTTGGAACATCAGTACAGGACCAGACCAGAAAGATCAAGCTTGATAAGAATCTATTCTACTGGCAAGCACCCAAGATTAGATAGTGTCAGATATCTACTTATGGCACTGTAGGCTATATCATATAAACAAGAATAGAATAAACAGGTTGACTCAAGAGGGGATCCTCGAAGTCAGTGATTGTGAATCACTTTCAACCTGTGAGCCATATCTTCTTGGTAAAATGACCAAGTCACCTTTTATTGAAAAAGGTGAGAGAGCTACTGAGCTATTGGGCCTACTACATACAGATGTATGCGGGCCCATGAGCACAAGTGCTAGAGGTGGATATTTCTACTTCATCACTTTCATGGATGATCTATCCAGACATGGATATGTCTATCTGATGAAATATAAGTTGGATTCATTTGAAATGTTCAAACGATTCCGAAGTAAAGTAGAAAAACAAACTGGAAAGAGCATTAAAACTCTTCGATCTGATCGAGGAGGAGAATATCATTCTGATGAGTTTGTCACATACCTAGGAGAGAATGGGATTCTCTCCTAATGGACTCCTCCAGGAACACCATAGCATAATGGTGTGTCTGAAAGGAGAAATCGGACTCTGTTAGACATGGTCTGATCTATGATGGGTTTTGCCAGCTTACCGATATCCTTCTGAGGATATGCACTCGAAACGGTCTGTTACCTATTAAATAGGGTTCCAAGTAAGTCTGTCATTAAGACTCCATATGAGATATGGATAAGGCGTAAGCCAGTACTTTCACACCTTAGGGTCTGGGGGTGTCCGACCTATGTCAAATGGTTAGTTACAGATAAACTCGAACCTAGATCTGACAAATGCACATTCATAGGGTACCCCAAAGAGACCAAAGAATATTATTCTACCATGCTGATGAATAAAAGTTGTTCGTCAGCCTTAAGACAATCTTTTTAGAAAAGAAGTTTCTTGGTGAAGGAACCGTTGTCTCTAAGGTTGAACTTGATGAAGTTCAACGGCAAAAGGACCGACACCAATAGCTGAACCTGAGTCAGATTTGATTAGATCAGATTCAGAGCCTAATGTACCTGCACCATTAAGGCGATCCGATAGAGTACTGCATCAGCCAGACAGATACTACGATTTTTTGGTTCGAGACGGTGATCCCATCGAACTTAATGAGAACGATGAGGATCCGATCACCTATATGGATGTAATGTAGAGACCTGATTCCAGAAAAGGCTTGAAGCCATGAAATCTGAAACAAAATCCATGAAGGTCAACGATATATGGACATTGGTTGACCCACCTAAAGGGGTTAAACCCATTGGGTTTAAATGGGTCTTCAAAAGGAAGAGGGGCACAGACGGAAAGATGGAGACCTATAAAGCCCGTCTGGTTGCCAAGGGATTTGTCAATGTTATGGTATTGACTATGACAAGATGTTTTCTCCTGTGGTAATGCTCAAATCCATTCGGATAATGCTTACAATAGCTGCCCATCTGGATTATGAGATTTGGCAGATGAATGTAAAGACAGCTTTCCTGAATGGAGAACTGATCGAAGAGGTGTATATGATACAACCTGAGGGATTTATATCCACAGATGAGTACAAGGTGTGCAAGCTTCAGAGATCCATTTATGGATTGAAGCAAGCTTCTCGGAGTTGGAATATGCATTTTGATAAGGTGATCAAAACATATGGCTTCGTTAAGAACGGAGAAGAGCCCTGCATCTATAAATGGACAAATGGTCCAGTTGTGGTATTTCTTATCTTGCACGTGGATGAATTCTCTTAATCGGAAATGACATCCCCGCACTACAGGGAATAAAAATTTGGTTGTCATCGCAGTTCTCCATAAAGGACTTGGGTGAAGCATCCTACATCCTAGGGATGAAGATCGATAGGGATAGATCTAAAAAGATGCTTGGGTTATCCCAGTCCACGTACATAGACACTGTGCTGAAGAGGTTCAGAATGGAGAATTTCAAGAAGGGCTATCTATCGATAGGCCATGGAATTTTTCTCTCTAAGAAGGATTATCCGACAACTCCTGAAGAGAGAGACCGTATGAGTAGAGTCTTATATGCTTCGATCGTGGGACTATCATGTATGCCATGATATATACAAGGCCAGATGTGGCATATTCACTAGGAGTAGTGAGTAGATACCAATATGATCCTGAAGAAAATTACTAGAAAGTGGTTAAAGCCATCCTTAAGTATTTGAGAAATACTAAAAATCAATGGTTGGTTTATGGCGAGTCAGATCTGAAACTTGTGGGGTTCACAGACTCTAGCTTTCAATCTAACCATGATGACAGTAGAAGCATGTCGGTTATATCTTTACTCTGAATGGTGAGCCATCTGCTAGAAGAATTTCAAGCAGTATACTATGGCAGACTCTGTTTGTGAGGCGGAGTACATCGCAGCATCGGATGCTGCGAAGGAAGCTGTGTGGCTGAAAAAATTCATCACCGAGCTTGGAGTAGCACCCTCCCTCGATGGTCCGGTCCTGCTCTACTACGACAGCACTGGTGCCATAGCTCAGATGAAGGAACCCAAAGCACACCAGCGGACCAAGCATATTTTGCGTCGCTTCCACTTGGTTCGGAAGATCGTGGATCGAGGTGACGTCGACCTTCAGAAGATCGATGGAAAGAAGAACCTGACCGACCCCTTCACTAAAGCCCTAATGATAAAGGAGTTCGACAACCACAAGTCAAAGATGGGTATTAGATACTGTGCTGAGTGGCTTTAGGATAAGTGAGAGTTATGGAAAAATATGTCCCAAAAGCCAATCGTCAAGCTGTTGACGGTTGAGCAACCAAGTATTGTAATTAATTTGTTAATAAATAAAATATATTTTTGATATTTTCATCATAAGTTTTCATCTTATAACGAACTCTATTGTTATGATGAAGTCCTTAGGACTATTTAAGTTCGATAAAGAGAGAATTTATCGATTAGTCCTTAAAATTGTTCACGATCAAATGATAGGCTGTTAATACGGACGACAGCTTCTATCGAGCATAGGTCGCTGTAGGCCATATGGGTTGGTTGTCCTCTTAATCAAGGAGTGTGGAGATACTGGTATGGCATACAGGTGAGATGTCAGGGTACATCATCATTGAACGTGACTAACTCCAGGGCATTCTACTGTCGAGAATATCTCTGATGGGATATAGGTATAAGTGACCCTTAGACCTGAGATCGCCTCAGTGACTTGCAAGCAACTCACTGTGTTTTGGTATTGGACTAACTGAATTTTTAATTCAGTGATGGAAGGCTTCTGAGTATAATCAAGTACTTACGAAGTTAGAATATGATCGAGATGGGATTGACCACTCCAAGAGTTGGAGAAGAATGAGTCACTGTATTTCAATTTAGCAAAACCTTGACCAAGATAATCCATCAGATAGATTTGATATTTTGAAATACAATGTGGACAACCTGATCAGAGTTGACAGTTGAACTCTGAGGTATCCTTTGATCATTTTGATCAAGGGGATGAATTATATGGAAACTATATCTGCATGAGTTCTAAAGATATTGTTCTATACATTCGACCTATCTGACCGTCGGGTACCATTACTAGATGGTCACTTCGATTAGTACAAAAATTTATTTTTGTGCTACTGACTTAGGTTCAAATCTATGAAGTCACACACATTAGAGTTCACGATCCAATCGGATGGTTGATCAACGATTAAGAATCATTCTAGGGTTAAACGATCAATACAATTGATATTTAACCTAGTGCAAGTGTTGCAGGAGGATCGATTAGCAATTCGATTCCTAATTAGCTTAATTTGATTAAACCAATGGGCTGAGATTAAGTCTAATTGAATATGATTTAATTAGATTTAGTTTGGACTTGATTGGATCAAGTCCAATTGGTTTATTGGATAAGTCAAGTGCAAAGAAAAACTAGTCCTAGTTCAATTAGGACTTGGGTCAACCTAATTTCTAATTTGATTAGCAAATTAAAATATATTTAAATCTAATTTAATCTGATTAAATTAGGTTTTTAATTGGGTTAAGACCTATTTTAATTGGGTTGATCTAATTTTGGTTTGATTTGATTTGAGAAACCAAATTAAAACAAGTCATAAGATAGAATCCTAATAAGACTGGGATTCTACCTTGTGCCACATAAGCCTCCCAGCCCTCTCTCTTATTCCATGCCAATTCCCTCTTATTTTGTGCGATAAAAATCCTCTCCCAGGTCTTCACCATACTCAAAATATTTTCTCTCTTCTTTCTTACATGAAAGATGGTTGTGGATCAAATCAAAGTAGGAAAAAGTTTGGATTTCAAATTCTATGAGATAGAGTTTTAGAAATCCAAAACTCTTTCCTTTTTGCACTAATTTGATCCAAATTTTTTTGAGATTTTTGTGGCTTTTATGGCACTTGATAGATGCCCTTTGTTATTGGTCCACATACAAAAAGAAGGAGGAGGCATCCAAGAGTTAGGTGCCCTTATCTTGCCATGTTTGGATAAATCTTGACTAGGTATTTGACCTAGACAAGGACTCTATCATATCTCTCTATATAAAATAATTTTTTTCATAAAATTTTTGTGAAAAATATATCAAAAAGAGACCTTTGGGGTGTCCAAAAATCATAGAGAAAGAAGATTAGAGCATAGAGATATAATAGATACAAGATAGGGTGTCTAGAGAGAGAAAAAAGAAGAAGAAGAGGGTCTTCTTCTAGGATTGTTGTGTTCATCCCTTCCCTTCCTCCATCTTGAGTTTTCTGAGAGCATCTCAGATCTGAAACTCCTGCTCTTACTTTTCATCTTTGGAAGAGTCCAAATCAAGAAGAAGGAGGCACCTGATCAACCATCGAAGAAGGATCAGTGCTGTACTAGCATATTGTGCTGATTTTTTGGAGCAGGACTTCTGATCGAGATTCGTGGGCTCGTGTGGATGACTCCTAGAGATTGGATGTGTGTGCAGCTCACAATATCATCCTCAAGCTTGGATCAGTAAGATTAGAATGTCTAACTTGCAAGGTAATAGATCTGATCTATTGTTTATTACATACATTAGATGTAGCATAGAAACATGTTATATGATCAATATGTAGTTCATTCTCTATATGTTTTAATTTCTGATTTAATACCAAATAATAATCATGTAATAGGATCTTAGATCTAGAGATTCTCTAATTTTATAAAATAAATTTTAATTTATTTTAGTCTTCCTCTGCATGATCTTGAAAAAGTTTCAAGATCTAAACCTGAAACCCTAGATCTGGTTCCTTCACATAGATGATTCAAAAACTACTTTATAACCTTTATTACACAATTGACTAATATGTAACAGGTTATGTTTAAAACCATCTACAAGTATAATATTTTCAATGCAAGTGGAGGGAGTGATACCAATATTATCAATACCAATGATTTTTCCTTGGCCATTATCTCCAAAGGTGATCATCCCTCCATTCTTAGTTACCAATGTGATGAATTGTGATTCATCACCTGTCATATGTTTTGAGCATCCACTATCAAGATACTACTTTTTTTTTGTTGCTAGGGATGCAAGACTCACCTGCACACATAAGATCAAATTTTAACCTTAGGTACCCAAGCTAACTTAGGTCCTTTGGGGTTAGTCACAATGGTTCCTTTTGGAACCCATATTTTCTTAACCATTCTACCATTGAATTTGTTTGATGAACATGTATATGCTTTATGCCCTACCAAACCACATCTAAAATAAGTAACACTTGGCAAATTTCTTGTGAATTCATTGACAAAAATATTTTTGAAGGACTTTTGTTTTTTTAGAGTGTTGTAGCCAAGTCCTGCTTTATCATATACAGCCTTTTGACAGTCAATAATTATCTAAAATTTATTTGAACTTAAAGTAAATTTATCAACTATAGATTTTAGTTTAGATATCTCTTCCTTTAGTTTTTGATTTTCTTTTATAATAGTTTCAATTTGACTAGAGAGTTCATCTTTTTTTTTATTAGTGATTGATTCTTTAGATCTAATTCTTCATTTTTCTTATCAATTTCTTCTTTTTTCTTAATTAATTCATGGTTTCTTAATCTTAAATTTTTATTTTTAGCTCCTAATTCTTTTAGGTCATTTAACAGTTGATGAATTGCTTCTAATAATTCATCATAAGTAAATTCAGATTAAGTTTTGGGTGATACCTCATTTTCATGTGCCATAAGGCAGAGGTTGGCTTCTTCCTGGATTTCTTCATCAATGGTAGAGTCATCACTGTCACTCCACGTAGCCATCATAGCCTTCTTCTTCTTGAACTTCTTTTGATTTTTCTTGAGCTAAGGGCATTCTGATCTGAAGTGGCCAGACTTCTTGCACTCATAGCAAATTATGGACTACTCCTTTTATTTCTCTTTACTCGGCTCCCCCTTAGCTGGTGGCCTTTTCTTGATCCCTTATCTTTTTCTTCTCATGAATCATCTAAATTTTCTATGATTAGGGCCAAGTCCTCATCTTCTTCACTATTGTCTGATTTTTCTTAGTTATTTTCTTCTTGAGCTATTGACTTGAGGGCTATGGTCCTCTTTCTTCTTATTTTCTCCTCAGTGTGTTGCTTTACGATCAGTTCATAGGTCATGAGGGATCCAAGCAGCTCCTCCAATAGTAGAATATTCAAGTCCTTGGCCTCTTAGATTATAATGACTTTCGCTTCCTATGATCTTGGTAATGACCTGAGCACTTTTCTTACAAGATCACTGCTAGAGTAACATTTGCCAAGACTTTTTAAGCCATTTATGATGTCAGTGAACCGAGTGAACATTTATGTTATTGATTCTTCAGGTTCTATTTTAAACAGTTCATAATTATGTACAAGCATATTGATTTTAGATTCTTTTACTTGATTTATGTCTTTGTGTGTGACTTCTAGCCTATCCCAAATTTTTTTAGTAGACATGCATGTGGAAATGTGATTAAATTCATTAGCGTCCAAAGCATAATATAAAACTTTCGTGATTTTAGCATTGAGCTGAGCCATTTTTTTATCAAAATCATCCCATTCACCTTCCGACTTAGGGATAGATATGCCATTAATCAATTTGGTGGGTGTGTGTGGTCCATTTACTATGACACCCCACATGTCATAGTCAAGTGCTTGAATGAAAGGCGGCCTTCAGAAGAATGACCTTTTATTCTCCCTGAAAAAGAAGTACCCTAGGGATTTTGCTGATCTGTTGGCTCGAGCCGAAGGGTACGCCGAGCGGAGGAAGCCTTCAGAATGAAGGATGAGGAGGCCGCGAGAGAGCGGCAGGCCGGAGACTCGAGCAAGCCCGCAATTGAAAAAGGGCCGAGGGAAGCTCGGCCACGATCCCGAACTCCTCCCGGGCACAAGCGCGCCCAGACTCCTCCCCGGACACGTAGGCAGAGAAGCCCAGAACGTCGGGTTCGGCGGAGCTCTCCCCCAGGAAGATTCCGCAGCTACGTCCCCCACAACGCATCGAAGGCCCAGGTGTTGATGGAAGTCAGAGAGCAGCTCCCGGGCCCGAAAGGATGCGCACGCACCCCAGGAAGCGCAATCCCAACAAATTCTGCCTCTACCATCGTGACCACGGCCATGACATGGAGGAGTGCATTCAGCTCCGAGACGAGATCGAGGAGCTCATCCGCTGAGGCTGGCTCGACAGGTTCATTCGACGTCGGCCTGAGGGTAGAGAGGACCGACCGAGGGCCCTACCGCAGCCCGAGCCGCTAAGGAGGGAAAAGCAGTCTGGAGATCGGCCTCTAGTCAGGATCATCAACTCCGTCTCTAGGAGACCTTGACAGGAAGCAGACCTTCCACAGCCCTAGGGTTTGAAAATTTGTAAATATATTGAACGCTTTAAATCAAAATTTCTTTCAAACTTGCACATCCTTCCCTTTTTTGCATGAACTTGAAGCGACAGGGGATGACCCCTTCGGATAACGAAAATGCACCCCAATGTGGCTGCTAACCACAAGGTCGAAGGCCCGGTTCTCCTTAGACCGGATGGGGGGAGAGGCCATACAGCACCCACATGCGCCCCCACAGCCATGTTAGGGACAGAAGGAGAACCTCGTCCTAATATGAGTAAGGTCGAAGGCCCGATTATCCTTAGATCGGATGGGGGGAGAGGCCCTGCAACGCCCATATGTGCCCCCACAGCCATGTTAGGGACAAGAGGAGAACCTTGCCCTAACATGAGCAAGGTCGAAGGCCCGGTTCTCCTTAGACCGGATGGGGGGAGAGGCCCTGCAACGCCCATATGTGCCCCCACGGCCCTGTTAGGGACAGGAGGAGAACCTCGCCCTAACTTGAGCAAGGTCGAAGGCCCGATTATTTGTAGATCGAATGGGGAGAGAGGCCTTGCAACGCCCATATGTGCCCCCACGGCCCTGTTAGGGACAGGAGGAGAACCTCGCCCTAACTTGAGCAAGGTCGAAGGCCCGGTTATTTGTAGATCGGATGAAGAGAGAGGCCATGCAGCGCCCATATGCGCCCCCACAGTCATGTTAGGGACAGGAGGAGAACCTCGCCCTAACATGAGCAAGATCGAAGGCCCGGTTGTTTGTAGACCGGATGGGAGGAGAGGCCATACAGTGCCCATGTGAGCCCCGCAGCTCGGTTAGGAACAGAAGGAGAACCTCGTCCTAACCTGAGCTGAAACCGATCACATCAAAAATAGGGGAGGAACTCCGTCTCGACACCAATCAAGGTCCGACCGTCCGAGACCTGGCAAAAAAGAAGAAAACTTCCTCGATGACCCTTCTACGCTATCGCGACTCCGTAAAAAGCTAGGGAGAACCCTTGCCTAGGGAAAAAAGAGAGAAAAAGGGGAAAAAGAGGAGGGAAATATGAAGGAACAGCGACGGGCTTCAACTGCAATTAGACTCCGTCCGGACTCCTACGGGAGCTGGACTTCGCCTCCAACTTCAATTGCAGATAAATTTCGTCCGGACTCCTACGGGAGCTGGACATCGCCCCCGACTTCAACTGCAAATAAACTCTGTCCGGACCCCTACGGAAGTTGAACTTCGCCCCCGACTTCAACTGCAGGTAGACTCCATCCGGACTCCTACGGGAGTCGAACTTCAATAGAGGCCGAACTACACTAAAAGTACAAAGGACCTCGTCCCTATGCAGAGGGAAGAAGAGAAAATAAGATCTACAGTCGCGAACAAAAGACAAGTCGACACGGTGGTGACTAGGGACCTCCAAGCGGCGTCGACGCCGAACTAATCAAAAGCATAAGAAACTTGACAATGACGACCTAATGCGAGGATGAACAAGGAACCTTTGAACAACATCCACATCGCACGGGATAAAAATGAAAGAAGTCCGATGCACGACAATTCAACACGACGTACGGGTAAGGTAACAAAGACCTTTTCATTTCATTAGCAAAATATGCATTACAGAGCCTGAAAGACCGAAAAAGAAAAAAAAGAAAAGAGAAGAAGATGAAAGCAAAAAACAATGACAACAACGACAACAACAATGGCGACGATGAACAGACAAGTGGCAAAGGAAGGCACTTAGAGGGACGAAGGATAAAAAGAGTCCTAAGGGGGCCCGGCTTCCTCCGACTTCGAACTTTCGGCTTTGGCCCTCATCAGGGAGTGCCTTAAGCTCTCGATTTCTCCTTCTAATTCTCTCTCTCTCATTAATATCTCCATGTACCTCCGATGAAATCACTGGCTTTCATTCTCCACCTCTCGACGCCTTTTTCTTAGGACCTCAAATTCTGCCTCCGCATCCTTGACTGCCTGCTGCTCGTACACCAGCTGGATCTTCAATTGCTGCACTTCGGCCTTCCCTTCCCCAAGGGTGACAGATAGCTTCTCTACAGTCCTTCTCAGGGATTGGAGTTCATCGGAATCCCGAGCGGAAGCAAATTGGGCCCCTTCAGTTAGCTGTCTTTGAAGGCGGGCAACCTCGTCGGTCGCCATCCTGAGCTTCCCCCTGTATTCGTCCATCTTCCTGCACCAGCCGGCCCGATACGCGTCATAGCTCGCCTCGACATCCCGGAGCTGTTGCTGAAGGTCGGAGAGCTTCTTCGACCATTCCCGATCGCAGTCGGCCTGTGTCGGAAGTAAGGACAAGCTTCCTTCCAACTGACTGATCCTCTCCTGCGCAGCCGACAGCTCCACTCTGAGAGAGCTGATCTTGGCAGCTTGAGCCCAAGATCGATCGCTGGCATGCTTCTTATGTTTCTCGAGCTCCTTCTTGAAGTTCGCCTTCCGCCGACTGTACTCCATGATCCCCTTCACGTGGAGGTTCCGAAAGTGGGTGGCCTCCGCGGTGGCTTCAGAGTGGCTCTTCCTCAGCCTGCGAAGCTGGCCGTCCATCTCCTTTGACCTTTTTGTCAAATGATGAACTTCCTTTTTCAGACGTCGGATTGTGGACTTCAGCAGAATCTCTTGTGGCAAGGGGAGAGCTTCAGCAGGATGCTGCCATCAGGAGATAAAGGCGTCAAAGCGCATCTCATTGCATAAAGCAAAAACAAAAAAAAGGAGGAGCAGAGTGGAGAAGCCCTCCAAGAGGAGGAACTCAATTTTATTGATTAAATATTTTTAAAGACAAGAGGAAAAGAAAAAATTATAATGAAAGAAAAATATAAGGTCAGAGGTCTCAGACCTCTGGGATAGGAGTGGGGGAGCTCGATGTCCCCGGAAGAGGGGCCGCTGTAGCGGTAGCAGTGGGAGAGGGACCGACTTCATCTTCAGATGCCTCGTCCGAGAAGCCGAGGTCGAGCTCAGAAAATTTCTTGACCACCTTCTCCTGGCAGAGCTCGAATCCCTTGACGAATGCCTCTTGGCCGAACTTGACGTTCAAGTCCCTCATCTCCGCAGAGGCCTTGAACTCCTCCACCGCTAGAACCCTAGCCTCTGAGATCAGGATCGGGATCTGCTCTGCCAAATTTGCGACCTCGACCTCCGCCTTCCTTGCCGTCTCCTCCGAGGTCTGTTTTTCTTTCTCCAGGGCCTGCTTCTCCCTCGCCAGGGCCTCTTGGAAGGTGGTTACCTCCATGACCTTTTCCTTGAGGTGGGCGACTTCGGCCCGATGACTCTCCTCCGCCTGAATGGCATCCCTCCTCGCTCGATTCATCGCCTCAATGTTGGTGAGGAGCTGGTGCCCGATCTGCAAGGATGGCTAGGAGGTCAGAATGAAGGTTGAGAATTAATAAAACGAAGGAGCGGGGAGAAGGGAGAAGGTGAATCTGTTTACCTCGAGAAAGGACCAAGGGAGTCCCAGACCCACTATTCGGGATCGGCACGATCAATCCTCCAGACGACTTCGAGCAGGATGCAGCTGTTGATTAATCACTTTACCAGGTCCCTATCATTAAAGGGATAATCCCCCGACTCTTCTTCGGAATCAAGGGACTCTTCGATGGTGGCTCGACGGTGACTCACCCTGCGAGCCACCGACTTCCTTCTCCTTCCCCTCTCGACCCCCGGCGCCTCCTCGGGCAGACCCCCGAAGCGGGAGCCTCAGTGGGGGGACTCCTTGAAGAAGCCCGGAGAGCCGGAGGTTCAGCGTCTGAGGGAACATTGACCGTGAGGGCCGCCTGGGCAGGCATGGCCGAGCTCGTCTCCTCCGTTCTGGCCTTCTTGGCCGATCCAGAGGCTGCGGTGCCTTTCCTTTTGTGAGCCTTGAGGCCCCTGACGAGCATCCGTGCTGCTTCAGCATCCATTTCTATAAATAAAAAAAAAACAAAAGAAGAGAGAGGAAAAGAGATCAGTAAAAAAAAAAAGAGAAAAAGAGGAAAAAAGAAAGAAGAAGGAAGAAGAAAAAGAGAGAGCGAGAGGAAAAGCGGGAGAAAAGAAAAGGAAGGGAAAGATGGGATACTCGCAGGGTCCAGAGGGCTCAGGCCGACGTTGAACAAAAACTGCTCCCTCAGAAGGTTGGGAAGAGAAGGAGTTGGGTAACTAAGAAGTTTTCGGGCGGCCTGAAGGTCGTCCTCCCCCAGGCTAGGAGCCCTGCGGGCGGAGTCCCTTAAGGAGCCCCAAGGAGGCAATCCCAGCCTCAAGGTCGGACATCGGACGAAGAGGTACTTCCCCTTCCAGTTGTGGATTGAAGAGGGAGCACCTTTCAGCAACCCCTTCTTGTCAAACTGGAGGGAAAAATACCACCAGTCCTTCGTCGAGGGGTGACGTTTGAAGGTGTAGAAATACCTAAACAAGGAAAGAGAGGGCTGAACTTTGACTACATGGCAAAGGGAGAGGAACCCTATCAAAAACCTAAAAGAGTTCGGCGCAACCGAAGCTAAAGAAATGTCTAAAAAGTGGAAAAGGGCGACGACGAAGGGCGGAAATGGAAGCCGGAGTCCGATGCGGAAGGTCTCCTGATACAGGCAAAAATAGCCAGGCGGGGGGGTGCTAGCCCGGTCGGCGGGACCAGGAAGCTCCAGATCGTACTCCGGAGGAACTCCATACTGAACCCTTATCAGTAGAAGTTCATCCGGAGTTAGGGAACAGGGAATAGCCCCCAGTGCAAAAATCGGGAGAGGCCCAGCCCTAGACGTGGGATCGTCTATAGTGTGGGGATTCTAGGGGGCTGAGGTGGACGAACTCCTCGAACCACTAGAGGTGGAGGTGCTGGAGGATATTTCGAACAAAGGCCCTAGAGATCCTGGAGAAATCAGGCGGGACAAGAGGCGAAAGGTTTGCGGGGGACTAAGCCAGAGGGATGCAGTAGAAGAACAATGGAGGAGAAAGGGCACCTTGATGGCAAGAAGAGAAATGACAAGAAGAGAAATGAAGGCTCCGGGACTAACCTAGATCGCTCCGACGGATGCAGAGGGGCGAGGACAAGGATGACTCGAGGAACGCCTAGGGCCAAGGAAGATGCCAAAGAGGGTCAGGGCTCTCGGAGAGGAAGCAGATACCGACAGAACTCTTAGGCAGAATGAGGCTCCTGAAGGCGGAAAGGCGGGTTTAAATAGACCCTGGGATCCGACGCTATAATGATCGTGGATCTCCCCAGGCCGACCCGCGCTCACCATGTGTCCCACTCGCAACCGCAAGCGGCTAAAAGTGGCTGACAGCTGATAGAGCCATTACTGCATCGTACCTAGGCCAATGCGCCAGCAGAAATTCCGAAAGGTCCCTTCAGATCGCCCCGATTCGAAAAGACTCCGACATGCGTGCAATAAATGCCAAAATATCTGAGGGCGATCGTGCATGGGATTCAAGGAAATGGTTTTGATCGTGAAAATCTTTCTGTACTTCCTTCGTTCGAAATTCGAACTCGGAAGTAGGGGGACTGGTGTTGGATATAAAATACCCCCCAATCGAAGTTCTTATCAGGAGTGACCTCTCGGGGATTCTGCCAGCATCCGACCAGCAGGGCCACTTCGACTGCAAGTAGACTCCGTCCGGACTCCTACGGGAGCCGGACTTCGCCCCCAACTTCAACTGCAGGTAGACTCCATCCGGACTCCTACGGGAGTCGGACTTCGCCCCCGACTTCAACAGCATGGCAACTTCGACTTTAGGTAGACTCCGTCTGGACTCCTACGGGAGCCGGACTTCGTCCCCGACTTCCACTGTAGGTAGACTCCATCCGAACTCCTACGGGAGCCGGACTTCGCCCCCGACTTCTACAGCAGGTGGACTCCGTCCGGACCAAAACGGGAGTCGGACTTCATCCCCAACTTCAACTGCATGGCAACTTCGACTTCAGGTAGACTCCGTCCGGACTCCTACGGGAGCCGGACTTCGTCCCCGACTTCCACTGTAGGTGGACTCCATCCGGACTCCTACGGGAGCCGGACTTCGCCCCCGACTTCAACAGCATGGCAACTTCGACTTCAGGTAGACTCCGTCTGGACTTCTACGGGAGCCGGACTTCGTCCCCGACTTCCACTGCAGGTAGACTCCGTCCGGACTCCTACGGGAGCCGGACTTCGCCCCCGACTTCCACTGTAGGTGGACTCCGTCCGGACCAAAATGGGAGCCGGACTTCATCCCCGACTTCAACTGCATGGCAACTTCGACTTCAGGTAGACTCCGTCCGGACTCCTACGGGAGCCGGACTTCATCCCCGACTTCCACTGCAGGTGGACTCTATCCGGCTCCTATGGGAGCCGGACTTCGTCCCTGACTTCAACAGCAAGGCGACTTCGACTGCAGGTGGACTCCGTCCGGACCCCTACAGGAGTCGGACTTCGTCCCCGACTCGACTGCAGGTAGACTCCGTCCGGACTCCTACGGGAGCCGGACTTCATCCCCGACTCCAACAGTGGGGTGACTCCAACTACAGGTAGACTCCGTCCGGACTCCTACGGGAGCCAGACTTCACCCCCGACTTCTACTACAGGCAGACTTCGTCCAGACCCCTACGGGAGCCGGACTTCATCCTCGACTTCTACTGCAGGCAGACTTCGTCCGGACCCCTACGGGAGCCGGACTTAATCCTCGACTTCTACTGCAGGTGGACTTCGTCCGGACTCCTACGGGAGCCGGACTTTGCCCCCAACTCCTACTACAGGCAGACTTCGTCCGGACTCCTACGGGAGCCAGACTTCGCCCCCGACTTCTATTGCAGATGGCCCTCGCCTATAGTACTAACGCTCAAGGCACCCAACGGTGGACGGCCCGCCAGCAACATCTGAGCTCCTTCCAGATGGATAGCCACCTCTCTCCACCAAGTGCCTCAACCAAACCTCGACCAACACGCCTGGACCCCCTGGCAGGCCGCAGGAACGGCCACGACTCTGCTCCACTTCCTGTGACGGATTCCGCACGGCTCCATCACTCCCTGGCAGGCTGCAGTAATGGCCACGACTCTGCTCCACTTCCTATGATGGATTCCATGCGACTCTATCACTCCCTGGCAGGCCACAGTAACGGCCACGATTCTGCTCCACTTCCTGCGACGGATACCGCGCAGTTTCTCCACCCTCTGACAAGTCGCGACAACGGATGCCGCTCCACAACCCACAACAGGCTCCATGTATCAGGCCACGATAATGGCCACGATTCCACTCCACTACTCTTCATAACAGACTCCTCCTGGCTCCGAACGACGCACTGACAGATGGTTACAAAATGTCACCATCAAGCCTGTTGCACCCTCCGCCTATAAAAAGGGAAGATCCCAGATACGTTATTCTCTAAGCTCTAATTTTTATCTCGAAACTCTGTTAAAATTTTCGTTCGAGCACTCCATTCTTGTTGACGCAGAGAACTGACTTGAGCATCGAAGGGTCTTGCCGGAGCAACCCCACCTCCGATTTAGACTTCTTTTGCAGGTCCCGACGGCGACCGCGACTCCCTCGACTCCAGCTTCTCCGGCGCAGGCGGATTTTTGCACCAACAGTTTGTGTCTTTGTGTGTGACTTCTAACCTATCCCAAATTTCTTTAGCAGACATGCATGTGGAAATGCGATTAAATTCATTAGCATCCAAAGCATAATATAAAACTTTCGTGACTTTAGCATTGAGCTGAGCCATTTTTTTATCAAAATCATCCCATTCACCTTCCGACTTAGGGATAGATATGCCATTAATCAATTTGATGGGTGTGTGTGGTCCATTTACTATGACACCCCACATGTCATAGTCAAGTGCTTGAATGCAAATTCTCATCCAAGCTTTATGTGTAATTTGACCCATTGAAAAGTGGAGATCGGTTTGTGGATTGTCCCTCGGATAGAGATGTGCCAAATTGGACTGCCATGGATCTTTAGCTCTTGATAGTTAAATCAAGCAAGAACTAGAGCATCGAGTTCTAATACCACTTGTTGCCCAGATATGGAGCCCAAGAAAAGGAGTGAATTGGGTCTTTTTGAAATTTTTAAAGATTATACTAGTTAACTAATGTATCAAGGTGAAGAGTGAAGTGTATTGATTTTCAAAAGAAACAAATTCAAACTCAAACAAGATGTAAACAAGTAATAAGCACAATAAATAAATGAAGAGAGGCAAGCACAGCAAATATAAAGAATTTATAGTGGTTTGGTGCCAATCTTGCACCCACATCTACTCCCCAAGTCCCTACTTGGGAATTCAATCCACTAAGTGAATAACAATGGATTACACCAACCCTTACCTTCTAAGTAAGAACACTTATTTTTTGGATACAAGCTAATCCTTAACACTCTAATTCAGAGTCTGGATCAATCCAATCGAGTTTTTGAACCTCCTAAAACAAAAACACCCAAAAATTGTTTGAGAAAAATATAGTATACAAATTTCAGCATGCAAACCCCATAAATACACACAATAAAAGCAGTGAAAATATAATACTCAAGGGGTGGAAGCTTTTGCTATTCACTCTTAATGAATTCTTCAATTGATTGCTGCTAGAGAGTGATTGGTGAAGTGCTTAAATACTTCAATCTCTCACTTAGGGCTGAAAATGACTTTTTTCAAATTTAATCTTTGAGCTTTCAAGTTTCTTATGATTTCTCACTTGAATAGAGCATTTATAGTTGCCATTCACCCTTGAGAATATCTTAGAGTTGGTTTAGAGCCATTGAAGAGTGTTTAATGAGCATTAAATACATCAAAAAATGGGCTAAAAACTAGCTGTTATGCATGCTCGCAGAAATGGGGCATCCCATGGGACGTCCCAATTGACCAGATAGAAAGTCTGGTTTTCTGTTTTGGTCTCAGGATCTCAGGAGGGAATCCCATGGGGCATCCCAATTATATGAGGCATCCTAGGTGGGTCATCCCACAGCGTGCCATGACCCAAAATGCTACGTACCGACTACCAACAGAAGGGGATGACCCGGATGGGTCGTCCCATCATGTTCTAATCTAGTTTTTCATGCATTTAAGGTTTGAAACTTATCAGAACTCATCCAAATGCTCTCAAATAAATTTAAATCAGTTTGGACACTCTTAAAAGCCTTCAAAACTTCACTAACTCACAGAAACTTCAACTTTTGGTATATTTGATGATGCTTTTCAAATCCAATCTCTTAGACTACCTAAAATATCGTAAAAGTACTCTTCAAACATAGAAAATTCATTAGTTGTCCCCTCAAATAATTTATAATCATCAAAATCAATTCTTTGAGCAACAATTTCATATGCTGAAATTGACATATACTGAAATTCAGATTGTGATCAATTCACAAACCTATTTCGTAATCCTTTTCTTCGAATCTGAATCTAAAAGAAAAAAGATTTTCTTCTAGCCACACAAATATTTGATCTCTATAGATATCCACTCAGGATCAGTCTAGAACGACCCTCTAAAATTTGAATTTTTTCTCTAAAAAAATTCAACCTGCTGAATCTGAATGAAGCCTGGATTGCGATCAACGCTTGATCTCTTTCCTTGATCTTCTTTTTCTTCTCTTCTCTAGAGTTTTTTCTTGCTATGTGCTGCTATCAGATGCTAGAAACTAGCAAAGAAGAGGCACCTAACAGCCTTGGGTGTGGAACACTTTGGGACGTGTGTCCCGAGAGAAGGGGCATGTAGAATGCCCAAGAGAGAAGAGAAAAGGGGAGGAAGAGAGGGTGTGGAGACCTTCTATGGGTGTTGGGGCTGCTGGTTTGGATGCTCTAGGGACCTTAGGGGAGGCCTCTTTAAATCAGCACAAAGATTGAATCCTATTCAATCTCATAATACAAGTCCTACTTGTATTGGGCTCCCTATTAACTTAAGTTATCCAACTTACTTTAGGAGACCCTTTAGGCACCAATAATTGGAGCCCTTGTACCTATAATTAGACACCCCAAAATATATTCAAGAGATGTCCCATAGGAGAACTAAAAGTCCTCTAATCAATGGACACACCCAACTTGATCAAATTAAGGTGGCACCCAAGAATAACTATTAAGAAAATTAATTAAGGACTTGCACCCTTAATTTATGTGATCTATAACCTTAAACACCCAACAATTAGAGTCTCATGAATCTTATTCATATAGATTATTAGCAGATAATTAAGTTAGAATTATTTTATCAAATAAGTAATCCCAACGGAAAGAGAAATTGGGTCCAACCATGTGCTAGCAAGGTTATCATGAATCCAATAGATTTTTCTAAACCCAATTGACACTTCATAAGCTCAATTGCTTATTCCAGAGATAATCCCTTTATTGTGTGACCCCATATGTTCAATTCTATTTGGTAGTGAGATATACAATGATCTCTATCATCGTATCATTGAAACTTTTTTCAATAGATCAGAACAATTTCACTCTAACTCAGCAAGGATTGTCGATCCAGAACAATCCTAGTTAGCTCTCACAATCCGTCAGTGACACCTAGCAGTATGTAGTGGCAATCCAGTAGAACTGAAATAAACCTCTAAGTATAGTTAACGTGTGATTCAGTCCCTCTATCGTGAGTCCTGACTAGATGACAGGTCATAGATAAATCGTCAAACCTCAACAACAGACATATGATAGATTCAATTAGCTCAAGTCCAGTTATGATTTCTATGAAAATTCTTTTTCATCAATCATACTGCTATGACCACAGATTCTTGGACTTAACCTCTCAAATCTCATAAGACGACTCCTCTCTATCAAGGTCGATAGATCCTATCTTGATACACACCCTACCCCTACAGTGGATCTACTATCGCCAACGTAGACTACAAGGACTCATTGAGACTCATATTTATGTGTCAGCAAATTTCAGTGGCCTCACTATGAGTAACAGTACCATCTTAAGTCAAAAGATCAGTCACATAACTACAGCATCGAGATAATCACTAACAATTGAATAGAAATCCAAGTGATCTCTCGTATGGTCATGCTCAGTACTAATTATTCTCTAACAACTACCCACACCCATCATCTAGTATTTCTACACTATAGACTAGAGATCCATCTATCCCAAAGGAAATGATTTATACGTTAGTCTATCTGGATCTATCACCGTCCTTATGATGATCCTATGATCGAGAGTATTTAATAATTAAATACATATCTCTAATTCTCAACACCTTGAGAATATGTATCGAAACTAATTCCATGAATGATTCAAGGACACATCACACTTGAATAAAAAAGAACTTGCCCTTTTATTAATCATATCAATATATTAAGTATAAA
Source organism: Elaeis guineensis (assembly GCF_000442705.2). NCBI lineage: Eukaryota > Viridiplantae > Streptophyta > Magnoliopsida > Arecales > Arecaceae > Elaeis > Elaeis guineensis. The sequence continues at coordinate 81,553,875 of NC_026000.2, forward strand.
ATTATGTCCTAGATATATTACAATGTGTCAGCCATATTGGCTTCTAGGACATACATCTAACAATCTTCCACTTAAACTAAAGCTAATTGGCCACAAGTTTAAGTCTTATCTTCTCAAAGTGGACTTTCATTTTTGGTTGGCTCAATTGCTTAGTCAGTGGGTCTGCCACGTTGTCCGTGGAGTCTACTTTTCGTACCTCGACTTGTTTCTTTTCGAGGTAGTCGTGTATGATATGCAATCACCGCTCGATGTGCTTAAATTTTTTATGAGACCTCAGCTCTTTAGCAAGTGCTATGGCTCCATTGTTGTTGTAGTACAACGATATGGCATTCGATGTCATAACCCCAAGTTTTACGACGAACTTCTTGAATCAGAAGCCTTCCTCTATAGCATATGAAGCAGCGACATATTTAGCCTCCATGGTCGAATCTGCTATGATGGGTTGCTTGAAACTCTTCCAGCTAACTACACCATTATTGCAAACAAACACATACCTTGATGTAAACTTTCTATCATCAAGATCAGACATAAAATTTGATTCAGTATACCCCTCAACTCACAACTCAGAATCACCTCCAAAGATCAAGAATAAATTCTTAGTCCTTCTTAAGTACTTAAGGATATTCTTCACAGCTATCCAGTGCTCCTCACCTGGATTCAACTGATACCTGCTCGTGACACTTATAGCAAGGGCAATATCAGGTTGAGTACATAGCATAGCATACATGAGACTCCCTATCACCGAGGCATGAGGAATCCTACTCATGTGCTGTACCTCCTTAGATATATCGGACACATCGTCTTAGAGAGACTAATACCATGCCTAAGAGGTAAGAGACCTCTCTGGGAGTTTTTCATGCTGAACCTTTTTAGCATCTTCTCTATGTATAACTTTTGTGACATGCCAAGCATCCATTTAGGTCTATCCCTATAGACCTTTATTCCGAGAATATAGGATGCTTCCCCTAGGTCTTTCATAGAGAACTCCTTGGACGACCATCTTTTGACCGTGGTCAGCATGGAAATATTATTTTCAAAGAGGAGAATATCATCCATGTATAATATGAGAAAGGTGATCGCACTCCCACTGATTTTCTTATACACAAGATTTCTCTTCATTTTTGATGAAATCAAACGATTTGATTGCCTCATCAAAATGATGGTTTCAGCTCTGAGAAGCTTGCTTTAATCTATATATGGATCATTGTAGCTTGCAGACTTTGTGATCACCATCATCGGATATGAAATCCATAAGCTGCTCCATATAGATATCTTCCTCAAGATATCCATTCAGAAAGGTAGTTTTCACATTCATCTACTAGATTTTATAATCATAGTAAGCTGCAACAACAAGCAGAGTGCGGATGGATTTCAGCATAGCTACAGATGAGGAAGTTTTCTGATAGTCAATGCCCTCACACTGACTATAACCTTTAGCCACAAGCCTAGCTTTATAAGTCTCTACTTTATCATTGGCATCTATCTTCCTTTTGTAGATCTATTTACACCCAATGGGTACAATACCCTCAGGTAGATCCACTAAGGTTCAGACTTGGTTCGAATGCATTGAGTTAATTTCTGACTTCATAGCATCTAATTATTTCTCAGAATCGATGTCAGACATCGTCTCGTCAAAGGTGGTAGGATCATCACTATAATCCCTATCTCCCATAAGGAACATTTTCTTTACTTCCTCCATAAGCATACCTATGTATCTTTCAAGAGGTCGGGAGACTCTATTAGATCTACGAGGTGGTAGAGGAATATCAACTACTGACTCATGGACTACAGGTTCCTGAGGATCTATAGCTCTGGACTCTTCAGAGACTTTCTCTTCGAGCCTTACTAATCTCTCACTATTGCCATCCTAGATAAACTATTTTTCTAGGAATACAATGTTTCAATTTACAATCATATTGTGGTCTTATGGAAAGTAGAAGTAATATCGCATGAATTCTTTTAGATATCCTATAGAGCGAGCTATAATAGATCTATCCTCCAACTTATCCACCATCTGTCTCTTGACATAAGCCGGATATCCCCAAGTCTTAAGATAACCCAGACTCGACTTCTTACTGAATCATATCTCATATGGTGTGATAGGAATGGACTTTGATGGAACTCTATTCAACAAGTGAATGGTAGTTAACAAGGCATATCCCCAAAAAAAATAAGGATAGATCAGTGAAGCTCATCATAGATCTGACCATATCCAATAAAGTCATGTTCCTCCTTTCGAATATCCTATTGAGCTGAGGTATTCTAGGAGGCATCCATTGAGAGACTATGCCGTTATCCTTAAGATATCCCAAAAATTTTTGACTAAGATATTCACCTCCTCGATCAGATCGAAGAACCTCAACGGGTTTATCTGTCTGCTTTTCTACTTCATGCCTGAATTTTTTGAACTTTTTAAAGGCCTCAGACTTTTGTTTTATGAGATACACATATCCGTACCTAGACAGATCATCGATAAAGGTAATGAAGTAGGTATAACCATCCCTGATCTGCACATCACATGGTCCACACATATCGGTGATACCTGGACAAGTAACTCAGTGGCCTTTTTCCCATGTCCCTCAAAGGATAACTTGGCTATTTTTTCTCGAAGGTAAGATTCACAAGCTGGATACGACTCTAGGTTAAGAGAGCCAAGGATCTAATCTTTTTTCAGTCTGTTTATCCTGTCCTCTCCAATATGGCCTAGTCTGTGATGCCACAAGTACTTTTGGTTAATCTCATCTCTGGGTCTTTTTTGACCTACGGCACTCACTACTTGCTCGTTCAGGTTCACATTCGCATCAACATGCAAGTGATAAAGACTGTCAATTAAAAGATCTCATGCAATCAATTTATTTTATAAATAAATAGAACAAAAATTTTTATTGAAACTAATTTTAAAACCTTCTTATGCTAGCACAGATACAAAAATTAAATTTCGACTAGCTACAGGAATACAATAACAGTCTTTCAAATCTAATCTAATACTAGACGGTAATCGAAGAGGGTAAGTGCCAACAGCCGCTACACTAACTTTTGCTCCATTGCCGACCTGAAGGATCATGTCACCTTTTCTCAACCTCCTACTTTCTATCAGATCCTGCATTGAGGTACATATATGAGCACTCGAGTCAGAGTCTAATACCCAACTAGAAGTATAAGAAATCATAAGGTTAGATTCTATTCGAGCATACCTTCAGAAAGTTTATCACCCTTTTTGATCTTTAGGCTCTTCAGGTATTTAGGACAGTTTCTCTTCTAGTGGCCTTTAGTATGATAGTGGAAACACTTTTTCTTTACCTCAACCGCCTTTGGACCATCTTTCTTCAGCTTGTTCTCTTTCTTCTGCTTCTTCACGGATTTAGTCTTCTTTTTTCTAGGAGACTTTCTCTTGAAAAAAGAAGTCCATTCTACAGTGAGAACAGTGCCCCTTGAACTCTTCAAGGTACCCTCCGTAGTGACCAACATGTTGATGAGTTCAAAAATAGTACAATCAAGTTTGTTCATATGAAAATTCACAATGAATTGACTATATGAATTGGTAAGAGATTGAAGGATCAGATCCATCTACAATTTCTTTTGCGTATCTAGTCCGAATTTTTCAAGCTCCTCAATGTCCTTGATCACTGTCATACAGTGCTCATGGACAGACTGCCCCTCGTGCATCTACAGATTGAAGAGTCTTTGGACACTTCGAAGCACGCAGTATAGCTCTGCTCATCATACAACTCTTGTAGGTGAGTGATCATAGCCCTAACAATGGGCATATACTCATGCTGGCTTTACAACTCGTTTGATATGGAAGTCAGTATATAGCACTTAACCCAACTGTCTTCATCCATCCACTTCTCAAAAGCAATTCTTTGCTCAGCAGTAGGATGATTTGGTAGCACTATGAATTTCTGATCGAGTACATGATCTAATTTTTCTGAAATCAGGACAATCCTAAGATTTTTAAGCCAGTCTTTGTAATTGGTACCGATCAAATGATTGGTTTCAAGGATGTGAGCTAGAGGATTTAAGGATAACATTGTTTATCTATGAGAGTAAAGATTCAAGTTAGATTTTTGTACTTAATAGTTATATTTACTTCTAGGGATTTTAAGACGCAAACAATGACTCCTACTAATTTATTGGATCTCTCCACTCTTCGAGAAGAAAATGAAAACTCTAACGCGATAAAAGATTCCTAGTGGGTGTTGCGGTCCCACTAATGACATGCACTTCACCTAACAGTTATTGGTAACATGCGCACCGATGCATAGACAACTCTTTGTCCAGATACTTCTCTGAGTATATTGTAATGACTTGGTCTCTAAGTCATGTGGGCTCACCTAATAGTTATTGCCCACACTTCTTAGTTAAGCCCGACTCATCATTTTCATAAGTAAGTGCAAGGCCGTCATTGGATCCCTCACCTAACAGTTATTGAGCCCAACTCCATCCTTATCCTGAAATAATTCTTTGCTAATAGAGTGGTTGCATGTTCTCGATACAACTGAACCACTGTGACCAGTCGAAAACAATCAATGTCGGTAGTACGCCCACACATCTACAATGGTGGAAGACCTATGGACTTAATATTTGTGGAAAGATTTAGATTTAGGTCTCATTTAATCAGTCATCATATGATCAATTTAATTAGCATGGGCTAAACCAAACCACTAAGCAACCCAATTTAAGACCCAATCATCCAAATTGATCAGATAAGTAGAGATCAGTGGGGGTTTCTACATTGCTTTCCTTAGACACCAATAAATTGATCAAGTAAGTGAACAGAACCAATTAAATAATCTTGTCTCACTAACTTACCTTAGATACCAATAGGTCAATTGATCCAAATTATGGGAATTTCAGTGCAGGGATAAAACGATAATTTTAAAAAATTTTAAAATTATAATTTTATAGTAAAAATTATTAATTAATCTTATTAATTAATATGTATTAACCCTACACAATGATCTAAATATGATATATATAGCATGCATTTAAATTTAAAATTTAAACTTCTACGGTAAATATTTTACTGTTATGTGTTCAGAACACATTACCTTCGTGCAGGTAGTCGATCGCTACAGTCTGATCACCGTCGGAAAGGTCTGATCATTGCAATGCAGTCACACAGTATGTCTGGCCTCTGCGGATTATCCACATGAAGTTTTCGGTCTGATCGGCTCCTCACGAATGCTAGTTCATCGCAGAACTCTTTTGACGGTCGATGCTGATTGAACTCCTTCGATCGATGTCTGCTGATTTTTTGGATGCTCTGGATCGTCAGCAGAGATACTTGAGAGGTTGATGAATCTCTCTCTAAAATTTGGTGGGCTCACAACACTCGTAGCTCACCTTCTCACTTTCCAAACCCTAGGCAGAAACCCTAGGGTACTCACAGAAAATTCTGCACCCACTTTCTTTCTTTTCTTTTCTCTCGAAAGTTTTTTAAACTTTGATCTCATGCACAATGCCTTCTCACGCCACTCTTTCTTTATCAGATAAGATATGTGCACGTCCCACCTTCTCATCTTTTTAAAAACAGTGCAAGATGCATCTTTACAGCGTTTTCACCGCGTGAGAGGATAAAGCTAGGTGGTTGCTCACTTGAATTCAAATCGAATTTGAATTCAAATGCCAACCAACCTATCCTTATCCACTTAAGGTGTGAAAAGGGAGGGGTGTGGGCTTCTTTGTGCATAGAGAGTTTACACGAGAAACTTTTTCTCGTGTAGAATAAATGGCGCACAAGTGGATAAGGTGGTGCACGAGATTAGTTGCCCATTCAAATTCAAACCACATTTGAATTTGAATGGCCAACCAACCATCTTTATCCACTCAAAATGGTATACAAAGAAGGGGCGTGGGAAGGCTTCTGCATGGAAGAAAATTCATGAGAACTCGTTTCTCATGAATTCAAATAGGCACAGGTGAGGTGAGGTGGCGCAGGGAGATAAGTCAAAGTGGTTTCAAATCTAATTGAACCAACTTTATTAAAATAGATTAGGCACAATTAGACTAAATTAAACCCAACACAATTAGGCTTAATTAGGCTTAATAAAATTTTAATCAAATCAGAAATTAACTAAGCCCAATCCCTGATCAGATCAGGGACCAAACCACCTCGACGATTAGGTCAACTCTTAACCTAATCGGGTCAAACCCAACTGAATCCAATTCAATTGGACTTGATCCAAAAATAATTACTCAATTAAATTGAGTTAATTAATGATCAAATTACTAATTAAATCTCTCATAAATATTGAGTCCAAATCTAATGGACAATCGGGCATCAAAGTCCATCGATATGAAACCTTGATCGAAGAGTCCCAAATCAGTGGGACTCTTGACCCCAGTACCCAAAATGTGTGAAACTCATGATCAGAGAATCTTGATTCTCAAACACAGAGTCTTAGACATGTAGGACTCAGAGTCTCCGAGTATTAGGACTCTTGGTCGAAGAGTCCCAGTCCAGTGGGACTCTTCACCAGCCATCAGATCAGATAGGAATCTCTAATGTGTGTGACTCCACAGGTTCGAACCTAAGCCGGTAGCACAGGAATCAATTTCTATACTAATCGAAGTGACCATCTAGCAATGATACCCGACGTTCGGATAGGTCGAATAGTCACAATCACAACATTCAGAACCTACGCAAATATGGTTACTGTATAATTCATCCCTTTTGACCCCTGTGTATAGGACGACTCAGAATTAAACTGTCAACCTTGATTAGATCATCCGAATCGTGCTCAACTCACACAGTCCTATGACTCCTCACTAGGACTACCCTAGCTAAAGTTTTACTAAATTGAAACACGACTGTACATAGCTCCTGAACTGGAGTGGTCAATCCCATCTTGACACACGCACCGACAAGTCAAGTACTTGACTACACCCAGCAGCCTTCTGTCACTAAATTAGAAATTCAGGTAGTCCAGTGCCTAAGTGCAGTGAGTTGCTTGCAAGTCACCGTGGCGGTCTCAAGTCGGAGGGACAGTTATACCCATATCCCATCGGAGCAAATCTTGACAGCAGAAAAAGCTCCGGAGTCGGTCATGTTCAGTACAGATGTACCCTTATATCTCACCTATATGCCATACCAGTGTCTCCACACTCCTTGGTTAAGAGGACAACCAACCCATATGGCACATAACGACCTATGCTTGATAAATGTTATCGTCCTTGGTAACAACATAACATTTGGTCGCGAACTGGTTTAAGGACTAAATGACAAATCCTCCTTTGTCGAGTCTAAATAGTCCTAAGGACTTCACTATAACACAGAAGTTCATTAGAAGATGAAATAATTTGTGATGAAAAAATATCAAAATAAATTTTATTTATTTATAATTCATATACTAATACAAGAAAGAGCACAACCATCAATAGACTGACGATTGACTTCGGGATACTATTCCCAACACAAATGGGTTAGCTTTAGGAAATCAGGCTCAAACCATCAAGTCAAATTAGATCCTTAGGTTAATTAATTCTATACATGGGACTCAAACGATTTGATCAACAATAATTACATGATCATATAACTTAATTGATCTAATCCTAATCAACACTTGACTTGATTCGATCAATTACTTAATCAAATTAGATCCATATGACTCAAATCAAAAACTTTAGATGCAATCATATTATATGACCTAATTTTTGATTTTTCTATAATCAAAGCCCTCATGCACAAACATAAATTTTAGATTCTAAAATTATATTTCAGATTTAAATATTTTGCATGAAAGTAAGTTTTAGATTATGAAAATAATTTTCAGATTTAACATACAAACATATATCACATATATGTATGTAAAATCAGATCTAAATAAAATTCAGATCTACTACATGATATCATATATCTCATATACTAATCATAGAGCATATCAAAAGCAAATTTATGATCTAAATATGCAATTATATAACATATATATGAATTAAAATTTAGATCATATAAAATTTCATGTTTCATGCATACATCTATGTATCATATAAACATGAACTAGAACTCTTTCTAAATCAAAATTTAGATCTATGCATACTTTTGCATATCAAATATGTATTCTAAAATTAAATCCAAAATTAAATTTTAGATTCTAAAATTCATCTATACATCCATGTATCAAGAAAATAATAGATTTTAAATTTTTTTTCAAAATATATATGATAATTTTAGCAATATGAAACCCATGGCTTTAATACCACTGTTGGAATTCGGGCTTTGGGGCATGCATGTATGTTTCAAAATTTTATTTTATAAACACCGTAGTAAAATACAAGATTAAAATACTTTTAATCTGAATCATGCATGTATAAAAATATAAAATCATGAGGATCTATTTCATATGCTGAAATTGATATATGCTAAAATTTAAATTATGATTAATTCACATACCTGTTTGGCAATATTTTTCTTCGAATCTGAATCTGAAAGAGAAAAATTTTTTTTTTAGCCATACAAATATCCGATCTCTACTGATATCTACTCGAGATCAGTCTGGAATAATCTTTTAGAATTTAAATTTTTTTTTCTAAGAAAATTCAGCCTGCTGAATCTGAACGAAATCTGGATCGCGATCAACACTTAATCTCTTTCTTTGATCTTCTTCTTCTCCTCTTCTCTAGAGTTTTTCTTTGCTATGTGCTACTATCAGATACTAAAAATCAGTAAGGAAGAGGCACCAACAACATTGGGCATGGAACACCTTGAGACGTGCATCCTAAGAGAAGGGGCGTATAGAATGCCCAAGAGAGAAAAGAAAAGGGGAGGAAGAGAGGGCATCGAGGCCTTCTATGGGCATGAGGGCTGCTGGTTTGGATGCTCTAGGGACCTTAGGAGAGATCCCTTTAAATAGGCACAAGGATTGAATCCCATTCAATCTCACAATACAAGTCCTACTTGCATTGAGTTTTCTATTAACTTATATCCAACTTACTTTAGGAGACCCTTTAGCGCCAACAATTGGAGTTCTTGCATTTATAATTAGACATCCCAAAATACACCCAAGAGATGTCCCATAGGAGAACTAAAAGCTCTCTAATCAATGGACACACCCAACTTGATCAAATCAAGGTGGCATCCAAAAATAACTATCAAGAAAATTAATTAGAGACTTGCACCCTTAATTTATGTGATCCATAACCTTAGACACGCAACAATTGGAGTCTCATGAATCTTATTCATGTAGATTATTAGCAGGTAATTAAGTTAGAATTATTTTATCAAATAAGTAATCCCAACAGAAAGAGAAATTAGGTCCAACCATGTGCTAACAAGATTATCATAAATCCAATAGATTTTTCTAAACCCAATTGATACTTCATAAGCTCAATTGCTAATTCTAGGCTTAATCTCTTTATTGTGTGACCCCATAGGTTCAATTCTATCTGATAGTGAGACATATAATGATCTCTATCATCATATTATTGAAATTTTTTTCAATGGATCAGAATAATTTCACTTTAACTCAGCAAGGATTGTTGATCCAAAACAATCCTAATGAGCTCTCACAATCCATCAGTGACACCTAGCAGTATATAGTGGCAACCCAGTAGAACTAAAATGAACCTCTATGTGTAGTTAACATATGATTCAGTCTCTCTATCGTGAGTTCCGACTAGATGGTAGGTCATGAATAAATTGTCAAACCTCAGCATTAGTCATATGATAGATTCGATTAGCTCAAGTCCAGTTGTGATTTCTATGAAAACTCTTTTTCATCAATCACATTGTTGTGGCCACGGACTCTTGGACTTAGCCTCTCAAATCTCATAGAACTACTCCTCTCTATCAAGGTCGATAGATCCTATCTTGATGCGTACCTTATCCCTATAGTAGACCTACTATCGCCAACATCCACTATAAGGGCTTATTGAGATCAATGTTTATTTATCAGTCAAACTCCAGCAACCTCACTGCGAGTAGCAGTACCATCTCAAGTTAAAGGATCAGTCATACAACTACAGTATTGAGATAATCACTGACGATCGAATAGAAATCCAAGTGATCTCTCATATGGTCACGTTCAGTACTAGTTATTCTCTAACAACTATCCGTACTCATCGTCCAGTATCTTTACACTGTAGACTAGAGATCTGTCTATCCTAAAGAAAGTGATTTATGTACCGATCTATCCAGATCTATCATTATCTTCATGATGATCTTTTGATTGGGAGTATTTAAGAATTAAATATATATCTTTAATTTTCAACATCTTGAGAATATGTATCGAAACTAATTTCATGGATGATTCAAGGACACATCACACTTAAATGAAAAAGAACTTACCTTTTTATTGATCATATCAATATATTAAGTACAAAATTATATCCTAGATGTATTATAATGTGTCAGCCATATTGATTTTTAGGACATACATCTAATAAGAAGTGGGGGCTAACCAACAAGGTCCCCCAATGCTCATCGATCCAACCTACATGGGCAAAAATCTCATCAGTTTGGGAAGCGAGGGCTAACCTATAAGGATCTTCGAAGGCCGTGCTCACTTTTCAGCAAAGTCAAAGTCCATGAAGACCCTGATTGGTCGAGAAGTGAAGGGCTAACCTTCAAGGACCCTCAGCCTGTCAACTTCGGTAACAAATGAGAGATAACCTATGGAACCCTCGAAGGTCCCTCATTTTTTAGTAAGTCAATAACCCATAAAGAATGTTCCTTGCTTTTTCAGTGAGCAAAGCCAATGAAAACCTTAGTGGCCAAAACTGAGGTAGAAGAATACGTCCATATCTTCGACAGCTTCAACTTGATATCTCTCTTCTTCCGACCCAATTCGAACTCGACCTCTAGAGTAGGGGGGCTTATGTTGGGGTTAATTTCATACTAGCCAAAGACATGAGGCACATGAGGAAACTTCGGGTTTAGCCAACTTATTCTGATTTATTTACTTCAGATCACTTCGGCCACCGACCACTGATCTTAACTTCGGCCACCGACCACTGATCTTAACTTCGGCCACCGACCATTGATCTTAACTTTGGCCACCTGACTTCGATTATCTGACTTTGGCCACCTATCCTGTTACTTGAATCGAAGAAATATCCTTGCAAGCTATGCCATTAGCCAATCCTCGGTTCCTCTATCGAATCTGACCTGATTTGGAAATCTCATACCTCTTTCAAAATTCAAACAACATGATAACTAGCCGTGGGATGGATAAGGAAGAACAAATAAATTCTTCTAGATAAGGAAAGGATAACGACCAAATCTCATCGAATAAGGCAAGGCTAACTGCCTGATCCTTCTTCCTCTCACGACTCTTCAGCCTCCATCCATAAATAAAGGACCAAAAGGGACCCTTTAAATATGAAATTTCTCTCTTCCAACATACTCACTCCTTTCCTTCTATTACCTGATATCTAACTTGAGCATCAAAAGGTCCTACTGGAGCCATCTTCAATCAAAATTTTTTCTTGCAGGTTCTGTCGTCACCGTCCGATTGTCACCAACCTACCGTTGCCTCTCAACTCCAGTCAAATTTGACCTCAAGATTTCTACATCAACAACTAAAAACTAATTTTTAGATATTTTAAAATGGTTTAAAGGCTACTAAACACATAGAAAAGCATAGAGAAAGAGAAAAAAATAAAGAGAAAATTCAAAGAGCATTAAGTGTATATTTAAAAAAGAGCTATAACTTTTCAAAGAGAAAATTCTTGAAGCTTTCTAGTAATTTTTGAGAAGAAGAAGAGAGCATTTACTCAAAGCTTCCTCAAAAAATCTCAAATGAGACTCAATGACTTTTAACTTTGTTCTTCAGGAGATTTCTTATTGTGTTTTAATATTATATTTTTTTTTTTACTATATTTGAGTTTCAATTAGATTTGAAACTTTAGAAAATATCCATTCAAGCCTTGAATTAGAGTATACTTATGTCTAAGCCTATGTGAGGCTTAGAGAGATAGTTTTGGTCAATTTTCACTAAAAAAATCAATTAAAGTTTGATTGTAAGTCCAGAAAACAATCAAGCTATAATCTAAAAAAGATTATAGTAAAATTTTCAAAAATAGCCTAGAGAGTGGATGTAGATACCGAGTTTGATGCCGAACCACTATAAAAATTTTTGTTTGCTTGTATCTTGATTATTCTTTGTTTCGCATCTTTATATTTTGCTTATATTGTATTTCTCTATCTTATCTATTGCTATACTTGGTTTAAATTTTGTGCACGTTAGTTTTTAAATTTTAAAAAATCCAACTCATCCGTTTTCTTGGGTTGTCTATTTCAGTAACAATGAGCTAACAATAGTCGATAATCTTTTTCACTTGGATGTAGTTTGCTAGCAGATTAATGTTTTATGACAAAGTTAAACAATCAGCAAAGGGAGTGGACTAAGAAGGATATATAAATTGTCATGAACAAATATATCAAAAAAATAATAAACTATTTTACCAATAAATTTTTATTTATTTTTTAAAAATACTTATTAAAAATAATTTTAATAAATTTGATGAAGTTTTCAAGTGTTATTTATTGTTACGTATTGGGAAAGCTCATATGCAAGAATTAGAAGTAGAAATATGAATGAACTAGTGAAATTGCTTTCTTGCTAAATACAAAGAAGAGTTCAAATAATTCAGATGAGATTAAGTTATTACACTAAAATGGCCATATTGTTTGGGGTTTTGAAGTAGTGGCCGTAAAATGTTACAACAAATTATGAAAATAAGGCCCAGATAGGAAATCTCTTCACCTACTTAGATCCATAGGACGTTCTTGATTTTGTGATATGCACGCTTCCATCATACTCATACAAAAATAATCAAAATTCATGAGGATATGAAAATAGAGGGATATCAGAGTTTGAAATCAAACTTATCCTCAGAAGGATAGATGGGATGATTCAGGTGAAATCCAATGTAGATCTAACTTTCTATTCACTCATGGGATCCATATGGTCCGGGGGAGACCACCATGGCTCCTCTTGCTCCCCCGTCGTGATCGAACAAGAATGGATAAGAGGCTTGTGGGATTGACGTGATAGGATAGGAATGGCTATATTGCTGAGAGAGAACTCTAGGCTAATATGAAGCACATGGATACAAATTATGCCTTGAAATGAAAGACAATTCCGAATTAGCTTTGTCTACGAACAAGAAAACTATAAGTAATGCAACTATGAATCTCATAGAGAGTTTGATCCTAGCTCAGGATGAAAGCTGGCGGCATGCTTAACACATGCAGTCGGACAGGAAGTGGTGTTTCCAGTGGCGGACGGGTGAGTAACGCATAAGAACCTACCTTTGAGAGGGGAACAACAACTGAAAACGGTTGCTAATACCCCATAGGCTGAGGAGCAAAAGGCGGAATCCACTCGAGGAGGGCCCACGGGTCACTGCTCCATTGAAAATTTCTTCTGCTCCTACCGTACTCCAGCTTGATAGTTTCCACTGCCTGTCCAGGATTGAGCCCTGAAATTTGACGGCGGACTTGAAAAGCCACCTACAGATGCTTTATGCCCAATCATTATAGATAACGCTTGCATCCTCTATCTTACCGTGGCTACTGGCATGGAGTTAGCCGATGTTTATTCCTCAGACACCGTCGGTGTTTCTTCTCTGAGAAAAGAAGTTCATGACCCGTGGGTCTTCTACTTCTATGCGGCATTGCTCTGTCAGGCTTTCGTCCATTGCAGAAAATTCTCCACTGCTGCTTCGCATAAGAGTCTGGGCCGTGTCTCAGTCCCAGTATAGCTGATCATCCTCTCGGACCACCTACTGATCATCATTTTGGTAAGCTATTACCTCACAACTAGCTAATCAGATACGAGCCCCTCCTCGGGCGGATTCCTCCTTTTGCTCCTCAGCCTACAGGGTATTAGCAACTGTTTTCAGTTGTTGTTCCCCTCCCAAGGGTAGGTTCTTACGCATTACTCACCTGTTCGCCACTAGAAATACCACTTTTTGTCAGACTTGCATGTGTTAAGTATGCCACCAGCGTTCATCTTGAGTCAGGATTGAGCTCTCCATGAGATTCATAGTTGCATTACTTTACTTATAGCTTCCTTATTGATAGACAAAGCTGATTCGGAATTGTCTTTCATTTTAAGGCATAACTTATATCCATGCGCTTCATATTAGCCTAGAGTTCGCTCCCAGCAATATAGTCATCCCTACCCTATCACATCAATCTCACAAGCCTCTTATCCATTCTTGTTCGATCACGATGGGGGAGCAAGAGGAGCCATGGTGGTCCCCCCGGACCGTCCGGATCCCATGAGTGAATAAAAAGTTAGATCTACAGTGGATCTCACCTGAATTGCCCCATCTATCCTCCTGAGGATAAGTTTGGTTTCAAACTCCAATTCTAACAGGAGGAGTACGTCATGCTAATGTGCTTTGGATGATCCACATCTCCGGATCAGGTGCTGATGAGCACATTGAACTATCCATGTGGCTGAGAGCCCTTATAGCTCAAGCACAACGACGCAATTATCAGGCGCGCTCTACCACTGAGCTAATAGCCCGTTGTGTGGGCCTCCCACTGGGAGGCCTGCTATGCCAAAAGCGAGAAAAATCCCATCCCTCTCTTTCTTTTTTATTTTGTGCCCCCATGTCCCTCCCATGTGACGGCATAACGACGCAATTATCAGGCGCGCTCTACCACTGAGCTAATAGCCCGTTATGTGGGCCTCCCACTGGGAGGCCTGCTATGCCAAAAGCGAGAAAAACCCCATCCCTCTCTTTTTTTTTTATTTTGTGCCCTCATGTCCCTCCCATGTGACGGCATGGAGATGTAAAAAAGGATATCCTATCAACTAACTTGTTCCGACCTAGGATAATAAGCTCATGAGCTTGATCTTACTCCACTTTATTGTCGAGAAATGAAAAAAGACTTTCATATTTAAGCTTAGCTCAAATGTAACTCGTTTCTTTTTGGGAGTGAAGCCGTGCCAAATCAAAATATCTAATAAATATAGATATTAGCTTTTTTTTTATAAAAGAGGTGAGCTTATAGTTAGCTCTCTCACATTATGATAGAGAGTATATACAAGGTTCGAAAATAAATTTATTATTATATGATTGGTCGACGATTATTAATGATTTTGGTTTCACACAAACGAGTTGCAGTCTGCAATCCGAAACTCAAAAAGAGCCATGCCGAAGGCGTTAAGGTACCTGAAAGTGACGGCTCCGTTAACGGCGTGCTATTTTCCATCTAAACGCAGCTGCACGCAGACCACCGTCACGATACCACGGAAGACAGAAAAAGGGGAAGAAGGCAGTCGAAATCTGGAAAAAAAAGAGCTCTTCCAGCGAAATCCCATTCATGTTGTC
Source organism: Elaeis guineensis (assembly GCF_000442705.2). NCBI lineage: Eukaryota > Viridiplantae > Streptophyta > Magnoliopsida > Arecales > Arecaceae > Elaeis > Elaeis guineensis. The sequence continues at coordinate 81,569,163 of NC_026000.2, forward strand.
CGAACCGAAGCCGTCTCGTTCCGTATTCTCTATCTTCCTTCCCCTCCTTTAAGTTTTATAATCTCGTCGTGGCGTAATCGGGGATCGATCGGGGCTTCTACGGTTTTTGAGCCAGGGTTCTAGGGGCGGAGGGGGGGAGGTAAGGACAAGGGGAAGGGGTCGATAAGCGGTTCGGCGGGCATGGATCTCGATAAGGTGGAGTTTTCCAACGAGGGGAAGGGGGCTGCGGCCTCCTCCTGCTCGATTTGCCTGGAGCTCGTGCTGAATCGGGGGGACAGATCGACCGCCAGGCTCCAATGCGGGCACGAATTCCATCTAGGTGATGAATTCTTTACTTTCATTCCATGTTGCATGAATTGCCTGAACTTATCGACTATTATTGCTGTTCTAGGGTTGCGCGATTCCAATTTGTGTGCGTCTCCTTTATCAAATTCGAACCTTTTTGCTGCGCTGTGCGTTATTCTGTTTAGATATATGGTTACTGGACATTTTTCATGGCGTTTACCTTGTGCTGATGTTAGAAGTTGCCTTTACGTTGTAAAGGATGTATTTGATTGTGATCAACGATTCTTTGCTTGAATAAAGTTTTCACCTTTATCCAAATTATAATTTTTTTTTTTGTTAATTTTCACCTAGGTTAGGAAGGAAACTGGTAGAACCTTGAAGAAACATGGAGCATTGATTTTGTACTTAGCTGATCAACTGTCAGTTGGATCCATGTCCCATGTGAAATTATGGTAAGAATTAAGTTAGATGGCTGGCTACCAGTTGAGCTTATAGTTTCACAGGGTGGCAGCTGCGAGTGAGGTTGATAATTCAGTTGAATTTCCACTATAGGAAGGAAAAAAGGTGAAATTTAATGCAGTTTGGGATTTTTTTTTTCTTGATTTGGTGCTTCTTCACCTGAATAGAACCTTGACATTAATTGGTTTATGCTAGCTGATATCTAAGATGGAAATGCATCCCATAACAAGAAACGTATCTGGGCAGGAGGTGTCATACGCTAGTATGTGAATAAGCTGCATTTCATCGTCTTACTAAGGATCATAACTTTTAAGCATAGTACATGGCTTCACTTGATCCATGGTCTAGTAGGACTCAAAGTGCTGTTTTCCATACAAGGTTAACCCTTCTTTACTAAAATTTTCTATATACTGGCTAAAAAAGATATGATGTTAAATTTCATGATAGTTGCTGATGATTAAATAGAGCCCTGCTTGTTGTAGTCATTGTTGTTGTCATCATCATCATCCTTCTCCTCCTCCGATATGAAAATGGGATAAAATTCTGTATCATAAGCCTAAGTCAATAGGCTTTCTTGGAAAGACAAAGTAGTTTTTTGTGACTAACTATTAGCTGGATGTTGATCTTCTGAATGTTATTGCCAAGTTCCTAGACCTGGAAGAATATTTGATAACTAGAGATACGCTGGTGGAGCCTAATATATCATTAGTGTTCTAAAAATGCGGTGCGTACTGTCACATATGCACCTGCAGATGCATATGTGGTCCCTTGACCATACTGCATTTTTTATATGTGGTTTCTGTTTGTGGTCATGCTAAAAAATCCATGCACTCAGAATTGTGGGGCCACATATGTAGACTGATTAGTATTTTATGACTAATATGTGAGCATATCTTGGAGCTATAAATACAGCCGACTTTTATGTGGACCCTTTGAGAGGAGTGGATTCAAGCTGATGGTTGGTTTAACATAGATTTTAGGAGGGCCTGATACAGATATTAGTAGTAGTTATTTATATTAATAAATTTATAATCATTGCAACTAGTGGTAAAATACTAGCAAAAAGCACATAGTTGTTATTGCTTTTAATATTGTTATTATTCATCCAAAAAATATTATTATTTTTGTTATTTTTGTATTTGACATATTATTATCGAGTTTAAAAGAAAAGTAACTGCATGTGCGGTTTGCAGACCGCATGTGTGGTTTGCATGTTATACAGTCCTTTGACCTTTCACATACCCAGCTGCCTCTAAAACATTGTTTATCATGATTAATGACAAGTTTGATCGACATAATTTGCAGCTTCCTATGTTATGACGTGACATCCTTATAGATCCTTATAGTAGAATTAGTTAGGGTCTTTCTCCAGTTAAGTTAAAGCACTTCATGAATGAGTACTGGGTGGGGCTATCGGCACATGTTCATTTCGGATGCAATAAAATAAAGGTTGGTAATTGAGGGCACCTTAACTATTGTAGTTAAGGTGAAGTTAAGGTAATTTATGCATTTGTATTGTGAGTAGGGAACTCTTCCCCTTTCTCTCATACCATCTACGACTAAACTGTGCATTTGAAGGATATTGAAAGGGAAAGTCTAATAGAATGAATTCAATGCGAAAAATGAGCAGTTTAGTTTGCTTGAGAGTAGAAAACAAAAATGCAGTGCTAGTATATAGAATGGACGCTGTGAAGTCAAATAGGACATAATAGGATTTCTAAAGTGAAAAAAAATGATATATGTGTTGACCTTCAACCAAAACCTCATAAAAGTGTTAGTGGATTTAATAAAAGGAGGCTTATGGGATTGATAAGAGAGAATAACATAATCCTTATTGCAAATTTGGACAGGGGATTTAATTTAGGCTTTTGTGCAATTTCGACAATAGGGATACGTACAGGTCATGTTGGATTTGTTAGAATAGGAATTGGGAATGATCATAGGGAATGGGTATTGCTCATTTCGGCCCATTCCGCTCATTTCGGCCCATTCCCATGTTTGGTTGGTAATTTAGACACAAAAATGCTGATTTCACTGGTTATCGAGTTCCCATAAAAGGGTAAAAGGATGCCTGAGGGGGTTGGGGAGGCGTTTTGGTGTTCTTTTCCCTAGTGTTGAAAGGTGCTTTGGTATTCTTTTCCCTAGTGTTGGATATGTGCCTAATTAAACATACAAAGAGGTTTTTTACATATTATATTGATTAATATAAATTGTATATAATATGAAGGTATATTATACTAACATATAATGTTTACCGTACAGCCAAAACCTGATAAAAGGGTAGTGGATTTAATACAGGGAGGCATAAAAGATTGATAAGAGAGAATAAGAGAATACTTATTGCAAATTTGGACGGTATTCAATTTAAGCTTTTGTAGAACTTCTACAATAGAGATACATATAGGCCACATTGGGTTTGTTGGAATAGGAATTGGGAATGAGAATTGGGAATGGGTATCGCTTTTCCATTTCAGCCCATTCCCCGTGTTTGGTTGGTAATTTAGACCCAGAAATGTTGATTTCAGTGGTTATCAAGTTCTTATAAAAGGAGTAAAAGGATGCCTGGGGGTTTGGTGGGGCACTTTAGTGTTTTTTCCCTAGTGTTGGATTTGTTGCTAATTAATTATATAAAGAGGTTTTTTACGTATTAGTATTGATTAACATAAATTGTATATAATCTGAAAGTATATTATAATTGTTGGTGCAAAAATCCGCTTGCGCCGGAGAAGCTGGAGTCGGGGAAGCCGCGGTCGCCGCCGGGACCTGTAAGGGAAGTCTAAACCGGAGGTGGGGTTGCTCCGGCAAGACCCTCCGACGCTCAAGTCAGTTCTCTGCCTCAACAAGAATGGAGTGCTTGAACGGAGAATTTAGCAGAGTTTTGAGATAGGGAGAATGAGCTTAAAGAACAACGTATCTGGGTCCCCCTTTTATAGGCGGAGGAGGCAAATGGATTGATGGCGACGTTTGTAACCGCCTGGTAGTGGGCCGCCCATGGTCAGGGGAATTGATTGCGAAAGATAGTGGGGTAGACCCGTGGCCATCGTCACAGCCCGCCACGTAGGGCCTACTGCCGGTAGTGGAGCGGCGTCCGTTGCTGCTAGTTGTCAGCGAGTAGTGGGATCGTGCAGCACCTGCCGCAGGGAGCGGAGCAGCATCATAGTTGTTGACACAGCCTGTCAGAGAGTAATGGGTCCGCCGCAGGGGGTGATGGAGCCGCACGAAATCCGCTACAGGAAGTGGAACAGGATCATGGTTGTTATCATGATCCGCCAAGGGAAGCGGATCTGTTGATCGGGGCTCGACAGTGGTCGGAGTTCGGCCTCTGTAGGAGTCCGGGAGGAGTCCCCCTTTCGGTCGAGGTCGTGGGTGGAGTCCGGCTCCAGCAGCCGATACTGAGGTCGGAGACTGAGGACGGAGCTTGGCTCCCGTAGAGATCCGGACGGAGCCGCCCTGCTGTCGATGGCAAAGCCCGGCTCCCGTAGGAGTCCGGGCGGAGCCGATCCGCTGTTGATGGAGGAGCCCGGCTCCCGTAGGAGTCCGGGCGGAGCCGTTCTGCTGTTGATGGAGGAGCCCGGCTCCCGTAGGAGTCCGGGCGGAGCCGTTCCGCTGTTGATGGAGGAGCCCGGCTCCCGTAGGAGCCCGGGCGGAGCCGATCCGCTGTCGATGGAGGAGCCCGGCTCCCGTAGGAGTCCGGGCGGAGTCGATCCGCTGTCGATGGAGGAGCCCGGCTCCCGTAGGAGTCCGGGCGGAGCCGTTCCGCTGTTGATGGAGGAGCCCAGCTCCCGTAGGAGTCCGGGCGGAGTCGATCCGCTGTTGATGGAGCCCGGACTCCTACGGGCTCCCGTAGGAGTCCGGACGGAGCCGATCCGCTGTTGATGGAGGAGCCCGGCTCCCGTAGGAGTCCGGGCGGAGCCGTTCTGCTGTTGATGGAGGAGCCCGGCTCCCGTAGGAGTCCGGACGGAGCCGATCCGCTGTCGATGGAGGAGCCCGGCTCCCGTAGGAGCCCGGGCGGAGCCGTTTTGCTGTTGATGGAGGAGCCCGGCTCCCGTAGGAGTCCGGGCGGAGTCGATCCGCTGTCGATGGAGGAGCCCGGCTCCCGTAGGAGTCCGGACGGAGCCGTTCTGCTGTTGATGGAGGAGCCCGGCTCCGTAGGAGTCCGGGCGGAGTCGATCCGCTGTTGATGGAGGAGCCCGGCTCCCGTAGGAGTCCGGGCGGAGCCGATCCGCTGTTGATGGAGGAGCCCGGCTCCCGTAGGAGTCCGGGCGGAGCCGATCCGCTGTCGATGGAGGAGCCCGGCTCCCGTAGGAGTCCGGGCGGAGCCGATCCGCTGTCGATGGAGGAGCCCGGCTCCCGTAGGAGTCGATTTCGGCTGCGGGTATTTTATACCCAACACCAGTCCCCCTACTTCCGAGTTTGAATTTCAAGCGAAGGAAGTACACAGAGAGAGATGTGCGCAGCCGGAATTGTCCCTTCGAACCTTGCGCACTGCCGCCCCTATTTAATGCGCGCACGTCAGAGTCCGTTTTTCGGTGAAGGTGACTTGAAAAGTCTTTTCGGAACCCCCGTTGAAACGCGATCCCAAGCGTCGCTTGGCGGGAATTCGTGAGCGGTCAACCCTCGATGGCGGTGAAGGGGATAAGCGCGCCACGCGGCACACATCAGTTGGCCCAGGAATACCCGCCGCCATAACCGCGCCAGGATCCATCGGCTATTTAAACTCCTCAGCCCCTTCGTGGCCTCATTCTGGCGCTGTTCTTTCATCTGAGAGTCCTGCTTCTCTCGCCCCAGTCCCTGTCTCCTTCCCTTATACCATGTTCTCCACTCGGGAGGCTGTTTTTGAGGGGATTTTTAGGGTTTGGAGGAAGGTGAGGAGGAGAATGGCGGCCGGTGAGAATCTCCGTCGCTCTAAAGGGAGCCCAAGGAAGAATTTCTTCAACAACAGGGGTTTAATAACGGGGGCTGTCGGTGAAGTTATTCTGCCCGCGAATCTTGGAGCAGCAAGGCGGGGTGATACCGGTCAAGAGGGCAGAATAGACGTCATAAGCCATGACGGGATCCTTGACGCCGTCGGGGCCGAGAGACCAGAGGCGGTCGGCGTCGACGGTGGGGCAGTAGAACTTGTTGCGGGGACGGTGGAAGTAACGCATGCCGACCTTGCCGGAGCGTCTCGGGTGGCGGCCGTCGTGGTGCATCAGGAGATGAGGCATATCTCTGGTGTCCCGACCGCTCCTGAAGTGGCTACGGTTCTTCTTGAAACAGGTCTTCGCTACTGCCGCCGTTACCCCCACCGCCTCCGGAGATCTATCCCACCCCTTTCCCGCTAAGGTTGGGACTTCGGGAACAGAATGAGGCAAGATGGGGCGAGAGCTGTTACACGCACTGGAGAATGTGACTGAGAAGGATAGAGACGGAGTTCGTAGCTCGGAGCGACCTCCGGTTCGTCCTGCCCGAACCGTGCTCGCGATACTCGCGATGATGTGTATCTTCTTTTTTTCTGACCCACCGGGTCTTGTAACGTGTACTTCTGTTAAATGAAAAAGCAATTTCAGTACCTTGTTTGCATCTTGTGTTAAATAGTTGCCTGCCGAACTTCTTCATTTTCCTTTCCTTCTCTTTGCCTGTGTTACGTCGTTCCAGGGTCGTCGGCGACCTTTTCAGTTCATGTGGGGTCGTCATTCGCCGAGCTTCTTTTTGGCTTTTATGTCGTTCGGAGATACCCACTTATCAGGTTTGCTTGGATTTTTCTCCGCTGAAGTTGGTGATAAGTTCGGCTCCCTTGATAGTCCGAACGGAGAAACCCTCCGGAAGTTGGAGTAGCTCGGTTCTCGTAAGAGTCAGGGCCAAGTTTTTCTGCAACAAAAGTCATAAGTATAGCCCGGCTTCCGTAGAAGTCCGGGCGGAGTTGTCCTGTAGCTGATGTTGGCGGCGGAGCCCGGCTCCCGTAGGAGTCCGGATGAAATCTGGGTGAAGTCTCTTTTTTCTCTCTTTCTTCTTTTTTTTTTTTTTTTGGAACCCGGCTCCCGTAGGAGTCCGAAGTCTTCTTTGGCGTAGGGGCCCGGCTCCCGTAGGAGTCCGGGTGAAGTCTTCTTTGGCGTAGGGACCCGGCTCCCGTAGGAGTCCGGGTGAAGTCTTCTTGGCGGCGGAACCCGGCTCCCGTAGGAGTCCGGGCGAAGTCTTCTTTGGCGTAGGGACCCGGCTCCCGTAGGAGTCCGGGCCTTCCGCTTTACTCGTGTCAGGACGAGGTTCTCCTCCTGTTCCTGACAGGGCTGCGGGGGCACATTAGGGCGTTGCGAGGCCTCTCCCCCCATCCGGTCTAAAAGAACCGGGCCTTTGACTTTGCTCGAGTTAGGGCGAGGTTCTCCTCCTGTCCCTAACAGGGCTGTGGGGGCACATATGGGCGTTGCAAGGCCTCTCCCCCCATCCGGTCTAAAAGAACCGGGCCTTCGACTTTGCTCAAGTTAGGGCGAGGTTCTCCTCCTGTCCCTAACAGGGCTGTGGGGGCACATATGGGCGTTGCAAGGCCTCTCCTCCCATCCGGTCTAAAAGAACCGGGCCTTCGACTTTGCTCAAGTTAGGGCGAGGTTCTCCTCCTGTCCCTAACAGGGCTGTGGGGGCACATATGGGCGTTGCAAGGCCTCTCCCCCCATCCGGTCTAAAAGAACCGGGCCTTCGACTTTGCTCAAGTTAGGGCGAGGTTCTCCTCCTGTCCCTAACAGGGCTGTGGGGGCACATATGGGCGTTGCGAGGCCTCTCCCCCCATCCGGTCTAAAAGAACCGGGCCTTCGACTTTGCTCGAGTTAGGGCGAGGTTCTCCTCCTGTCCCTAACAGGGCTGTGGGGGCACATATGGGCGTTGCGAGGCCTCTCCCCCCATCCGGTCTAAAAGAACCGGGCCTTCGACTTTGCTCAAGTTAGGGCGAGGTTCTCCTCCTGTCCCTAACAGGGCTGTGGGGGCACATATGGGCGTTGCAAGGCCTCTCCCCCCATCCGGTCTAAAAGAACCGGGCCTTCGACTTTGCTCAAGTTAGGGCGAGGTTCTCCTCCTGTCCCTAACAGGGCTGTGGGGGCACATATGGGCGTTGCAAGGCCTCTCCCCCCATCCGGTCTAAAAGAACCGGGCCTTCGACTTTTATAAGGTTGCCCTCTCGTTTTTGATACCGTCTGCTTGAATTGTCCTAAGACAAATGGGCACGCATTTTTTGATTAGGACAAAATCACTGGTAGTACATCCGTAAGTTTTCTGAGCTCCACGGTCGCGGGAGGTCGGCTCCTCCGAGTTCCTTGAGATAATAAGTTCCAGGTCGGACTACTTCTTTGACCTCATAAGGTCCCTCCCAGTTTGGGGCAAGCTTCCCCTGGCCCTGTGGCTGTGAGACAGCAGCTCGCCGGAGCACTAGATCCCCTGCTTTGAATACCTTGTTCTTGACCCGGGCGTTGTAATATCGGGCAACCTTCTGTCTGTAGGCTGCCATTCGAACCTGAGCAATCTCCCGCCTTTCTTCCAGTAGGTCGAGGTTGGCTCTGAGACTTTGCGCGTTTTGGGGTTCGTCGAATACCACGACTCGTGCCGACGGGAGTTTAAGCTCGATCGGGATGACAGCTTCCGTACCAAAGGCTAAAGCAAAGGGAGTCTCTCCTGTAGGCAACCTCTGGGTGGTCCGATAAGCCCATAGCACATGATAAAGTTCGTCCGCCCAAGTTCCCTTTGCTTTTTCGAGCCTGGTCTTAATCTCCTGCAAAAGGGTTCTGTTTGTTACCTCGGCTTCGCCGTTCGCCTGGGGTTGGGCCACTGATGTGAATTTGTGGGAGATGTTTAGGTCTTCACAGAATTCAGCAAATCTGGCTCCCGCGAATTGCCGTCCATTATCAGTGATGAGGGTTCTAGGCAAACCGAACCTGCACACGATCGATTTCCAGACGAAATCCTGCACTTTCGCTTCTGTGATTTTGGCTAGTGGCTCGGCCTCGACCCATTTGGTGAAGTAGTCGATTGCTACAAGGAGGAATTTTCTTTGACCAGACGCCATGGGAAAGGGGCCAAGAATATCCATTCCCCATTGCGCAAAAGGCCATGGGGCACTCAAGGGTGTAAGCTCGGTAGCAGGTTGTCTCTGGACGTTGGCGTATCTCTGGCATCGATCACACTTTTTGACATATTCAATTGAATCATGGTGCATTGTTGGCCAGTAATACCCTTGGCGGAGTAGCTTGTGGGATAGAGACCTGGCACCTAAATGGCTTCCGCAAGCTCCCTCGTGCACTTCCCATAAAGCGTAGTCAGCTTCCGAGGGTCGGAGGCATCTCAAGAGAGGCAAGGAGTACGATCTTTTGTACAATTTGCCCTCATAAAGGATGTACCGGGAGGCTTGATTTCGGAGTTTCCGGGCTTCTTTCGCGTCCTGGGGGAGAATCCCATCTCTAAGATAGGTTATTAGCGGGTCGACCCAGCTGGGCTCGTGGTCGATCTCCATTACGAGTCGCGGTTCTTCCGTACTCGGTTGTTTTAAAACTTCAAAGAGGACGCCTTTTGGCAATTCGGCCGGAGCCGATGTCGCCAGTTTGGAGAGAAGATCGGCTCTGGTGTTCTCCGACCTTGGAATTTGCCTGATGTCGAAATTGCCAAAGGCAGGGATGAACTCCTTCACCTTCTCAAGATATTTGGCCATACTGTCCTCCCGCGCTTCAAAGCTCCCGTTGACTTGCCCCACCACAAGTTGGGAATCGCTGTGCACCCGGAGTTGACCTATTCCGAGCTTCCTGGCGATCCTCAATCCTGCGATCAGAGCTTCATACTCCGCTCCATTGTTTGTTGCGGGGAATTCGAAACGCAGAGCGTACTCCGCAACGACTCCCTCCGGGCTGGTCAAGATCAGGCCTGCACCCGCGCCTGCCATGTTGGACGATCCGTCCACATGGAGGGTCCAAAAGCTATCGGACGAACTGGCTTCTTCGTCGGGGGAGTTCGGTTGAGTCCTCAGGTCGTCAATTTTGTTTTGCTCAGGTTCGGCCTCCTCGGGGATGGTGCATTCTACTACGAAATCCGCCAACACTTGGGCTTTTATCGCCGGTCTAGGCTTGTAGTTGATGTCGAATTCTGTGAGCTCGATGGCCCATTTCGCCATTCTTCCGGAGATATCAGCTCGGTGCAAGACCGCCTTGATCGGTTGGTCGGTGAGTAACGTCACCGTGTGCCCTTGAAAGTAAGGCCGGAGTCTCCGAGCTGCAATCAACAAGGCGTAGGTCAGTTTTTCTAATTTAGTATACCTGGTCTCGGCGTCCCTCAACACGCGACTAATGTAGTAGACTGGTCGCTGGACTTTCATTTCCTCTTTAACAAGGACAGCTGCAAGGGCTGTGGGAGAGACCGCCAGGTACAAAAATAATTCCTCCTTAGGCTCGGGCTTCGCCAGTAGTGGGGGCGAGCTAAGGTAGCTTTTCAATTCTTCGAATGCCTGTTGGCATTCAGGGGTCCAACAGAAGTTCTTCGGCTGCTTGAGGGTTTGAAAAAAGGGCAGACATCGTTCGGCCGACCTTGCGACAAAGCGATTAAGAGCCGCGACTCTTCCCGTGAGGCATTGAACCTCCTTGATCGACCTTGGGGCAGTCATATTTTGGATGGCGCGAATTTTTTCCGGATTGGCCTCGATCCCGCGTCCCGACACCATGAAGCCAGGAACTTTCCTGAGGTTACCCCAAAGGCGCATTTGGTCGGGTTCAGCTTCATTCTATACTTTCGAAGAGCGCCAAAGGTTTCCTCGAGGTCGGCTACATGATTTCCGGAAGACCTGCTTTTCACGAGCATATCGTCCACATAAACCTCCATGTTTCGGCCGATCTGCTCCTTGAAGATCTTGTTCACCAGTCGTTGATAGGTTGCACCCGCGTTCTTGAGGCCGAACGGCATAACCCTGTAGCAGTAAAGGCCGCGATTAGTGATAAAAGCAGTCTTTTCTTCATCTTCCGATGCCATTCTAATCTGGTTATAGCCGGAGAATGCGTCCATGAAAGTGAGAAGCTCATGGCCCGAGGTAGCGTCCACCAGTTGGTCGATCCTGGGAAGGGGGTAGCTGTCCTTTGGGCAAGCTTTATTCAGCTTTTTGAAGTCGATACACATCCTCCACTTGCCGTTTGCTTTCTTGACCAAGACAACATTGGAGATCCACTCTGGATAATTGACCTCCTTGATGAATCCGGCCTTGAGAAGTTTATCCACTTCCTCGGCTATCGCCTTCTGCCTCTCCGGGGCATGACTCCGGATCTTTTCTTTTGTTGGCCGATGTTTAGGGTCGACCGCCAGATGATGTTCCATGACTTCTGTCTCAATCCCTGGCATATCCGCCGGGACCCATGCGAAAACGTCCGCATTCCTTCGGAGGAAATCCACGAGATGCGTCCGCACCTCCTCCTCCAGGCTGGAGCCGATTAACACCACATGCTCCGCATTCCCATCATTCAAAGGAATTGGTATTAGGTCCTCGATCGGGCCGCCCCTCTCTTCAGTGAGGTCGTCGCGCGCATCCAACCCGTCGACTGGACAGAGGTCCGCTTGATCGCTTCTTTGCAGGGCAATATTGTAGCAGTGCCTGGCCAGCGCTTGGTCTCCCCGAACTTCTCCAATCCCCTTGTCAGTGGGGAACTTCAACTTCAAATGGTAGGTTGAAACAACGGCTCTAAGGGCATTGAGGTCGGGTCGGCCAAGAATTGCATTGTAGGCAGACGGCGCCTTTACCACCAGGAAATTCACCAGGGCTCTGGACTGCTTTGGATGCTGACCCGCGGTCACAGTTAGAGCTATCATTCCTTCCGTCGGAACGGCGTCACCAGTAAACCCTATCAAGGGGGAGCACATCGGCCTTAGATGACCGCCAAGAGTGGCCATTCTCGAATAGGCACTGTAGAATAAGATGTCGGCCGAACTTTCGTTGTCGACGAGAATGCGACGGACGTCATAATTTGCTATGTTCAAGGAAATTACGACCACATCGTTATGAGGGAATTGGACTCCCTGGGCGTCTTCTTCAGTGAAGGCTATGGGCTCTTCAACTTTTTGCCGCTTGAGGGGTGCAGCTGATGTGCTGATTGTCCCCTGCCGGGATTCCCACGAGATGACGTTGACGGAATCCGGCGAAGGCTGGTCATCCGGCCACCCTTTACCGGCAACCATAGCCGGAGGTAGTTGTGCAGAAACCTCGCGAGAGGGCATCGGATGGGGAAAAAGAGGATTGGATACCGGAAAAGATGGCCAGAAGCGGGTCCGTTGAGCGCTCCTTCAAGAACAAGGGTGCTGCGAAGACACAGGCCCTTCTTCTAGCGCCAATCCTGTTGGTGCAAAAATCCGCTTGCGCCGGAGAAGCTGGAGTCGGGGAAGCCGCGGTCGCCGCTGGGACCTGCAAGGGAAGTCTAAACCGGAGGTGGGGTTGCTCCGGCAAGACCCTCCGACGCTCAAGTCAGTTCTTTGCCTCAACAAGAATGGAGTGCTCGAACGGAGAATTTAGCAGAGTTTTGAGATAGGGAGAATGAGCTTAAAGAACAACGTATCTGGGTCCCCCTTTTATAGGCGGAGGAGGCAAATGGATTGATGGCGACGTTTGTAACCGCCTGGTAGTGGGCCGCCCATGGTCAGGGGAATTGATTGCGAAAGATAGTGGGGTAGACCCGTGGCCATCGTCACAGCCCGCCACGTAGGGCCTACTGCCGGTAGTGGAGCGGCGTCCGTTGCTGCTAGTTGTCAGCGAGTAGTGGGATCGTGCAGCACCTGCCGCAGGGAGCGGAGCAGCATCATAGTTGTTGACACAGCCTGTCAGAGAGTAATGGGTCCGCCGCAGGGGTGATGGAGCCGCACGAAATCCGCTACAGGAAGTGGAACAGGATCATGGTTGTTATCATGATCCGCCAAGGGAAGCGGATCTGTTGATCGGGGCTCGACAGTGGTCGGAGTTCGGCCTCTGTAGGAGTCCGGGAGGAGTCCCCCTTTCGGTCGAGGTCGTGGGTGGAGTCCGGCTCCAGCAGCCGATACTGAGGTCGGAGACTGAGGACGGAGCTTGGCTCCCGTAGAGATCCGGACGGACCCGCCCTGCTGTCGATGGCAAAGCCCGGCTCCCGTAGGAGTCCGGGCGGAGCCGTTCCGCTGTCGATGGAGGAGCCCGGCTCCCGTAGGAGTCCGGGCGGAGCCGATCCGCTGTTGATGGAGGAGCCCGGCTCCCGTAGGAGTCCGGGCGGAGCCGTTCCGCTGTGATGGAGGAGCCCGGCTCCCGTAGGAGTCCGGGCGGAGCCGATCCGCTGTCGATGGAGGAGCCCGGCTCCCGTAGGAGCCGGGCGGAGCCGTTCTGCTGTTGATGGAGGAGCCCGGCTCCGTAGGAGTCCGGGCGGAGTCGATCCGCTGTCGATGGAGGAGCCCGGCTCCCGTACGAGTCCGGGCGGAGCCGTTCCGCTGTTGATGGAGGAGCCCGGCTCCCGTAGGAGTCCGGGCGGAGTCGATCCGCTGTTGATGGAGGAGCCCGGCTCCCGTAGGAGTCCGGGCGGAGCCGATCCGCTGTTGATGGAGGAGCCCGGCTCCCGTAGGAGTCCGGACGGAGCCGTTCTGCTGTTGATGGAGGAGCCCGGCTCCCGTAGGAGTCCGGGCGGAGCCGATCCGCTGTCGATGGAGGAGCCCGGCTCCCGTAGGAGCCCGGGCGGAGCCGTTCCGCTGTCGATGGAGGAGCCCGGCTCCCGTAGGAGTCCGGGCGGAGTCGATCCGCTGTCGATGGAGGAGCCCGGCTCTCGTAGGAGTCCGGGCGGAGCCGTTCTGCTGTCGATGGAGGAGCCCGGCTCCCGTAGGAGTCCGGGCGGAGCCGATCCGCTGTCGATGGAGGAGCCCGGCTCCCGTAGGAGTCCGGCGGAGCCGTTCCGCTGTCGATTTCGGCTGCGGGTATTTTATACCCAACAATAATAATATATAATGCTTATTGTATACTAAGAAAGCAATATTATGTTTTGATATGTAAATATCAATAACTGTTAAGTGTCAATTAACTATTACTAATAGTATATATTATCACATTATAAAACAATCATATCTTATATAATATGTAATTCTATGAACCATATACAATAAAAAAATGTAGTTATTATATTACAATTTAATATTATTCATAATTATATTATTATAGCAATTGTGTATATGTTTATGCAAATCGGAATATATTACAAGAATTGCTTCATTTACTTGAGATAATGTGGACTTGGCCAAACATACATATCAGAATCAGTTATTCATATGACCCCTAGAAACGGATATCCTAGGAATAGGAAAAGCAATCCTGATTTCCATTTCCACCACAAAACATGGCTATAGGTGTTAAACCTGCAGTTCACATACTCTAGTGAATGCTGCTAGTACAAAGGAATGTGCTGTGCAAATACAGGGAAGGCATTACACATGACTCACGAACTTCGAACCAACTCAAATAAATCTTACTAATGACATGTAAAATGTAGTTGATATAATTTGGCTTCGTTTAGCACGCATTAATTGCACAAGTTCTTATTACCTATATTATGAATCTGGCTTATATGCTGTTTACTGTAGTACATTCTGTATTGACACAAGGTACCATTGGCATGTCTTTAAGCAAGACTATATGGCATATGCGATGCATATATATTTTTATTTTTAAATGGTAACAATTTAGGCAATAAAAAATAAAAAATGCTAGAAGAAGGATTTAAACGTTCCACCTCATGACTAACCACTGGGAGCTCTAACCAATGCAGGGTGGGAAATATGGATGGCATGCCATATGGGGAATGCAAGGTTAAGAGGTGAGGATGCTTGGACATGTCTCATGCATGGCATTATATAGAAGATATGAAAAAGGCATAGGAATTTTGAGATCAGTACTTGGTGGTATGGGACTGACTAGCTGTGGATCCAAAGTGATTCAGGCTGGTTCCACCACAAATTGGTCTTGAGGGGGTGTTGGATACTGGTTCCTGGTTGGTATGATCTAGAACAACTAGTATGGGTTGGCATGCTTGGTACTTGAATCCTTGTTTCAATCATTATTTCCACGATGATGTCTAAATTATGTAATACCACTAATTTACTTGCTTAGAAGCAAAATTATATAATTTGAACTAAGGTTTGCAATTTTGATACCGGTGCCGATACCATGCTGGTACAATGTTTGTATGCCCACTATGAGGGTTGGGTCCACAGAGACTCAGTACGTCCCACATACCGAGTCTTTGTCCGATATTGATGCAATATGATATGCTCAATACAGGCCAGTATGCACCAGTATGGTAAACCTTGATTTGAATTGCATTTGACTCTAGTGTCTCCATATTCACTACTTTCAATAGTTTAGAATTATGGGATAAAGCTTAGAAAGTCTAATGCATATGCAGATCATCTACTATTCTTACTCCACTTCCCTCTTTTGGAAGAGATGCTTTGGTAGGTCTGAATTCTTTGTGGGATGGGGGCTCAGAAAAGCTATCTTGTCAAATGACATACTCATATATGTTGAAGGCTTTGCATATTTCATCTTGTATTTGGTGCAAAAGGGACATTAACCTATAACTAAAATAAAAAGGAGTTTGTTATCGAATTCAGTTTGTAATAATAGTAATTGGTGGGCATTAAAGAGAAGGAATGCACATAAAACTTATATTGACATTGTTGAGAAAAATATGCTGATGCCATTGGCAATCTTCACAGGTAATTTCTTTGAGACTAATGAGGAATGTGAACTTGTGCCAAAGTTATACTTGTTTTCAGGTAGATTTGACATGGTGTAGGCAAATGATATAGGTTAATTGATGAGATTATGCTAATGCCATGGCAAGTTTCTGAGGTAATTTCTGAGACTAATGGGTAATGTGGGCTTGCACCAAATTTGTACATGTATTCAGGAAGATATAACATAGTGTAGGAAAATGATATAGGCTCACTTGTGATAAGATGTATGTTGCTAAGTTTTAAATTTGAACTATGGAATAAAGCGTTAAAGATAAAGACCTATAAATCAATAGGTGGAAATAGGATATGTGAATGCAATTTTCATGGAAAAAGAAATGAGATTAAGACCTTGGTTGGAAATGATGACTTATAAATACCATAATGTGCTTGGTTTCTTTATCTTGTGTCTGTTATTCAAAAAATTGCATATGTTGATGGAGGCAAATCTAATTAAATTGCGATACAAACTATGCTGACAAGAGTTGACACAATATGGGATGTACACATTATGTACCGATTAATATTGGCTTGTATTTTATTCTAATGGCTTAGATTGTAATGTCGAGGTGTGGTAAATTCTGATATAAACTGATGTGTAGATATTGTGTTTGTTGCAGCTTGCTTTGTATCATCTCCTCATTGATTATATCATTTATTCTTGTAGATCACTCCTATTGAGTGTTGACAAGATTGTAGTAACTTTTATTTACCACTGAATGTCTTGTTATTTCTGTTAATGATACTTGCGTTTCTTTGTGTTGTTTGATCTAGCATAATGCTGTCTTCCCTTTAGTCATGTTTACTAGTATCTCTTTATTGTGTTTAACATTATAATTTTGTTTAGATGGGTCATGTTGTGTAGAGTGTTCTATAGTTATCTACCGTTTGCTAGAAAAGCAATTCAAATTAGGCTTGATGCCCAAAAGGGACTTACCTAATATGATATGGCATGCTAGAACCATTATCATTCTATATTGTTGCATATCTATTTGTGTCATTGCAAGCTTGGCCTCGGCGTGATTTGGTTGGTGACATGTATTTGTAAGCCTATAATATGTAGGAGCATGACAAATTTTACTTCATTCTTGACAAATAGGAAAAAGTAACACCTGCCAAATACTTACGATATTGCAAAGCATTGTATATGTTTGTTTCCTTATTTTCTTCCTAAAAATTTGGTCTACTACTTTTCGAC
Organism: Elaeis guineensis; assembly: GCF_000442705.2. NCBI lineage: Eukaryota > Viridiplantae > Streptophyta > Magnoliopsida > Arecales > Arecaceae > Elaeis > Elaeis guineensis. The sequence continues at coordinate 81,585,823 of NC_026000.2, forward strand.
TTCATTACTCATGTCTTTTTTTCCTAGTTGTTAAATTTATTCGATCTAATTAATAGAGCTATTTGTAACTTATACATCTTACATGTTGAATCATTTTTCTTCAAGAAAACTCACTTTTTTTGTCATTGTGATCAAATAAAAAATAGAATTGTTTTGGTTCCGGAATTGTTTTAGTTCTACTCTTTGGCTTGTAATATGTTCCTCAAATATAAATATGATTGCATATATCAAATCCTACCTCTTGGATCCCATATTGGTACCTTGTCAGTAGGTTGGGGACAGTGGTTGGTTCGGTGTACAGAGACTTGGTATGCCTCCATACTAAGTCTCAGTTTGGTATCGATGGTACTCTATTGTGAACCATGGATGCTAGATCATCGTTCTCTGAACTGTTCTGAACTGGATGATTCAGACTGTACCGAACCATACCGACGGAAAATTAGTCCGATTTCTATGTACAAAATGGCACAACGGTCGTCTTGGAGGGAGGGACAAAGAGAGAGGGGGAGAGAAGGAGAGAGAGAGGAAGAGAGGGCCTTCGCGGTTGTCGGAGGCTGTTGGAGGCCATCTAAGCTCTTGCCGAGCTCGATAAGGGTGGAGGGAGGAAGGAGAGAGAGGGAGAGATTGGCCTTCAGACAAACGGCGATGCCGCAGTGATATCTCAACAACCGGCGAGCCAGTGCTGAGGGACCTAAGGGCAGCCGGGGGCATCCCGCCTCCTCCAAACTTCGTGCGATAAAATCCAGACAAAATATGAAATAGGGGTGAACCCTTGTTTCGCATTGAAGGAGGGTGGAGGCCCTCCTCCGACTCAACAGCCCTTAGGTCCCTTGACGTCGGCTTGCCAGCCATCGGAGACGTTGCGGTGGCATCACTGTCCATTCAGCCTCCGACGGCCTCCGGACACTCGGTAAGGATCTCCCCCCTTCTCTCCTTCCCTCCCTCCTTCCTTACCGAGCTCGGTAAGAGCTTGGATGGCCTTCGATGGCTACCAGAGGTCCTCTTTTCCTCTCCCTCTCCCTCTCCTTCTCCCCCCCCTCTCTCTTCCTCTCTTTCTTCTTCCTCTCCCCTTCTCTAGTTGCATGAACTAATATTTTTCTTGGACTGGACTCCATATTGATATTGTGCTGATACAATGTCTGTTGCCTATATGGGAGTCATTTTGGCATACTGAGTCTCGATTCAATGTTGGTATGGTACGATATGTCCGATAGGAGGTAGTATGCACTGGTACGGCAGATTTATAAATATATGTTTATGTGTGTATGTTATGGTAGTTTTCCCCTCTAGTTATGAGTCTCAATTTTCATTGTAGGCCCTATTGACCAAAACTACCTTTGCTATATATTTGATACTTTATAGATGCTTTATTTTAGGTTCAGAGCTTGTTGCAACTATTCTATCTTGATTTTCATAATTTGATCCACAAAATTGACAAATATAAATGGAGTAGTGGTGACTGGTTATTGTTAAATTATCATTTTATAAGTTGCACAGTTTTTTTTAATACCTTTTTTCTTTATTTAGACATGACTCTTCTAAATTCCCAAGAAAAGGATTTTGGGATATAAGAAATGAAACTAATTGTGGTTGTGTAGTGCAAAGCAGTAATTTTAATTTATAAATTGTGAGATCAAATTAATAACAATAGCTGGCCATGAGAAGAAAAAAGGATCTTAAAGAAAGGGCCTCCAATGGGATGATGGGTCATGTTATCAGAAGTTGTGTGGACAAGTGTATCTAGATAATTCTAGGATATCTAGTTAAAAAGGAGGGAGAAATTATTCGTTTATAAGTCAACGTGATCTAACAATTTCACCATGGAGAACAAGGTATCTGGTCTTCAATCAACCAACTAGTCATGTTTTGGCCATTTCAAGAAGGAATGCCAACAGAGCATGAAGGACAGCAAGAAAAGGACCCCTTTGTCACAATATGAGATGTTCCTAACATGTCAAAATAGAGTTCATGAAACATAAGCGCATACTGGAGTCCCATAAATTGAACTAGTGAGAGGCGACTGGTTATTGGGGCTAATTTATGATAACAAAATGATCAAGCTTTGAATAGCAGTTGTATGGGAAACCAAAACCATGGTCCATGACATAGCCTTAAATTAAGTACTTGGGAAAGGAGCAGGAAGAAGCAGATTTTTGTTTAAAGTTGGTGCTATGGAGTACTTACGAGTTGCAAAGTCTTCGTTGTTCTTTTCCTACTTCTTGGTGGAAAATGCTTTGCTATGAAACTCAATTATAAGTTCTTTCTTTGCATTCTTCCCTTTTTTGCATTCCATTGATGTTTACAATTAACTTAACCGGTATGTTTGTGTGTCTTGAGACATGAAAAATGACCAAGAAGACCATGATACGAGAAAAGAATTGGAGGCTTTGCACATGGATCACCTCCCATAAGTATGAAGTTTGATCATTGTTTGATTGCTTGCTACCATATAGACCAGTCCAAAATGGTAATGGTGGTAGTATGAGGAGTATACTCATAAAAAATAAGAGAAGAAAAGGAAGAACGGGAAGCTTTTCTTTCATGAATCCACCTTTTAAAGCTGAAGTAGAGGAAACAAAAATTATATTTTATTTAAATTAATAAAGGATATTACTTTAGTTTGTCATTTCATGTGAACTAATTTAAAAACATTAGCAGTGCTAAGATAGTTTCATAATCTGTTCTTTAGAACAGACTACTACATCTTCATATGCTGCTTTGTCCATGTGTTATGCTATTTGTTAGAATTATGCTTATTTAATAAGTCCTTATATAGGAAGGACATATTGAATATGTTCTAACTTAGTATATCTCTAACATAGTATGTGCTTGCTTTTCAATATGTACTTCTTTCCTTATGTATTTGTTTCCATCTATTTAAAAGATGGGATCTCATTAATGAATTGTATTCTTTTTGAGCTTTTTCCTTTTAACGTGATATCAGAGTAGTTGCCGCATCCTTTCCACAACCCTAGCCCTTCGCCGCCCCCGTTCCTTCCATAACAAGCCAGCCCTTCTTAGCCGCAGCAGCCCTAGCCACAGCAGCTCTTCTGCAAAAGCCCTCGCCGCAGCAGCCCATGTCGCAGCCCCTCCTCTTCGCCAGCAACCTTCAAAGCCCTGGCCGCACTAAGGTTCCAACTTCTCAAAAACCCCACCATCTCCATCTTTCTCAAAGCCTTTTAAACCATCGTTGTCGCCACTTCCCGTCTTCTCATCAGTCTTCTTCATCATTCTCTTCCTCCATCGTTAGAGATTCTGGCGACGGTTGCCTCTGATTCTTGTTGGAACCCTAGTCACTAGCTGCTGCCTAGAACTTTGGATCTTGTCTTTGTTGGATTTTTACTACTATAGTCCTAAGATAAATCTATTCACGCTATAGTAGTCCATCTTTTGCTATCTTGGAGGTCTGATTAATACTTCGCTTGTTGTTTGTTGAAACTGGTTGTGATTCTATAAGATTGGTTGAGGGACCTTCGCATCCTAAGGAGCAATCTGTTCTTGGATAAATCAACATAGGTTCTTTCCTATGCTATGCAAAAGTCCTTTGGCTGTTTTTCTGGCTATCTGCTAATTATGAAAGCGGTACATGTCCGTGATTTCTCTAACTGTCTGGCTATTTCTATCCTCTTCTCTGATGCCATGTAAGGATCTAATGACGACTATAGAAAAGTTCAATGGCACTAACTATCTTTTGTGGGTCCAATCGTTCAACTATTTATTGGTGCCAACGAAAGATGCGACACTTAACTAAAGATCCTATCCATGACGACTGGCTGGCTAGTGACTGTTGTGTTATGTCATGGTTGTTGAATAGCATAGAGGAAAGGTTAGTACTGGTGTCATGTTCCTGAAGATAGCTAAACAATATGAGATATCCTCAAAGAGATGCTATGATAAACAAGACCATTATAACACATTCTTTCCATCATCTGAGCAGGTGGTTGATATTTTGACTAAGTCTCTATCTTTTGAATTTTCAACTCTATGTGTAACAAGCTGGGCATTGATATATATGCTTCAGCTTGAGAAAGAGTATTAGAATTATGCTTCTTTATTAAGTCCTTACATAGAAAAGACATATTTAGTATGTCTCTAAACTTAATATATTTCTAAACATGGTATGTATTTGCTTTTCAAGTTTGTACTTTCCTTATGTACTTATTTCTCATGTATTTAAAGAGATAGGATCTCATTAATGAATTGTATTCCTTTTCAGCTTTTCCTTTCAACACTATTATTTTCTCATTGTTTCACTGAACATTCTTTCAGACAACTGATAAACAATAATTCACAAAATAAGTGCTTTTCTTTTAACATTTAAGAGGATTTTCGTGCCTATCCTCTTATAATTGATACTAGAAATAAACTTGCAATTTTAGTATTCATAATTGATTTTACATTGGTACAGAGTCTAAAGACTGGATCACACATAACCCTCTTTCCTTTATTATTTAGAGACCTTAACACACAACCTCTAGGATATCAATTTTCTTCGAATTATATAAACACATCGGTGCACAACATGTTTATACTCCATGTCCACATACTTCCGTAGCTGCTTGCCATTCTGCATTACATGTGTAGTGTGTGCTAGACATGTTTTCTGATTATCTCATCCAAGCCATGTACAATACAATGTACATACTCTATGATAAGACAGTCTGGGTCTAAACATGTCCAACTCCATAAAAGATGCATCGGGCACCATGATGAGCTAGTTTGGTCTTTCATCATTTATAAAAGCCATATGCAGGATGGTTTATACACCAACAGTTTGCCATGATGAAAGTATAATAAAATAAACAAATAGTTGGCTTAGGGGGAAATGAGAATGCGATGTTAAATGTAAGGGATAAAAGGATGAGCAATGGTTTAGTTCATTTTTACAATTAGAATGTACAGAGCTTTTCTGGTTCTATGATTAAATCTTGGATAGATTACCCCCCCTGCTGATCTGAATCATATTTTGCTATTCATTATGGAGAGAATTTATCATGCTTGCTTAGTTGAAACTGGAAACCTAATATGGAACCTCATCCTAATTTGTTTACATGGTAAAAACAGAACTGAAAAGGAAAGCTAATCCATTAAATGATATATTTTTTGTGAATGCTGTAGCATTGGAATTGCAAACTATCTTGGCAATTCCAATGCACTCCCAAAATATCTTGGCATTTTGCTTCAAAAGTGTTTTGTCAGGTTAGGTCCTGAGTCACTCTACTATTCTCAAACTTGAGCAATAAACTTGTTTTATTGATATTCTTTGCATGCGCTGCCATGCATGTAACGATTTTCTGATGATTTACCCTTTATGCAACCTATTTGGGATCGTAGAATGTTAGGCTGTTAGCCCTGTCTCATTGCATGTAAATATTTTCTGATAATTGACCCTTTAATGCAACTTACTAATTTGGGATTGTAGAATGCTAGCCCTCCTCCCATCATTAAGCGTTCAATGTCTATTCACTAAGTTTCATGTAGTTTTGCATACTCTTCACTCCTAGATGTTTTGTCTAATTTATCTTTAGTTTGATTGTTATATTTATGATCCAACTATTCTTTATTACTTGTTCAGATTGCATTGGCCTCGGCATTTAATGCAAAGGGGGCAATGCAGTGCCCAAATTGTCGGAAAGTTGAGAAAGGTCGATGGCTTTATGCAAATGGACACCACCGCTCTTCTGCTGATTTTGATATTGATGGCTGGGTTACTGAAGACATCTATGGTCTTGGTTACTCTGAGCTGGTAAACATGACTTATAAAACTCCCTCTTTTTCCTTTGAATCTAGAGAATAAGTTTTTTTACTGCAGTTTTTATGTGCAAAAGATGTTGGGTCATTGCCATAAACTAGCATTGAAGAATTTGGTTTTATGATACACCTTGTATTCAGGAATATCACTGCACTTCATATGGTCATGCTTGACCCTTCTGGCAGCATTTTATATTTTAAGATCTCTTTGAGGATGTGGATTTGCATATACACACTTTTTTTTTTTTAATCTCATACGTAAATTTTTCTGGGTTTCCTTTTTCTCTATATTTCTAGAGGAGGGAAAAACTGACATGTCAATTCTTTTCTGATTTTTCTGGTCATTCTTTCTAGGTGAAACCTTAGTTTATGGTAGTTCTTTTCTAACTCTTTGTTTCTCAAGAAGTAAAAAACCAATGTTGGCACGTAAAAAGATGGTTATTCATGTGGGATATATAGAGATTTTCTCCCTTCTCTTGTGTGGCTTAGGTCTAAATTTTCTCATTTTTATCATGTCTGACATAAAACTAATGAACTTTTATATTTTTCCATTTTTCATCAATGTCTAAAATCAAATAATTAAAATACTTCTAGATATATCCCCCTCCACCCCCCCCCCAAAAAAAAAAAAGGAAGATAACATCATGCTATTTATATATATGTGTACAAGGTTTTAAATCCTATGGGATAAGGGTGTTCTAGTTTCTCCATGGAATGGGATGCCTCATTGTCTTGGCCCTTCTCAGTGGTTGTCCCAATCATGCATCCCGGTAGATATCCTCCCCTCTCTCTCCCT
>NC_026000.2:81592469-81818101 GCF_000442705.2 Elaeis guineensis
AATAAGTTCCAGGTCGGACTACTTCTTTGACCTCATAAGGTCCCTCCCAGTTTGGGGCAAGCTTCCCTGGCCCTGTGGTTGTGAGACAGCAGCTCGCCGGAGCACTAGATCCCCTGCTTTGAATACCTTGTTCTTGACTCGGGCGTTGTAATATCGGGCAACTTTCTGTCTGTAGGCTGCCATTCGAACCTGAGCAATCTCCCGCCTTTCTTCCAGTAGGTCGAGGTTGGCTCTGAGACTTTGCGCGTTTTGGGGTTCGTCGAATGCCACGACTCGTGCCGACGGGAGTTTAAGCTCGATCGGGATGACGGCTTCCGTACCAAAGGCTAAAGCAAAGGGAGTCTCTCCTGTAGGCAACCTCTGGGTGGTCCGATAAGCCCATAGCACATGATAAAGTTCGTCCGCCCAAGTTCCTTTTGCTTTTTCGAGCCTGGTCTTAATCCCCTGCAAAAGGGTTCTGTTTGTTACCTCGGCTTCGCCGTTCGCCTGGGATGGGCCACTGATGTGAATTTGTGGGAGATGTTTAGGTCTTCACAGAATTCAGCAAATCTGGCTCCCGCGAATTGCCGTCCATTATCAGTGATGAGGGTTCTAGGCAAACCGAACCTGCACACGATCGATTTCCAGACGAAATCCTGCACTTTCGCTTCTGTGATTTTTGGCTAGTGGCTCGGCCTCGACCCATTTGGTGAAGGTAGTCGATTGCTACAAGGAGGAATTTCTTTCCTTGACCAGACGCCATGGGAAAGGGGCCAAGAATATCCATTCCCCATTGCGCAAAAGGCCATGGGGCACTCAAGGGTGTAAGCTCGGTAGCAGGTTGTCTCTGGACGTTGGCGTATCTCTGGCATCGATCACACTTTTTGACATATTCAATTGAATCATGGTGCATTGTTGGCCAGTAATACCCTTGGCGGAGTAGCTTGTGGGATAGAGACCTGGCACCTAAATGGCTTCCGCAAGCTCCCTCGTGCACTTCCCATAAAGCGTAGTCAGCTTCTGAGGGTCGGAGGCATCTCAAGAGAGGCAAGGAGTACGATCTTTTGTACAATTTGCCCTCATAAAGGATGTACCGGGAGGCTTGATTTCGGAGTTTTCGGGCTTCTTTCGCGTCCTGGGGGAGAATCCCATCTCTAAGATAGGTTATTAGCGGGTCGACCCAGCTGGGCTCGTGGTCGATCTCCATTACGAGTCGCGGTTCTTCCGTACTCGGTTGTTTTAAAACTTCAAAGAGGACGCCTTTTGGCAATTCGGCCGGAGCCGATGTCGCCAGTTTGGAGAGAAGATCGGCTCTGGTGTTCTCCGACCTTGGAATTTGCCTGATGTCGAAATTGCCAAAGGCAGGGATGAACTCCTTCACCTTCTCAAGATATTTGGCCATACTGTCCTCCCGCGCTTCAAAGCTCCCGCTGACTTGCCCCACCACAAGTTGGGAATCGCTGTGCACCCGGAGTTGACCTATTCCAGCTCCCTGGCGATCCTCAATCCTGCGATCAGAGCTTCATACTCCGCTCCATTGTTTGTTGCGGGGAATTCGAAACGCAGAGCGTACTCCGCAACGACTCCCTCCGGGCTGGTCAAGATCAGGCCTGCACCCGCGCCTGCCATGTTGGACGATCCGTCCACATGGAGGGTCCAAAAGCTATCGGACGAACTGGCTTCTTCGTCGGGGGAGTTCGGTTGAGTCCTCAGGTCGTCAATTTTGTTTTGCTCAGGTTCGGCCTCCTCGGGGATGGTGCATTCTACTATGAAATCCGCCAACACTTGGGCTTTTATCGCCGGTCTAGGCTTGTAGTTGATGTCGAATTCTGTGAGCTCGATGCCCATTTCGCCATTCTCCGGAGATATCAGCTCGGTGCAAAACCGCCTTGATCGGTTGGTCGGTGAGTAACGTCACCGTGTGCCCTTGAAAGTAAGGCCGGAGTCTCCGAGCTGCAATCAACAAGGCGTAGGTCAGTTTTTCTAATTTAGTATACCTGGTCTCGGCGTCCCTCAACACGCGACTAATGTAGTAGACCGGTCGCTGGACTTTCATTTCCTCTTTAACAAGGACAGCTGCAAGGGCTGTGGGAGAGACCGCCAGGTACAAAAATAATTCCTCCTTAGGCTCGGGCTTCGCCAGCAGTGGGGGCGAGCTAAGGTAGCTTTTCAATTCTTCGAATGCCTGTTGGCATTCAGGGGTCCAACAGAAGTTCTTCGGCTGCTTGAGGGTTTGAAAGAAGGGCAGACATCGTTCGGCCGACCTTGCGACAAAGCGATTAAGAGCCGCACTCTTCCCGTGAGGCATTGAACCTCCTTGATCGACCTTGGGGCAGTCATATTTTGGATGGCGCGAATTTTCTCCGGATTGGCCTCGATCCCGCGCCCGACACCATGAAGCCCAGGAACTTTCCTGAGGTTACCCCAAAGGCGCATTTGGTCGGGTTCAGCTTCATTCTATACTTTCGAAGAGCGCCAAAGGTTTCCTCGAGGTCGGCTACATGATTTCGGAAGACCTGCTTTTCACGAGCATATCGTCCACATAAACCTCCATGTTTCGGCCGATCTGCTCCTTGAAGATTTGTTCACCAGTCGTTGATAGGTTGCACCCGCGTTCTTGAGGCCGAACGGCATAACCCTGTAGCAGTAAAGGCCGCGATTAGTGATAAAAGCAGTCTTTTCTTCATCTTCCGATGCCATTCTAATCTGGTTATAGCCGGAGAATGCGTCCATGAAAGTGAGAAGCTCATGGCCCGAGGTAGCGTCCACCAGTTGGTCGATCCTGGGAAGGGGGTAGCTGTCCTTTGGGCAAGCTTTATTCAGCTTTTTGAAGTCGATACACATCCTCCACTTGCCGTTTGCTTTCTTGACCAAGACAACATTGGAGATCCACTCTGGATAATTGACCTCCTTGATGAATCCGGCCTTGAGAAGTTTATCCACTTCCTCGGCTATCGCCTTCTGCCTCTCCGGGGCATGACTCCGGATTTTTTCTTTTGTTGGCCGATGTTTAGGGTCGACCGCCAGATGATGTTCCATGACTTCTGTCTCAATCCCCGGCATATCCGCCGGGACCCATGCGAAAACGTCCGCATTCCTTCGGAGAAATCCACGAGATGCGTCCGCACCTCCTCCTCCAGGTTGGAGCCAATTAACACCACATGCTCCGCATTCCCATCATTCAAAGGAATTGGTATTAGGTCCTCGATCGGGCCGCCCCTCTCTTCAGTGAGGTCGTCGCGCGCATCCAACCCGTCGACTGGACAGAGGTCCGCTTGATCGCTTCTTTGCAGGGCAATATTGTAGCAGTGCCTGGCCAGCGCTTGGTCTCCCCGAACTTCTCCAATCCCCTTGTCAGTGGGGAACTTCAACTTCAAATGGTAGGTTGAAACAACGGCTCTAAGGGCATTGAGGCCGGGTCGGCCAAGAATTGCATTGTAGGCAGACGGCGCCTTTACCACCAGGAAATTCACCAGGGCTCTGGACTGCTTTGGATGCTGACCCGCGGTCACAGTTAGAGCTATCATTCCTTCCGTCGGAACGGCGTCACCAGTAAACCCTATCAAGGGGGAGCACATCGGCCTTAGATGACCGCCAAGAGTGGCCATTCTCGAATAGGCACTGTAGAATAAGATGTCGGCCGAACTTCCGTTGTCGACGAGAATGCGACGGACGTCATAATTTGCTATGTTCAAGGAAACTACGACCGCACGTTATGAGGGAATTGGACTCCCTGGGCGTCTTCTTCAGTGAAGGCTATGGGCTCTTCAACTTTTTGCCGCTTGAGGGGTGCAGCTGATGTGCTGATTGCCCCTGCCGGGATTCCCCGAGATGACGTTGACGGAATCCGGCGAAGGCTGGTCATCCGGCCACCCTTTATCGGCAACCATAGCCGGAGGTAGTTGTGCAGAAACCTCGCGAGAGGGCATCGGATGGGGAAAAGAGGATTGGATGCCGGAAAAGATGGCCGGAAGCGGGTCCGTTGAGCGCTCCTTCAAGAACAAGGGTGCTGCGAAGACACAGCCCTTCCTCTAGCGCCAATCCTGTTGGTGCAAAAATCCGCTTGCGCCGGAGAAGCTGGAGTCGGGGAAGCCGCGGTCGCCGCCGGGACCTGCAAGGGAAGTCTAAACCGGAGGTGGGGTTGCTCCGGCAAGACCCTCCGACGCTCAAGTCAGTTCTCTGCCTCAACAAGAATGGAGTGCTCGAACGGAGAATTTAGCAGAGTTTTGAGATAAGGAAATGAGCTTAAAGAATAACGTATCTGGGTCCCCCTTTTATAGGCGGAGGAGGCAACGGATTGATGGCGACGTTTGTAACCGCCTGGTAGTGGGCCGCCCATGGTCAGGGGAATTGATTGCGAAAGATAGTGGGGTAGACCCGTGGCCATCGTCACAGCCCGCCACGTAGGGCCTACTGCCGGTAGTGGGAGCGGCGTCCGTTGCTGCTAGTTGTCAGCGAGTAGTGGGATCGTGCAGCACCTGCCGCAGGGAGCGGAGCAGCATCATAGTTGTTGACACAGCCTGTCAGAGAGTAATGGGTCCGCCGCAGGGGGTGATGGAGCCGCACGAAATCCGCTACAGGAAGTGGAACAGGATCATGGTTGTTATCATGATCCGCCAAGGGAAGCGGATCTGTTGATCGGGGCTCGACAGTGGTCGGAGTTCGGCCTCTGTAGGAGTCCGGGAGGAGTCCCCCTTTCGGTCGAGGTCGTGGGTGGAGTCCGGCTCCAGCAGCCGATACTGAGGTCGGAGACTGAGGACGGAGCTTGGCTCCCGTAGAGATCCGGACGGACCCGCCCTGCTGTCGATGGCAAAGCCCGGCTCCCGTAGGAGTCCGGGCGGAGCCGTTCCGCTGTCGATGGAGGAGCCCGGCTCCCGTAGGAGTCCGGGCGGAGCCGATCCGCTGTTGATGGAGGAGCCCGGCTCCCGTAGGAGTCCGGGCGGAGCCGTTCCGCTGTCGATGGAGGAGCCCGGCTCCCGTAGGAGTCCGGGCGGAGCCGATCCGCTGTCGATGGAGGAGCCCGGCTCCCGTAGGAGCCCGGGCGGAGCCGTTCTGCTGTTGATGGAGGAGCCCGGCTCCCGTAGGAGTCCGGGCGGAGTCGATCCGCTGTCGATGGAGGAGCCCGGCTCCCGTACGAGTCCGGGCGGAGCCGTTCCGCTGTTGATGGAGGAGCCCGGCTCCGTAGGAGTCCGGGCGGAGTCGATCCGCTGTTGATGGAGGAGCCCGGCTCCCGTAGGAGTCCCGGGGCCGGGAAGGCCGGATCGCCGCTGTTGATGGAGGAGCCCGGCTCCCGTAGGAGTCCGGACGGAGCCGTTCTGCTGTTGATGGAGGAGCCCGGCTCCCGTAGGAGTCCGGGCGGAGCCGATCCGCTGTCGATGGAGGAGCCCGGCTCCCGTAGGAGCCCGGGCGGAGCCGTTCCGCTGTCGATGGAGGAGCCCGGCTCCCGTAGGAGTCCGGGCGGAGTCGATCCGCTGTCGATGGAGGAGCCCGGCTCTCGTAGGAGTCCGGGCGGAGCCGTTCTGCTGTCGATGGAGGAGCCCGGCTCCCGTAGGAGTCCGGGCGGAGCCGATCCGCTGTCGATGGAGGAGCCCGGCTCCCGTAGGAGTCCGGACGGAGCCGTTCCGCTGTCGATTTCGGCTGCGGGTATTTTATACCCAACAATAATAATATATAATGCTTATTGTATACTAAGAAAGCAATATTATGTTTTGATATGTAAATATCAATAACTGTTAAGTGTCAATTAACTATTACTAATAGTATATATTATCACATTATAAAACAATCATATCTTATATAATATGTAATTCTATGAACCATATACAATAAAAAAATGTAGTTATTATATTACAATTTTAATATTATTCATAATTATATTATTATAGCAATTGTGTATATGTTTATGCAAATCGGAATATATTACAAGAATTGCTTCATTTACTTGAGATAATGTGGACTTGGCCAAACATACATATCAGAATCAGTTATTCATATGACCCTAGAAACGGATATCCTAGGAATAGGAAAAGCAATCCTGATTTCCATTTCCACCACAAAACATGGCTATAGGTGTTAAACCTGCAGTTCACATACTCTAGTGAATGCTGCTAGTACAAAGGAATGTGCTGTGCAAATACAGGGAAGGCATTACACATGACTCACGAACTTCGAACCAACTCAAATAAATCTTACTAATGACATGTAAAATGTAGTTGATATAATTTGGCTTCGTTTAGCACGCATTAATTGCACAAGTTCTTATTACCTATATTATGAATCTGGCTTATATGCTGTTTACTGTAGTACATTCTGTATTGACACAAGGTACCATTGGCATGTCTTTAAGCAAGACTATATGGCATATGCGATGCATATATATTTTTATTTTTTAAATGGTAACAATTTAGGCAATAAAAAATAAAAAATGCTAGAAGAAGGATTTAAACGTTCCACCTCATGACTAACCACTGGGAGCTCTAACCAATGCAGGGTGGGAAATATGGATGGCATGCCATATGGGGAATGCAAGGTTAAGAGGTGAGGATGCTTGGACATGTCTCATGCATGGCATTATATAGAAGATATGAAAAAGGCATAGGAATTTTGAGATCAGTACTTGGTGGTATGGGACTGACTAGCTGTGGATCCAAAGTGATTCAGGCTGGTTCCACCACAAATTGGTCTTGAGGGGGTGTTGGATACTGGTTCCTGGTTGGTATGATCTAGAACAACTAGTATGGGTTGGCATGCTTGGTACTTGAATCCTTGTTTCAATCATTATTTCCACGATGATGTCTAAATTATGTAATACCACTAATTTACTTGCTTAGAAGCAAAATTATATAATTTGAACTAAGGTTTGCAATTTTGATACCGGTGCCGATACCATGCTGGTACAATGTTTGTATGCCCACTATGAGGGTTGGGTCCACAGAGACTCAGTACGTCCCACATACCGAGTCTTTGTCCGATATTGATGCAATATGATATGCTCAATACAGGCCAGTATGCACCAGTATGGTAAACCTTGATTTGAATTGCATTTGACTCTAGTGTCTCCATATTCACTACTTTCAATAGTTTAGAATTATGGGATAAAGCTTAGAAAGTCTAATGCATATGCAGATCATCTACTATTCTTACTCCACTTCCCTCTTTTGGAAGAGATGCTTTGGTAGGTCTGAATTCTTTGTGGGATGGGGGCTCAGAAAAGCTATCTTGTCAAATGACATACTCATATATGTTGAAGGCTTTGCATATTTCATCTTGTATTTGGTGCAAAAGGGACATTAACCTATAACTAAAAATAAAAAAGGAGTTTGTTATCGAATTCAGTTTGTAATAATAGTAATTGGTGGGCATTAAAGAGAAGGAATGCACATAAAACTTATATTGACATTGTTGAGAAAAATATGCTGATGCCATTGGCAATCTTCACAGGTAATTTCTTTGAGACTAATGAGGAATGTGAACTTGTGCCAAAGTTATACTTGTTTTCAGGTAGATTTGACATGGTGTAGGCAAATGATATAGGTTAATTGATGAGATTATGCTAATGCCATGGCAAGTTTCTGAGGTAATTTCTGAGACTAATGGGTAATGTGGGCTTGCACCAAATTTGTACATGTATTCAGGAAGATATAACATAGTGTAGGAAAATGATATAGGCTCACTTGTGATAAGATGTATGTTGCTAAGTTTTAAATTTGAACTATGGAATAAAGCGTTAAAGATAAAGACCTATAAATCAATAGGTGGAAATAGGATATGTGAATGCAATTTTCATGGAAAAAGAAATGAGATTAAGACCTTGGTTGGAAATGATGACTTATAAATACCATAATGTGCTTGGTTTCTTTATCTTGTGTCTGTTATTCAAAAAATTGCATATGTTGATGGAGGCAAATCTAATTAAATTGCGATACAAACTATGCTGACAAAGAGTTGACACAATATGGGATGTACACATTATGTACCGATTAATATTGGCTTGTATTTTATTCTAATGGCTTAGATTGTAATGTCGAGGTGTGGTAAATTCTGATATAAACTGATGTGTAGATATTGTGTTTGTTGCAGCTTGCTTTGTATCATCTCCTCATTGATTATATCATTTATTCTTGTAGATCACTCCTATTGAGTGTTGACAAGATTGTAGTAACTTTTATTTACCACTGAATGTCTTGTTATTTCTGTTAATGATACTTGAGTTTCTTTGTGTTGTTTGATCTAGCATAATGCTGTCTTCCCTTTAGTCATGTTTACTAGTATCTCTTTATTGTGTTTAACATTATAATTTTGTTTAGATGGGTCATGTTGTGTATGAGTGTTCTATAGTTATCTACCGTTTGCTAGAAAAGCAATTCAAATTAGGCTTGATGCCCAAAAGGGACTTACCTAATATGATATGGCATGCTAGAACCATTATCATTCTATATTGTTGCATATCTATTTGTGTCATTGCAAGCTTGGCCTCGGCGTGATTTGGTTGGTGACATGTATTTTGTAAGCCTATAATATGTAGGAGCATGACAAATTTTACTTCATTCTTGACAAATAGGAAAAAGTAACACCTGCCAAATACTTACGATATTGCAAAGCATTGTATATGTTGGTTTCCTTATTTTCTTCCTAAAAATTTGGTCTACTACTTTTCGACTTCATTACTCATGTCTTTTTTTCCTAGTTGTTAAATTTATTCGATCTAATTAATAGAGCTATTTGTAACTTATACATCTTACATGTTGAATCATTTTTTCTTCAAGAAAACTCACTTTTTTTGTCATTGTGATTCAAATAAAAAATAGAATTGTTTTGGTTCCGGAATTGTTTTAGTTCTACTCTTTGGCTTGTAATATGTTCCTCAAATATAAATATGATTGCATATATCAAATCCTACCTCTTGGATCCCATATTGGTACCTTGTCAGTAGGTTGGGGACAGTGGTTGGTTCGGTGTACAGAGACTTGGTATGCCTCCATACTAAGTCTCAGTTTGGTATCGATGGTACTCTATTGTGAACCATGGATGCTAGATCATCGTTCTCTGAACTGTTCTGAACTGGATGATTCAGACTGTACCGAACCATACCGACGGAAAATTAGTCCGATTTCTATGTACAAAATGGCACAACGGTCGTCTTGGAGGGAGGGACAAGAGAGAGAGGGGGAGAGAAGGAGAGAGAGAGGAAGAGAGGGCCTTCGGCGGTTGTCGGAGGCTGTTGGAGGCCATCTAAGCTCTTGCCGAGCTCGATAAGGGTGGAGGGAGGAAGGAGAGAGAGGGAGAGATTGGCCTTCAGACAAACGGCGATGCCGCAGTGATATCTCAACAACCGGCGAGCCAGTGCTGAGGGACCTAAGGGCAGCCGGGGGCATCCGCTCTCCTCCAAACTTCGTGCGATAAAATCCAGACAAAATATGAAATAGGGGTGAACCCTTGTTTCGCATTGAAGGAGGGTGGAGGCCCTCCTCCGACCTCAACAGCCCTTAGGTCCCTTGACGTCGGCTTGCCAGCCATCGGAGACGTTGCGGTGGCATCACTGTCCATTCAGCCTCCGACGGCCTCCGGACACTCGGTAAGGATCTCCCCCCTTCTCTCCTTCCCTCCCTCCTTCCTTACCGAGCTCGGTAAGAGCTTGGATGGCCTTCGATGGCTACCAGAGGTCCTCTTTTCCTCTCCCTCTCCCTCTCCTTCTCCCCCCCCTCTCTCTTCCTCTCTTTCTTCTTCCTCTCCCCTTCTCTAGTTGCATGAACTAATATTTTTCTTGGACTGGACTCCATATTGATATTGTGCTGATACAATGTCTGTTGCCTAATATGGGAGTCATTTTGGCATACTGAGTCTCGATTCAATGTTGGTATGGTACGATATGTCCGATAGGAGGTAGTATGCACTGGTACGGCAGATTTATAAATATATGTTTATGTGTGTATGTTATGGTAGTTTTCCCCTCTAGTTATTGAGTCTCAATTTTCATTGTAGGCCCCTATTGACCAAAACTACCTTTGCTATATATTTGATACTTTATAGATGCTTTATTTTAGGTTCAGAGCTTGTTGCAACTATTCTATCTTGATTTTCATAATTTGATCCACAAAATTGACAAATATAAATGGAGTAGTGGTGACTGGTTATTGTTAAATTATCATTTTATAAGTTGCACAGTTTTTTTAATACCTTTTTTCTTTATTTAGACATGACTCTTCTAAATTCCCAAGAAAAGGGATTTTGGGATATAAGAAATGAAACTAATTGTGGTTGTGTAGTGCAAAGCAGTAATTTTAATTTATAAATTGTGAGATCAAATTAATAACAATAGCTGGCCATGAGAAGAAAAAAGGATCTTAAAGAAAGGGCCTCCAATGGGATGATGGGTCATGTTATCAAGAAGTTGTGTGGACAAGTGTATCTAGATAATTCTAGGATAATCTAGTTAAAAAGGAGGGAGAAATTATTCGTTTATAAGTCAACGTGATCTAACAATTTTCACCATGGAGAACAAGGTATCTGGTCTTCAATCAACCAAACTAGTCAATGTTTTGGCCATTTCAAGAAGGAATGCCAACAGAGCATGAAGGACAGCAAGAAAAGGACCCCTTTGTCACAATATGAGATGTTTCCTAACATGTCAAAATAGAGTTCATGAAACATAAGCGCATACTGGAGTCCCATAAATTGAACTAGTGAGAGGCGACTGGTTATTGGGGCTAATTTATGATAACAAAAATGATCAAGCTTTGAATAGCAGTTGTATGGGAAACCAAAACCATGGTCCATGACATAGCCTTAAATTAAGTACTTGGGAAAGGAGCAGGAAGAAGCAGATTTTTGTTTAAAGTTGGTGCTATGGAGTACTTACGAGTTGCAAAGTCTTCGTTGTTCTTTTCCTACTTCTTGGTGGAAAATGCTTTGCTATGAAACTCAATTATAAGTTCTTTCTTTGCATTCTTCCCTTTTTTGCATTCCATTGATGTTTACAATTAACTTAACCGGTATGTTTGTGTGTCTTGAGACATGAAAAATGACCAAGAAGACCATGATACGAGAAAAGAATTGGAGGCTTTGCACATGGATTCACCTCCCATAAGTATGAAGTTTGATCATTGTTTGATTGCTTGCTACCATATAGACCAGTCCAAAATGGTAATGGTGGTAGTATGAGGAGTATACTCATAAAAAATAAGAGAAGAAAAGGAAGAACGGGAAGCTTTTCTTTCATGAAATCCACCTTTTAAAGCTGAAGTAGAGGAAACAAAAATTATATTTTATTTAAATTAATAAAGGATATTACTTTAGTTTGTCATTTCATGTGAACCTAATTTAAAAACATTAGCAGTGCTAAGATAGTTTCATAATCTGTTCTTTAGAACAGACTACTACATCTTCATATGCTGCTTTGTCCATGTGTTATGCTATTTGTTAGAATTATGCTTATTTAATAAGTCCTTATATAGGAAGGACATATTGAATATGTCTCTAAACTTAGTATATCTCTAAACATAGTATGTGCTTGCTTTTCAAATATGTACTTCTTTCCTTATGTATTTGTTTCTCATCTATTTAAAGAGATGGGATCTCATTAATGAATTGTATTCTTTTTGAGCTTTTTCCTTTTAACGTGATATCAGAGTAGTTGCCGCATCCTTTCCACAACCCTAGCCCTTCGCCGCCCCCGTTCCTTCCATAACAAGCCAGCCCTTCTTAGCCGCAGCAGCCCTAGCCACAGCAGCTCTTCTGCAAAAGCCCTCGCCGCAGCAGCCCATGTCGCAGCCCCTCCTCTTCGCCAGCAACCTTCAAAGCCCTGGCCGCACTAAGGTTCCAACTTCTCAAAAACCCCACCATCTCCATCTTTCTCAAAGCCTTTTTAAACCATCGCTGTCGCCACTTCCCGTCTTCTCATCAGTCTTCTTCATCATTCTCTTCCTCCATCGTTAGAGATCTCTGGCGACGGTTGCCTCTGATTCTTGTTGGAACCCTAGTCACTAGCTGCTGCCTAGAACTTTGGATTCTTGTCTTTGTTGGATTTTTACTACTATAGTCCTAAGATAAATCTATTCACGCTATAGTAGTCCATCTTTTGCTATCTTGGAGGTCTGATTAATACTTCTGCTTGTTGTTTGTTGAAACTGGTTGTGATTCTATAAGATTGGTTGAGGGACCTTCGCATCCTAAGGAGCAATCTGTTCTTGGATAAATCAACATAGGTTCTTTCCTATGCTATGCAAAAGTCCTTTGGCTGTTTTTCTGGCTATCTGCTAATTATGAAAGCGGTACACTGTCCGTGATTTCTCTAACTGTCTGGCTATTTCTATCCTCTTCTCTGACTGCCATGTAAAGGAATCTAATGACGACTATAGAAAAGTTCAATGGCACTAACTATCTTTTGTGGGTCCAATCGTTCAAACTATTTATTGGTGCCCAACGAAAGATGCGACACTTAACTAAAGATCCTATCCATGACGACTGGCTGGCTAGTGACTGTTGTGTTATGTCATGGTTGTTGAATAGCATAGAGGAAAAGGTTAGTACTGGTGTCATGTTCCTGAAGATAGCTAAACAAATATGAGATATCCTCAAAGAGATGCTATGATAAACAAGACCATTATAACACATTCTTTCCATCATCTGAGCAGGTGGTTGATATTTTGACTAAGTCTCTATCTTTTGATATTTTCAACTCTATGTGTAACAAGCTGGGCATTGATATATATGCTTCAGCTTGAGAAAGAGTATTAGAATTATGCTTCTTTATTAAGTCCTTACATAGAAAAGACATATTTAGTATGTCTCTAAACTTAATATATTTCTAAACATGGTATGTATTTGCTTTTCAAGTTTGTACTTTCCTTATGTACTTATTTCTCATGTATTTAAAGAGATAGGATCTCATTAATGAATTGTATTCCTTTTCAGCTTTTCCTTTCAACACTATTATTTTCTCATTGTTTCACTGAACATTCTTTCAGACAACTGATAAACAATAATTCACAAAATAAGTGCTTTTCTTTTAACATTTAAGAGGATTTTCGTGCCTATCCTCTTATAATTGATACTAGAAATAAACTTGCAATTTTAGTATTCATAATTGATTTTACATTGGTACAGAGTCTAAAGACTGGATCACACATAACCCTCTTTCCTTTATTATTTTAGAGACCTTAACACACAACCTCTAGGATATCAATTTTCTTCGAATTATATAAACACATCGGTGCACACATGTTTATACTCCATGTCCACATACTTCCGTAGCTGCTTGCCATTCTGCATTACATGTGTAGTGTGTGCTAGACATGTTTTCTGATTATCTCATCCAAGCCATGTACAATACAATGTACATACTCTATGATAAGACAGTCTGGGTCTAAACATGTCCAACTCCATAAAAGATGCATACGGGCACCATGATGAGCTAGTTTGGTCTTTCATCATTTATAAAAGCCATATGCAGGATGGTTTATACACCAACAGTTTGCCATGATGAAAGTATATAAAATAAACAAATAGTTGGCTTAGGGGGAAATGAGAATGCGATGTTAAATGTAAGGGATAAAAGGATGAGCCAATGGTTTAGTTCATTTTACAATTAGAATGTACAGAGCTTTTCTGGTTCTATGATTAAATCTTGGATAGATTACCCCCCCCTGCTGATCTGAATCATATTTTGCTATTCATATGGAGAGAATTTATCATGCTTGCTTAGTTGAAACTGGAACCTAATATGGAACCTCATCCTAATTTGTTTACATGGTAAAACAGAACTGAAAAGGAAAGCTAATCCATTAAATGATATATTTTTTGTGAATGCTGTAGCATTGGAATTGCAAACTATCTTGGCAATTCCAATGCACTCCCAAAATATCTTGGCATTTTGCTTCAAAAGTGTTTTGTCAGGTTAGGTCCTGAGTCACTCTACTATTCTCAAACTTGAGCAATAAACTTGTTTTATTGATATTCTTTGCATGCTGCCATGCATGTAACGATTTTCTGATGATTTACCCTTTATGCAACCTATTTGGGATCGTAGAATGTTAGGCTGTTAGCCCTGTCTCATTGCATGTAAATATTTTCTGATAATTGACCCTTTATGCAACTTACTAATTTGGGATTGTAGAATGCTAGCCTCCTCCCATCATTAAGCGTTCAATGTCTATTCACTAAGTTTCATGTAGTTTTGCATACTCTTCACTCCTAGATGTTTTGTCTAATTTATCTTTAGTTTGATTGTTATATTTATGATCCAACTATTCTTTTATTACTTGTTCAGATTGCATTGGCTCGGCATTTAATGCAAAGGGGGCAATGCAGTGCCCAAATTGTCGGAAAGTTGAGAAAGGTCGATGGCTTTATGCAAATGGACACCACCGCTCTTCTGCTGATTTTGATATTGATGGCTGGGTTACTGAAGACATCTATGGTCTTGGTTACTCTGAGCTGGTAAACATGACTTATAAAACTCCCTCTTTTTCCTTTGAATCTAGAGAATAAGTTTTTTTACTGCAGTTTTTATGTGCAAAAGATGTTGGGTCATTGCCATAAACTAGCATTGAAGAATTTGGTTTTTATGATACACCTTGTATTCAGGAATATCACTGCACTTCATATGGTCATGCTTGACCCTTCTGGCAGCATTTTATATTTTAAGATCTCTTTGAGGATGTGGATTTGCATATACACACTTTTTTTTTTTAATCTCATACGTAAATTTTTTCTGGGTTCCTTTTTCTCTATATTCTAGAGGAGGGAAAACTGACATGTCAATTCTTTCTGATTTTTCTGGTCATTCTTTCTAGGTGAAACCTTAGTTTATGGTAGTTCTTTCTAACTCTTTGTTTCTCAAGAAGTAACAAAACCAATGTTGGCACGTAAAAAGATGGTTATCATGTGGGATATATAGAGATTTTTCTCCCTTCTCTTGTGTGGCTTAGGTCTAAATTTTCTCATTTTTATCATGTCTGACATAAACTAATGAACTTTTATATTTTTCCATTTTCATCATATGTCTAAAATCAAATAATTAAAATACTTCTAGATATATCCCCCCTCCACCCCCCCCCCAAAAAAAAAAAGGAAGATAACATCATGCTATTTATATATATGTGTACAAGGTTTTAAATCCTATGGGATAAGGGTGTTCTAGTTTCTCCATGGAATGGGATGCCTCATTGTCTTGGCCCTTCTCAGTGGTTGTCCCAATCATGCATCCCGGTAGATATCCTCCCTCTCTCTTCCCTTCTTCTTTCCTTTCTTTCTTTCTTTCTTTCTTTCCTTTTCTTATGTTTTTCTTCTTTCTTTTCTTTGTTTTTCTTCTACATTCTTTTCTTTTCTTTCCTTTTTCTTACTTTTTCTTATCCCTTCCTTACTTTCTTTTTTCCGTTTTCTTCTTCTTCTTCTTCCTTTCTTTTTTTCATTTTTCATTTTCTTCTTTCCTTTCACTTTTTTCCTTCTTTTTATATTTTCTTCATTTCTTTCCTATTTCTTCTCTTCTCCTCACATGGATGGGTTTTGGAGTTCCAATCCCTTCCCGGTCCTGTTTTCTCATAGGAATGGAATGGGTCGGCCGGAATGTCCCCTGTCCCGCTGGGACATAAAATCTTGTTTATGTATACCACATGGTACCGCCAATAAGGTGGGCTTCATATATTTCAAGAGCTCTCAAGAACTTTAAATCCATCAGCTTTTTAATTCTCTAGTGATATCAATGAGTCAAGTGGCTTTGTTTATAATAATTATCGTATTGCACATGATTGTTAATCAATAATCTAGATTACTTGATGAGATTATATGTCATCAATTTCTATGTGTGTGATTGGGTTGTACATCCCACTCATGATACTATTTTATAATGTTCTATAAAAGTAGTCAGTCTTGCTTTTTTATATTGTTCTGTAGTATTAATTTATTGCTGAGAAATTTTTAGTTGGATTTTCTATCAAATGATTCAACTATAGATCTGTCATATGTCATCTATCAGCATGATGTTGATCTTCCATCATTTAATTGGTAGTGTGAGTTGATGATTCAAGGTATCAAACAACTAGAATTAGATTAAGAACTCCATAAATTGCACTTTGGACAAGTCCATGATAAAGATAAATGCTGCAGAAGAATTAATACTCTGTTTTATTATCGTCTTTCAGATCCTCTGATTCAAACTGTAGCTATGGACCTAAACTTTGATATATTTCTGTTCCATATGATGTGTATTGGCAAAATTATTCATCTACCCTTAAAAGATATGGTGCTTGAAGTCCATTTGGATGCAATATTGTCAACAACCTCTACGAATTCCCTATGACCTCTTTTTTTCTAAGTGCATAGCTATAACCAAGTAGCATGGCTAGAATACCATTTATGTATGACATGGTCACAATCAAAGTTCAACTGATGCTACTGGTGTGATTTGTGGTCATGGTCAGCATGACTTCTATCGAGTTGTGTTGAAACAAAAAAAAAAAAAGACTTAAGAACCGAAGACATCCTTCTAATTGAAAAAATGATTTAATCGGTGTGATGCTGATGAGGTGCTATTGCTAGTGTTGGCACTTAAAAACCATGGTTGGAATTACCCATCAAAGAGAATGGAGGTACATAGCACTAGATTTTTTTGGTTTTTTTTCCTATTTGTTGGATATGCTGGACGAAGAGAAATGCCCAAGTACAAGAAAATAAGTAGGCTTCAGTCTTTGGAGTTTGGAGGCTGGCCTCCAAGCCTTTACTCCATATATGTGTGTGTGATAAGATATTAAGATAAAAGTAATTCAAAAAATACTAATACTTGTTGTGTCAATCTTTCTTGGTCGAGATCATGGAATCTCTTGTTAATATCTCAGCTTTAATTCCATCTTGTACAACTTGGAAACTCATGTATGCAAGGTAGGCTGAACTGATATCGGAACCCTTATAGGCCAACTATTGGTACAGTATGGTATCAATTCGATACCGTACTGACACTATATGGTTAGGTGTGTTTGCTTGGAACCAGCACATGATTTTTTTGAGTGATTTGAACATTATTTTTTTTTTCCTGAGGTGTTTTGATGTTCTTTAATGCGACGTTTCTTTTCTTCATGCTTGTTGTGTATAAAATGACTATAATTTCAGTGGTAAATGCAATTAAAATACATAAATCATTATATACATAAAGAAAATCAATAAAATATAGAATATAAAGTCAATTAAAATATATAACGACATCTAAAAATCTCATGGAGTGGTACTGTCTCTTGTAGAGTGTGGGTCATCTTCATCATAAACTTCTGATTTTATGGAGAGTGGCATTCATACTAAACTTGAAAAGATGGCATGAAATTTTCCTAGAGAGAGGCATTCCTACCCCTAAACATAATTTTGATTCTACAGTATTTTTTGAATTTTTATTTTTTTTAATTTTTAAATCCAAATGTATATTTCTAATTTAAAAATTACAGATCGAATGAAAATCTAGGATCTTGGTGTCATTGTGTAGATCTTCCCTAGATTTCCAACATACTGTGAAATGAGAACAATATATGAAAATTTACATGGCTTTACCCTATTTTTTCAATTTACAGCCAGTTTTTTTGGCCTCAAAATTAAAAAAAAATTACAGAAATAAAGAGTGGAGAGTGGCATTACCTGATTTTAGTAAAAATCCATGCTGAAATCCATGAACACAGCTAGACCAGGCCAATTTTCAAATTCTTTTATAAAAACAGGGTGTTAGAGGGGGTTGAAGGCACTGAGAGCTCGTGGGGAGGTGGTTTGTTTTTTGGGGTTTGGGGGTGGGGAGGGGGGGAGATGGTGGTGCGTTATGCATGCCCGAACCAATGCAAATTGCTTGGTTCATTCTGGTACAACATGAAACTACTGGTTCAGTGGGATTCGGGCTTATTTCCAAGCTGAGGGGAACCGTCCCGGTTCTCCTCCATATGGGGTATGGGCCGAACTGCCCAGTTTGGGATGGTTTGGCCGATCTTGCGTGTATGTGTATATGATGATTGTTTAGGATAAAAGATTTTGAAAAAAAATACAAACTTATCTTTGTTGTGTCAATCTTTCTTGGTTGAGAACTTGGATCCTCTTGTTTTGACAGTTTCAACTCTAATTCCATTTTGTGAACTTGGAGACTTGTGTGCATGAATGTGCGAGGCCATGCACATGTGCACGTGTCTTTGAGTGTGTGCATGTCTCATAACAATTAAGATAAAAGATATTTGAAACAACACTTAGACATCGTTGTTGTGTTAATCTTTCTTGGTTGAGGGTGTGGAACCTCTTGTTTTGATAGCTTCAACTCTAATTTCATCTTATACAACTTCAAAACTCAATGACTTCTATGAATTCAAGTTCCTTGCTTTGTGGAATAATTTGCATTGTGAATCTTTAATTGATGCTAATCAAGAATCTGATAAAAATGTGGAACATGCTTTGATAGGAAATTGATTTATGACAAAAGAGCTGTACATATGAAGAGGGAACCCCTCCCTCCCCCCATCTCTATGCCCCCAGATTAGAGAAGGGCATCTAGGAATTCTAATGATGCTTCTGTTATACCTTTGCTAATGAATATCAACAAGATTAGTTGATAAGAGAGAAGAAATGACAGTTTTCTGATGTAGAAAAGAGTAAGAGGTTGATTAACATATGTTCCCCCTGGAGAAGTCGCATACAAGGAAGGAAGAAAGGAGTGAAGAAGGAAAAGAGCACCAGAAGTGGGTGAAGATAGAAATGCAAACATAAGAAAAAAAGGGATGGACTCTGTTGGGTATAAAATACCCACAGCCGAAGTTCTCAGCGGGATTGACCCTTGCAGGCTCCGTCCCCGACTTCAACCACAGGAAGACTCCGTCCGGACTCCTACGGGAGCCGGGCTACGTCCACGACTTCGACCGTAAGGAGGACTCCGCCCGGACTCCTACGGGAGCCGGGTTCCGTCACCAACTTCAACCGCTGGTAAGCTCCGTCCGGACTCCTACGGGAGCCGGGCTCCGCACCTGACTTTAACTGCAGGAAGACTCCGCCCGGACTCCTACGGGAGCCGGGCTCCGTCCGCGACTTCGACCGCAAGGACTCCGTCCGGACTCCCACGGTAGCCGGGCTCCGTCACCAACATCAACCGCCCGGACTCCTACGGGAGCCGGGCTCCGTCCACGACTTCGACCACAAGGAGGGCTCCGCCCGGACTCCTACGGGAGCCGGGCTCCGTCACCAACTTCAACCGCTGGTAAGCTCCGTCCGGACTCCTACGGGAGCCGGGCTCCGCACCTGACTTTAACTGCAGGAAGACTCCGTCCGGACTCCTACGGGAGCCGGGCTCCGTCCACGACTTCGACCGCAAGGAGGACTCCGTCCGGACTCCCATGGGAGCCGGGCTCCGTCACCAACTTCAACCGCCCGGACTCCTACGGGAGCCGGGCTCCGTCCACGACTTCGACCGCAAGAAGGGCTCCGCCTGGACTCCTACGGGAGCCGGGCTCCGTCACCAACTTCAACCGTCCGGACTCCTACGGGAGCCGGGCTCCGTCACCAACTTCAACCGCTGGTAAGCTTCGTCCGGACTCCTACGGGAGCCGGGCTCTGCACCTGACTTTAACTGCAGGAAGACTCCGCCCGGACTCCTACGGGAGCCGGGCTCCGTCCACGACTTCGACCGTAAGGAGGACTCCGTCCCGTAGGAGTCCGGGCTCCGTCCACGACTTCGACCGTAAGGAGGACTCCGCCCGGACTCCTACGGGAGCCGGACTCCGTCACCAACTTCAATCGCTGGTAAGCTCCGTCCGGACTCCTACGGGAGTCGGGCTCCGCACCTGACTTTAACTGCAGGAAGACTTCGCCCGGACTCCTACGGGAGCCGAGCTCCGTCCACGACTTCGACCGCAAGGAGGACTCCGCCCGGACTCCCACGGGAGCCGGGCTCCGTCACCAACTTCAACCGTCCGGACTCCTACGGGAGCCGGGCTCCGTCCACGACTTCGACCGCAAGGAGGGCTCCGCTCGGACTCCTACGGGAGCCGGGCTCCGTCACCAACTTCAACCGCCCGGACTCCTACGGAAGCCGGGCTCCGTCCACGACTTCGACCGCAAGGAGGGCTCCGTCCGGACTCCTACGGGAGCCGGGCTCCGTCACCAACTTCAACCGTCCGGACTCCTACGGGAGCCGGACTCCGTTCACGACTTCGATCGCAAGGAGGACTCCGTCCGGACTCCCACGGGAGCCGGGCTCCGTCACCAACTTCAACCGCCCGGACTCCTATGGGAGTCGGGCTCCGTCCACGACTTCGACCGCAAGGAGGACTCCGTCCGGACTCCTACGGGAGCCGGACTCCGTCACCAACTTCAACCGCTGGTAAGCTCCGTCCGGACTCCTACGGGAGCCGGGCTCCGCACCTGACTTTAACTGCAGGAAGACTCCGCCCGGACTCCTACGGGAGCCGGGCTCCGTCATCAACTTCAACTGCTGGTAAGCTCCGTCCGGGCTCCGCCCCCGGCTGTGATTGAAGGAAGACTCCATCCGAACTCCTGCGAAAGCTGGATTCTGAGCTCTTCTTGGACAGATGGTTAACTACCTCTCTCCGCCAGACACTCCAGTCGGACTTCAGCCGACAGACCTTCGCCCCCTGGCGCGCTGCAGTAACAGCCGCGATTCTGCTCCATTCCCTGCGGCAGATTCCACGCGGCTCCATCACTCCACGACCCTGCTCCACCTCCTGCGACGGATTCCACGCGGCTCCATTACTCCTTGGCAGGCCGTAATAATGGCCACGGTCCTGCTCCACTTCCTACGACGGATACCGCGCGATTCTTCTATCCTCTGGCAGGTCGCGACAACGGACGCCACTCCGCTTTCGTGGCAGACTCCATGTGGCACGCCCCGGTAGTAGCCACGGGTCCACCCCACTACTCTCCGCAACAAACTTTTCCTGACTATGGGCGGCCCACTGCCAGACGGTTACAGGCGTCACCATCAGTTTGTTGCCCCCTCCGCCTATAAAAGGAGAACCCCAGATACGTTATTCCATAAGCTCTCGTTTTTACCTAGAAACTCTGCTAAAATTTCCGTTCGAGCACTCCATTCTTGTTGAGGCAAAGAGCTGACTTGAGCATCGGAGGGTCTTGCCGGAGCAATCCCACCTCCGGTTTAGACTTCTTTTGCAGGTCCCGGCGGCGACCGCGACTCTCTCGACTCCAGCTTCTCCGGCGCAAGCGGATTTTTGCACCAACAGGATTGGCGCTAGAGGAAGGGGCTATGTCTTCTCAGTACCCTTGTTCTTAAAGGAGCGCTCAACGGGACTGCCCCCGGGCGTTTCTTCCGGCGTCCCCTCCTTTCTCCACTCGGTCCTTGCTCGATGCCTTCCCGCAAGGCGTCCACGCGACGATCCACGGCCAGATCTCAGGCTCCGGCCTCACCCCCTGTTTCCCAACCTCTTCCTCGTCCTCCGGCGACGGCGGTCGGCGCGGAGCAGTTTGATCTGCTAGCGCAGCAGGTCAGAGGCCTCACTGAAGTTGTGCAGGCTATGCAGCAGCAGCAGCAGCCGCAGGCATCAGTGCGCCTGGAAAGGGTGTCGCCAGAACACCAGAATCCGACGGCGGGGCGGGCCACTTGGGCCAGTCGTCCCGTCTTTCCTGGGAAAACGAACCCGAGGGTGGAGAGTCCTCAATCGGATCACGACTCCACCCCTGGAAGATCCCTGCCCCCATTCTATCAGAGGACCCTCGAGACTCGAAGTCGAGAGGATTTTCTAGACCGGAGACTCCAAGAGATGAACCGGCGGATTGAAGAACTCCGCCATGCTCCCCCCGCTTATGGTGAAGATATTTGCACTGACCCTCCCTTTTCTCAAATGATCATGCAGGAACCGATCCCACCAAACTTCAAGCTCCCTCAGTTCGAAAGCTACGATGGGACTTCGGATCCGGTTGATCATCTGGAAGCCTTCCGGACGATGATGCTGCTTCACGGCACTCCCGACGCCATTCTATGCCGAGCCTTCCCATCCACCTTGAAGGGAGCGGCGAGAAACTGGTACTCGGCTCTGAAGTCAGGTACCATCTTTTCTTTCGATCAGATGAGCCACCAATTCGTGACCCATTTTGTCAGCAGCCGGCGCCCCCGGAAGGATTCGGAGTCCCTCATCAATATCAAGCAGAGAGAAGGGGAGTCCATCCGGGCCTACATCAACCGTTTCAACGTCGCGGCGCTGGAGGTCCGGAACTTGGACCAATCAGTCGCAATGGCCGCTCTGAAGGGCGGCCTTCAGAAGAATGACCTTTTGTTCTCCCTGGAGAAGAAGTACCCCAGGGATTTTGCTGATTTGTTGGCTCGGGCTGAAGGGTACGCCCGAGCGGAAGAAGCCTTCAAAATGAAGGATGAGGAGGCCGTGAGAGAGCGGCAGGCGGGAGACTCGAGTAAGCCCGCAGTCGAAAAAAGGCCGAGGGAAGCTCGGCCGCGTTCTCGATCCCCTCCTGGGCACAAGCGTGCCCATACTCCGCCAAGGGTACGCAGGCAGAGGAGTCCGGATCATGGGGTTCGGCGGGGCTCTCCACCGGGGAGGTTCCGCAACTACGCCTCCCTCAATGCCTCGAAGACCCAGGTATTGATGGAGGTCAGGGAGCAGTTCCCTAGGCCAGAGAGGATGCGCACACACCCCGGGAAGCGCAACCCCAACAAGTTCTGTCTCTACCACCGCGACCACGGCCACGACACGGAGGAATGCATCCAGCTCCGAGACGAGATCGAGGAGCTCATCCGGCGAGGTCGACTCGACAGGTTCATCCGACGCCGGCCCGAGGGTAGAGAAGATCGGCCAAGGGCCCTGTCGCAACCTGAGCCGTCAAAGAGGGAGGAGCAGCCCGGAGATGGGCCTCCAATCGGGACTATCGACTCCATCGTCGGAGGGCCTCAAGGAGGAACAGACCTCCCACAACCATGGAACCCGGGAAACCTGTAAATGTATCGCTTACGATTTCGCCTTGAATCTAAATTCCTTTCGACTTGGCATGCTCCCCCCGTTTGGCATGGATTTGTCACGACTGGGTATAACCCCTTCAAACAATTAAAACAAAGTTATGTTAGGAACGGGAGGAGAACCTCATCCTAACATAACTAAAATGAAAGTCCGATTACCTTGAGATCGGATTGGGGAGAGGCCTTGCAGCACCCTAGTGTGCCCCCACAGCCATGTCAGGAACAGGAGGAGAACCTCGTCCTGACATGAGCAAAGTCAAAGGCCCGGTTCTTTTAGACCGGATGGGGGGAGAGGCCTTACAACGCCCTAATGTGCCCCTACAGCCATGTCAGGAACAGGAGGAGGACCTCGTCCTGACATGAGCAAAGTCAAAGGTCCGGTTCTTTTAGACCGGATGGAGGGAGAGGCCTTACAACGCCCTAATGTGCCCCCACAGCCATGTCAGGAACATGAGGAGAACCTCGTCCTGACATGGGCAGAGTCGAAGGCCTGATTCTTTTAGACGGGATGGGGGAGAGGCCTTACGACGCCCTAACGTGCCCCCACAGCCATGTCAGGAACAGGAGGAGAACCTCGTCCTGACATGAGCAAAGTCGAAGGTCCGGTTCTTTTAGACCGGATGGGGGGAGAGACCCTTGCAATGGCCCTTATGTGCCCTCGCAGCCCCGTTGGGAACAGGAGGAGAACCTTGCCCTGACAGTGACGAAGCCCGGCCGCCCGACAAGATCGGATAAAGGGGAAACGCCCCTCAGCGGCACCTTCACACTCCTACGTAACCCCGCAAAAGGCGAGGGGGGGGCCCTCACTCTGAGAAGAGGAGAGAAATTAAAGAGGAAGAGCGACGAGCAACGTCGGAAATAGATGAAGGACAAACCATGCCAAAGACCTAAGGAACCTCGTCCCAACAAAGATGGGAAGTTCCTACCAAACACCCCCGGCCTCTAAGAAGGCTCTCGATACAGGTCAAGAAGACAGCGACGTCTCCAAAGCAACGCGGAGTTCGGACCACCAAGCTCGAGCCTGCGGCCGTGAACAACGAGGAAAGCAAACCAGCGCATCGACGACTGGGTACCCCCCAACGACGTCAACATCGGACAAGTCGAACGACAGGAGAAGTTCGGCGGACGACAATTTAATACAATATGCTGGCGAGGTAACACAAAATCCCCTTTTCATTCCATTTGCGAAATATACACCACAAAGTCCAGAAGGCCAAAGGAAGAAAAGCAAAACGACAAAAGGGAAAATGTATAAATGAAAAGACAGAAGGACAAAAAGAGCCCTAGGGAAGCTCTGCTCCTTCCGATCTAGGATTATCTGCTCCACCCCTCATCCAGGACTGCCTTAGATTCTCAATTTCTTCTTCCAGCTCTCTCCTTTTTAGCAGTGCGTCCTGGAGCGCCCGATGAAGTCGCTGGCTCTCAGTCTCCGCTCTCGACGCCTCTTTCTTAGGACCTCAGATTCCGCCTCCGCGTCCGTGACGGCCTGCTGCTCGTATGCCAGCTGGATCTTCAATTGCTGCAGCTCAGCCGTCCTTTCCCCAAAGGCGACAGAAAGTCCTTCGACGGTTCCTTTCAGGGACGAGTTCACTGGAATCCCGGGCAGAAGTCAGCTTCCTGTCAGCCAGCTGCCTCTGAAGACGGGCGACTTCGTCGGTCGCCATCCTGAGTCTCCCTTTATATTCCTCTACCTGCCTGCGCCAACTGGCCCGATGCACGTCGTAGCTCACCTCGGCATCCTGAAGCTGCTGCTGAAGGTCGGAGACCTTCTTCGACCACTCCCGGTCGCCGTCAGCCCGGGCCAAGAGCCGGGACGAACTTCCTCCCAGCTGGTCGATCTTCTCCATCGCAGCCGACAGTTCCACCCTGAGAGCGCTAATCTTGGCAGCTTGAGCCCAAATTCGGCCGCTGGCGCTCTTCTTGCATTCCTTAAGCTCCTTCGCGAAGTCCGCCTTCCTCCGGCTATACTCCATGATCCCCTTCACGTGGAGATTCCGAAAGTGGGTGGCCTCCGCGGTAGCTTCAGAATGACCCTCCCTCAATCTGCGAAGCTCGCCTTCCATCTTCTTTGACCTTTTTGTCAAGTGAAGGACTTCCTTCTTCAGCCGCTGGATCGTCGACTTCAGCGGAATCCCCAGGGGCAGGAGAAGTGCTTCTGCAAGACACTGCCATCGGAAGGCAAAAGCGTCAAGACACGACTCGCCACAGAAAGAAAGGCAGAGAGAAGAAAGGGAGGAGGGAGAAGCCACCCACGACAAGAAATTCAACTTTATTGATTGGATGATTCTTGAAGACAAAAAGGAAAAAAAATTGCAGTAAAATAAAAATACAAGGTCGGAGGTCTCAGACCTCAGGGGCAGGGGTTGGAGAACTCGGCGTCCCTAGAAGGGAGGCTGCGGCAGCAGTGGTAACGGGTGAGGGACCGGCCTCGTCTTCAGACTCCTCACCCAGGAAGCTGAGGTCGAGCTCTGGAAATTTACTGGCCACCTTCTCCTGGCAGAGCTCGAACCCCTTGATGAACGCCTCCTGGCCGAATTGAACGTTCAGGTCCCTCATCTTCGCGGAGGTCTTGAATTCCTCTACCGCAAGGACCCTGGCCTCCGAGACCAGGATTGGAATCTGCTCAGCCAAGTTGGCGACCTCGGCCTCCGCCTTTCTCACCGTCTCCTCTAAGGTCTGCTTCTCCTCCTCCCGGGCTTGTTTCTCTCTTTTCAGGGCCTCTTGGAGGGCGACTACTTCGGCTGTCTTTTCTTTGAGGCGAGCGACCTCGGCCCGACAGCGCTCCTCCACCTGAACGGCGTCTCTCCTCGCCCGGTTCGTCACCTCGATATTGGCGAGGAGCTGGTGCCCAATCTGCAAGGGCGACAAGGGGATCAGAACAAGGGCCGAATGGCCGGTTAAAAGAAGATTTGTTTACCTCGAGGAAGGATCCTAGGGAGTCCTAGACCCGCTGCTCAGGATCGGCGCGGTCGATCCTCTCGACGACTTCGGGCAGGATGCAGCCGTCGATCAACCGCCTGATCAAGTCCTTGTCGTTAAAGGGATTCTCCGGCTCCTCTTCGGAGCAGAGGGACTCGTCCGCGGTGGCTCGGCGACTACTCACCCTGCGGGCCACCGACTTCCTTCTCTTCCCCCTCTCGACTACGGGCGCCTCCATGGGGCGGACCCCCGAAACGGGAGCCCCAATCGGTGGACTCCTCGAAGAAGCCCGGGGGGCCGTAGGTTCAGCGTCCGAGGGAATGTCGATCGCTGGAGCCGCCTGGACGGGCGCGGCCAAGCTCGACTCCTCCGCCCTGGCCCTCTTTGCCGATTCGGAGGCCGCGGCACCCTTTCTTTTGTGGGCCTTCAGGCCCCTGGCGAGCATCCGTACTGCTTCGGCGTCCATTTCTTAAAAAAAAAAAAAAAAAAAGAGAGAAGGAGAAAGAGGAGAGAGATCAGAAATCAGTAATAGAATGAAAAAGGAGTGGCACAAAAAAAAAAGAGGAAAGAGAGAAAGAAGAAGGACAGGAGAAAAAGAAGAGAAAGGAAAAGATGAAGTACTCGCAGGATCCTGGGGGCTCAGGCCAATGTTGAACAAAAATTGCTCCCTCAGAAGGTTGGGAAGGGAAGGGGCGGAATAGGCGAGAAGCTTCCGGACAGCCTGGAGGTCATCCTCCCCAGGCTGGGGGCCCGGCGGACAGAATCCCTCAGAGAGCCCCAAGGGGGCAGGCCCAGCCTCAGGGTCGGGCAGTGGACGAAGAGGTATTTCTCCTTCCAGTTGTGGATTGAAGAGGGGGCACCTTTCAGCAACCCCTTCTTGCCGAACTGAGGGGAGAAATACCACCAGTCCTTCGCCGAAGGATGATGCTTGACGGTATAGAAGTACCTAAACAGAGAGAGGGACGGTTGGACCTCGACTACATGGCAAAGGGAGAGAAACCCTATCAAAAACCTAAAAGAATTCGGAGCAACAGAAGCCAAAGAGATGTCTAAGAAGCGGAAGAGGGCGACAACAAAGGACGGAAGCAGAACCCGGAGTCCGGCACGGAATGCCTCCTGATACAGGCAAAAACGACCGGGTGGGGGAGTGCTAGCCCGGTCGGAGGGGCCAGACAGCTCCAGATCGTACTCCGGAGGAACTCCATACTGAACCCTTATCAGAAGGAGTTCATCCGGAGTCAGGGAGCATGGAATGGCGCCCGGTGCAAAAACCGTGCGAAGCCCAGCCCCAGATGCGAGTTCATCTACAGAACGAGGGACCTGGGGGGTTGAGGCGGAAGAACTCCGGAACCGCTGGGAGTGGAAGAGCCGGAAGACATTTCGAATAACTTCGAATGAAGACTCTAAAGATCTCAAAGAAGACGGACAGGACAAAGGACGGTAGGCCAGAGGAGACTAACTCAAAGGAATACAACAGAAAAAAAAAAAAACGGCAAAGAAAAGGCCCCTAAGTGGCGGGAAGAAAGATGAAGGTTCTGGGACTAATCTAGATCGCTCAGAGGGATGCAGAGGGGCGAGGACAGGGACGACTCGAAGGGCGCTTATGGCCCGAGAAGACGCCAACCGAAACGGGGCTCTCGAAGGAAGGGTAGATACTGGTAGAACTCTGGAGCGGAATAGGGCCCCTAAAGGTGGAAGGACGGGTTTAAATAGACCCTGGGATCCGGTGCCATAATGATCGCGAATCCCCCCAGGCCGGCCCGCGCTCGACACGTGTCTCACTCGCCGCGGCAGGCGGCTAAAAGCGGCTGACGGTTGGCAGGCCCATTATTGCGCCGTACCTGGGCCAGTGTACCAGCGGGAATTTCGAAGGGTCCCTTCGTATCGCCCTGATTCGAAAAGACTCCAGCACGCGCACATTTAATGCCAAAATATCTGGGGGCGGTCGTGCGCAGGATTCGAGGGGACAACTTCGGCTATGCCAATCTCTCTGTACTTCCTTCATTCGAAATTCAAACTCGGAAGTAGGGGGATTGGTGTTGGGTATAAAATACCCACAGTCGAAGTTCTCAGCGGGATTGATCCTTGCAGGCTCCGTCCCCGACTTCAACCACAGGAAGCTCCATCCGGACTCCTACGGGAGTCGGGCTCCGTCCACGACTTCGACCGTAAGGAGGACTCCGCCCGGACTCCTACGGGAGCCGGGCTCCGTCCACGACTTCGACCGTAAGGAGGACTCCGCCCGGACTCCTACGGGAGTCGGGCTCCGTCACCAACTTCAACCGCTGGTAAGCTCCGTCCGGACTCCTACGGGAGCCGGGCTCCGCACCTGACTTTAACTGCAGGAAGACTCCGCCCGGACTCCTACGGGAGCCGGGCTCCGTCCGCGACTTCGACCGCAAGGAGGACTCCGTCCGGACTCCTACGGGAGCCGGGCTCCATCACCAACTTTAACCGCCCGGACTCCTACGGGAGCCGGGCTCCGTCCACGACTTCGACCGCAAGGAGGGCTCCGCCTGGACTCCTACGGGAGTCGGGCTCCGTCACCAACTTCAACCGCTGGTAAGCTCCGTCCGGACTCCTACGGGAGCCGGGCTCCGCACCTGACTTTAACTGCAGGAAGACTCCGCCTGGACTCCTACGGGAGCCGGGCTCCGTCCACGACTCGACCGCAAGGACTCCGCCCGGACTCCCACGGGAGCCGGGCTCCGTCACCAACTTCAACCGCCCGGACTCCTACGGGAGCCGGGCTCCGTCCACGACTTCGATCGCAAGGAGGGCTCCGCCCGGACTCCTACGGGAGTCGGGCTCCGTCACCAACTTCAACCGCCCGGACTCCTACGGGAGCCGAGCTCCGTTCACGACTTCGACCGTAAGGAGGACTCTTCCCGGACTCCTACGGGAGCCGGGCTCCGTCACCAACTTCAATCGCTGGTAAGCTCCGTCCGGACTCCTACGGGAGCTGGGCTCCGCACCTGACTTTAACTGCAGGAAGACTCCGCCCGGACTCCTACGGGAGCCAGGCTCCGTCCACGACTTCGACCGTAAGGACTCCGCCCGGACTCCTACGGGAGCCAGGCTCCGTCACCAACTTCAACCGCTGGTAAGCTCCGTCCGGACTCCTACGGGAGCCGGGCTCCGCACCTGACTTTAACTGCAGGAAGACTCCGCCGGACTCCTACGGGAGTCGGGCTCCGTCCACGACTTCGACCGCAAGGAGGACTCCACCTGGACTCCCACGGGAGTCGGGCTCCGTCACCAACTTCAACCGCCCGGACTCCTACGGGAGCCGGGCTCCGTCCACGACTTCGACCGCAAGGAGGGCTCCGCCCGGACTCCTACGGGAGCCGGGCTCCGTCACCAACTTCAACCGCCCGGACTCTTACGGGAGTCGGGCTCCGTCCACGACTTCAACCGCAAGGAGGGCTCTGCCCGGACTCTTACGGGAGTCGGGCTCCGTCACCAACTTCAACCGCCCGGACTCCTACGGGAGCCGGACTCCGTTCACGACTTCGACCGCAAGGAGGACTCTGCCCGGACTCCCACGGGAGCCGGGCTCCGTCACCAACTTCAACCGCCCGGACTCCTACGGGAGCCGGGCTCCGTCCACGACTTCGACCGCAAGGAGGACTCCGCTCGGACTCCTACGGGAGCCGGGCTCCGTCACCAACTTCAACCGCTGGTAAGCTCCGTCCGGACTCCTACGGGAGCCGGGCTCCGCACCTGACTTTAACTGCAGGAAGACTCCGCCCGGACTCCTACGGGAGTCGGGCTCCGTCACCAACTTCAACTGCTGGTAAGCTCCGCTCGGGCTCCTACGGGAGCCGGGCTCTGCCCCCGGCTGTGACTGAAGGAAGACTCCATCTGAACTCCTGCGAAAGCTGGATTCCGAGCTCCTCTTGGACAGATGGCTAACTACCTCTCTCCGCCAGACACTCCAGTCGGACTTCAGCCGACAGACCTTCGCCCCCTGGCGCGCTGCAGTAACAGCCGCGATTCTGCTCCATTCCCTGCGGCAGATTTCACGCGGTTCCATCACTCCACGACCCTGCTCCACCTCCTGCGACGGATTCCACGCGGCTCCATC
This sequence comes from Elaeis guineensis, assembly GCF_000442705.2. Classification (NCBI taxonomy): domain Eukaryota; kingdom Viridiplantae; phylum Streptophyta; class Magnoliopsida; order Arecales; family Arecaceae; genus Elaeis; species Elaeis guineensis. The sequence goes on from NC_026000.2 coordinate 81,622,400, forward strand.
ACTCCTTGGCAGGCCGTAATAATGGCCACGGTCCTGCTCCACTTCCTGCGACGGATACCGTGCGATTCTTCTATCCTCTGGCAGGTCGCGACAACGGACGCCGCTCCGCTTCTCGTGGCAGACTCCACGTGGCACGCCCCGGTAATAGCCACGGGTCCACCCCACTACTCTCCGCAACAAACTTTTCCTGATTATGGGCGGCCCACTGCCAGACGGTTACAGGCGTCACCATCAGTTTGTTGCCCCCTCCGCCTATAAAAGGGGAACCCCAGATACGTTATTCCATAAGTCTCGTTTTTACCTAGAAACTCTACTAAAATTTCCGTTCGAGCACTCCATTCTTGTTGAGGCAGAGAGCTGACTTGAGCGTCGGAGGGTCTTGCCGGAGCAACTCCACCTTCGGTTTAGACTTCTTTTGCAGGTTCCGACGGCGACCGCGACTCCCTCGACTCCAGCTTCTCCGGCGCAAGCGGATTTTTGCACCAACAGACTCCATAATGATTTGTTTGAAAGTCAAGTTCTGCAGACTCAGCTCTTTATGGATTGCTATATATAGAGGCACTTGAATCACTCAGTCACGAGGTGAAGTACACTTGGACTATCTCAACCAAGGTTGGCGGAACCAGTACCGATGGTCGGATCGACCGGCCGGTGGTACGGTGCGGCACGCCTCTGTTCCGTTCCGAACTGAGGCGAACCGACGAAGGAAAACACGGACGAACTGGGGAAGAAAAAGAGAAAAAGAGAGAAATAGAGAGAGAGAGGGAGGGAGGAAGAAAAAGAGGGAGGGGAATCCGCCAGAGGGCAGCCGTGACCGTCGGGCGGCGGAAAGGGCTCCCGCGGCTCTGCGCGGGGAACAGGGGCGATACGCCCCTGTTTCTCGGGGCTTTTTTTTTAAAAAGCCTTTTCAAAGTGAAGCCGGCAAAACCCTTGCCGGCTTCACTGAAGTGAAGCCGGCAAAACCCATGCCGACTTCACTTTGAAAAGGCTTTTTTAAAAAAAAAAGTCCCGAGAAACAGGGCCGGATCGCCTCTGTTCCCCGCGCGGAGCCGCGGGAGCCCTTTTCGCCACCCGACGGCCACGATTGCCCTCCGGCGGATTCCCCTCCCTCTTTTTCTTCCTCCCTCCCTCTCTCTCTCTTTTTCTCTTTTTCTTCTCCGGCACCGGCATGTGCCGTTTTGCATGCCGGAACCGTCTCGGTTCTCCGCCGGGACGGTTCGGCACGTCCCGTACCGGACGGTTCAATCCGGTACGGCAATCCTTGATCTCAACCTTTGGTTTTTATATACCTTAAAATAAGAAAATAGGAAACCAAAATATCCTAGAGTTTTACTTATTCAAGAACAATTATTGAACTGTCAAAAATTAAAATCTATAGATATAGCAACTATCCTATTTTTGTTTAAACATTTTGACAAGAAAATGATAGATAATCTGTGGTTTTTTGCCCACAGCACTTATTATGAAGCTCAATATTAGTGATGTCTGATCAAGAAGTTATACTGCTAATCACCAATGTTCCTTTGGTTGCAACTAAGATCATATCAACAAATTTTCTGTTATCATTTAAAATCTGATGGCAACTTCAACTAGTTGAACATTTAAGGTATGTCTAATCCTGTATAAGAGATGCTTGGTATCAACCTTCTGATCTTATTCTAGACATGGAAAGAGTCTAGATGAGGGCCTAAGGTAATTTGATATAGAGAACTGTATCTGGCACAAATTCAAGCCATGGTGCTGAAAAGAAATGTGATTTTCTTTGGCAATTTTGTGAAAAATTGTGTGAGGACAAATAACCTGTGCCATGACCTTTATTAATGTTAAAAAGTATTATGATAAAAACCACGATAGCATACTTAAACAGAGTTGAGAAAGAAAAGCATATTGAATGGGTGTATTAGTCAAATGATAATGATGTCTATGTAGAGATTACTTGTGATGAGACTAGAGATATTTATGGCAAATTAATGTTCATGGGGAATTAGATTTCATATTTAAGGAGAAGGACATATGGTGCATATATTTGTGAATAAGTTTTTGTTGATTGATGAGATTGGAGAAAGTTAAATAGGTCTTCCCAAAGAGGAGTCTGAGATATTAAACACTTCTAGGAAGAAATTGGATGCATGGAATGGCAATTTAGCAAGATTGCACAAGGAGACTAGAACTAACAGGATCTTTCTTTATCGGCTTTCTCATATGTGAGGTTGAGTTCCATTTAATGTAGAGGTTGATATAGATGCAAAGTAAAGAAGAAATTAGTGTTTAATCATAAAGGACTAAAAACAGACTTGATAACCTGCTATGCATGCATCAAATAAGCTTTTATGATAAGCTAATACTACCAAGTTGAAAGCTTATTTGCTATTATCACGTTCCATGTCTCACTGGATCACATTGTTCTGCATCTTGCATCATATCAGTGTAGCTAAATCAGAAAATGCAACTATAAAATCTTTTTCAACTCATATTTTCTTTTAAGTATGGCACTGGATGTAAGTATAGGTTTATTGTAACATACAATTCCAATCATAGGGTGGCATGTCTCAGGGATGTGGGTGTAAATTGGCTGTTGTAGCCTTTGGTCGTAGTCTTCCTTCGCCGGGACTACAGCTAGATTGACCTGAATACATGCTAAGAGGAATGGAAGAAAACAAAGGGGGAGGGCAGGGGTTGGGGGTGGGGGTGATTTGAAAAAACCAGGGTGTGTGAGGTGACACATAGACCTCAAGACAGAAAGCATGTAAGCTTCATAAGTTTTCCTTTATATAAACAAATATATGAGAAAGAAATGGATTTAAGATGTCTCGTGTTTCCTCTTACTGACTAAATGTGAAAATTATATCAAAATGTCGCAAATTTTAGGTTACTGTCAGCACTATTTCTGTGTAAAGCTCGAAGTGCATGGAGAATTTCTTGGCAGACTCAAGTTAGGCCTTGTAATCCGCACACAATGTCGTGCAAAAAGGAATAAGGTTGCCTCTTGTGATGTATTGAAAACCTACTGTACATATGGGTCTGACTAGGGCATCCTATAAAGTGCAAGGTGTTGCCAAACATGAGCCTCTTCTTCCAATATCCATGCTCCACATCATATTGTAAAAGCCCTGAGCTATATTGCATGTACCCTGAGCCTTTAGGCACTTTTGGAGAGCAAAACCTTGAGGTGTAAGACAAGATACACCTAAAATAAGGATTTTTTTTCCCTCAAACGACAATAACTAGTTATAGTCACCATTTCAGGAAGAGGTGAGTGATGGGCTTCAAGTTTTAGCCTGCTCTTGCTGTGCGGAGAGCAAATGTAACAATTCTTGTTACTTTGAGCGACTAAGTGGTTATGGGTTGAAATAAGGAAGTTACATAGAGATTTGGATACCTTGTAAAGTAATTCAAAGGCTCAAATTTGATTCTTTTTGTTATAACCAACCCTAAGATGAATTCCTTCCTTGGGCCTGGTTATCTAGGCTGAAATCTGAATCTCAAGACAACTACCAGAATCCAAGACTGCAATTATGTGGGCAACCATTAGGAAAATCATGTTGGATAAACCTATTGACACTCTTGTGTGCAATCAGTTTTTAGTTATGTGGTTTTTGCATTGACTTGCTTATCAATGATGAAATTAGAAATATCATCTTCCAATTTTTTGCACTTTTTAGACTTTACATAACTTTGGCATCAATGTAAATATTTTTTTGCAGCCGTTTGGATTTCAGTGGTGTCCTTTCCGTGGTTTTACACAACTTGCATCATTATTTGAGTAAGCTTGTTTCTCAACCATGATTGCATCTTCTTTGTTCTTTTATCTTCTTTTTTAATTACTTTCGGGCCAAATGGGCTTATTTTGCATTGAGCTATTTAAGACTTGTGTTTAATATTTGTATTGTACATCGTACATTATCTATTACTGCAATTTGCTTTATTAGTTGCCATTATCTGCACTGATTTGTGTATGTTGAGAAACTTATTGGTGATAGCTTGAATGTTAGTGAATTTATAATAGCCTTGAGTTTCTGTTGTGTAACAGTATCACAAGTTTCTTGATATGCAGGAATGCTGATTTAGAATATTTTGATTTGTGTGTATTTAAAATTGATTCTTTCATTTCTGTTCCTCACCTTTATGCTTTGATGCACATATGACCTTTTGATCTTCTCTTCTTGTCTGGTAATTTAATTTGTGCCAGTTGTTGGCTATTTCATTTTCGTGAGGGATATGCTGGGCATTTGCGGAGACTTTGCATGGTTATATTCTCATTGTGCTTTTATCATTTAATTTTGTTATTACTTACTATGTGTTTTACATGGCTATATCTCACATATGTAGATCTCTAGTTTTCCATTTTAACAAGGATCATTCTCCCACAAGTTATGTTCAGTTCTATCTAGGTTTTGTTTTGACTCTGGTCATGAGAATCAACCTTGAACTTTGCCCTCTCTAAATTAGCTGTCACAACTCTGTTATCTTCATAAATGAAAACAAATGTTTTGCTAGGACGGTCAGATTCCTAAGATTGTTTCCTTTCAGTTTTGCCTTTGTTCCTACGTAGTTTCTGATAGAATCTGTTTTTCGCTACAAAACACTTCTGCTTTTTTCAGCTTTTCAGTGGATGTACTTTTTGCCTCCTAAATTATTATTCAGGTGTTTAATTGGTAATTGTTTAGCACATCCACCAATTAAACATGGAAAACACAAGTTGTTTTTGTTTCTCCATTGGTGTTATCTTGAAGTTAGCAGTGGAGTTATCTCCCTTTGCGTAATGAATGTAGGACTCCAAACATGATCTACAAATATGTTCATTAGCAGGTGTTTCCTTCTCTGCTCGTCCCTACCATCCATTATTGGATATATTGCCTTTTCTAGGGTTGAAACCGTATCAGATATGGGTTAGATACTGGTATATCCATATCCATATTTGTTTGTTTGATGAATACAGATATAGATACGTATATTAGTTGGATGAAAAAAATTTATATCCATTTTAAACTGATGTGGTTGCAAATCAGATATTAGAAGAATGGATACAAATATGGATTTAAGCTCGATAATTAAACTTTTTGACCATGGAATCAAAGATATTACTAAGGGGATGGTAAATCAAATTAATAGCATTTAAATATGGTTATATATTTCTCTTAAAAATTCATTAGTGTTATACAAAATTAAATAGGGTTACAAATAAAATTGGATATTTAGATATAGATTGGGTAGTTATTTGTTCATATCTGTTGGTGCAAAAATCCGCCTGCGTCGGAGAAGCTGGAGTCGAGGGAGTCGCGGTCGCCGTCGGGACCTGCAAAAGAAGTCTAAACCGGAGGTGGGGTTGCTCCGGCAAGACCCTCCGATGCTCAAGTCAGTTCTCTGCCTCAACAAGAATGGAGTGCTCGAACGGAAATTTTAGCAGAGTTTTGAGATAGAATTTTGAGCTTAGAGAATAACGTATCTAGGGTCCCCCTTTTATAGGCGGAGGGGGCAACAGACTGATAGCGATGTCTGTAACTGTCTGGCAGTGGGCTGCCCAGGATCAGGAGTTTGTTGCGAAGAGTAGTGGAGTGGGATCGTGGCCACCGCCGGGACATGTCACGTGGAGTCTGTTGCGGGTGGTGGAACGGCGTTCGTTGTCGCGACTTGCCAGGGGGTGGAGGAATCGTGCGGTATCCGTCGCAGGGAGTGGAGCAGAATCGTGATCATTATGGCGATCTGCCAGGGAGTGATGGAGCCGCGCGGAATCCGTCGCAGGAAGTGGAGCAGTGTCGTGGCCGTTACTGTGGCCTGTCAGGGAGTGATGGAGCCACGCGAAATCTGTTGTAGGTGGAGCAGAGTCGTGGCTGTTGCTGCGGCCTGCCAGGGGGTCCAGGCCTGTCGGTCGAAGTTCGGCTGGAGTGTCAGGCGGAGAGAGGTGGCTAGCTACCCTTCTGAGAGGAGCTCGGAGTCCGGACGCAGTTCACTTGCAATTGGCGTCGGGGGCGAAGTCTGGCTCCCGTAGGAGTCGGGACGAAGCTTACCAGCAGTTGAAGTCGCGGACGAAGTCTGGCTCCCGTAGGAGTCCAGACGAAGTTCACCTGCAGTAAAAGTCGGGGACGAAGTCCGGCTCCTGTAGGAGCTCGGGTGGTGCAATGGGAGTTCGCCGTCGGAGGAGTACTGTGGAAATCCGGCTGATGCAAGCAGGTGGACGAATACAAAGGGAGGCTCAGGATGGCGACCGACGAAGTTGCCCGCCTTCAAGGGCAGCTAGCTGGAGGGGCTCAGCTTGCTTCCGCTCGGGATTCCAGCGAACTCCAATCCTTGAGAAGAACCGCAGAAGAGCTATCTGTCGCCTTTGGGGAGGGGAAGGTCGAGCTGCAGCAGTTGAAGATTCAGCTGGTATGCGAGCAGCAGGCCGTTAAGGACGCGGAGGCGGAATCCGAGGTCCTGAGAAAAAGGCGTCGAGAGGCGGAGAACGAAAGCCAGCGATTTCACCGAAGATACATGGAGATATTAATGAGGGAGAGGGAATTGGAAGCAGAAGTCGAAAGTTTAAGGCGCTCCCTGGTGAGGGTCGAAGCCGAAAGTTCGAGGTCGGAGGAAGCCGGGCCCCCTTAGGTCTTTTTTTTCTTTCGTCCTTCTATATGTCTCCTTTTGCCGCTTGTTTGTTTGTTGGTGTCGTTTCTTTTTCTTTTTGATGTCGGTGTCGTCTAGAGGTTCTTAGTCGTCGCCGCACCGGCTTGCTTGTCTTGTCATCTTTCTTCTTCAGTCTCAAGGGCTCTGTAGTGTATATTTCGTGAATGAAATGAAAAGGAGATTTTGTGTTACCTCGTCCGCGCATTGTATTAAATTGTCGTCCGCCGAACTTCCTTTGTCTGTTGACTTGTTCGACGTCGACGTCGCTTGGAGGTGCCCAGTCGTCGCCACGCCAATTTGCTTTTCTTGTCGTCCATGGCCGTAGGCTCGAGCTCGGTGGTCCGAACTTCGCATTACCTCGAAGGGGTCATTATTTTCTTGACCTGTGTCGAGAGCCTTCTTAGAGGTCGGGAATGTTTGGCAGGAACTTCCCGTCTTTGTTGAGACGAGGTTCCCTAAGTCCTTGGTGTGGTTTGTTTTTCATCTGTTGCCGATGTAATTCGTCGCTTTCCCTTTTAATTTTTCTCCTCTTTTCTGAGTGAGGGTCCTCCCCTTGCCTTTTGTGGGGTCGCGTAGAAGTGTAGAGGTGCCATTGAGGGGATTTTTCTCTTTATCCAATTTTGTTGGTCGACTGGGTTTTTGTCATCGTCAGGGCGAGGTTCTCTTTCTGTTCTTGACGTAGTCGATCTCAGCTCAGGTTAGGACGAGGTTCTCCTCCTGTTCCTAACGGGGCTGTGGGGGCGCATAAGGGCCGTTGCAAGGGCCTCTCCCCCCATCCGGTCTAAAAGAACCGGGCCTTTGACTTTGCTCATGTCAGGACGAGATTCTTCTCCTGTTCCCAACATGGCTGTGGGGGCACATTAGGGCGTTGTAGGGCCTCTCCCCCCATCCGGTCTCAAAGAACCGGGCCTTTGACTTTGCTCATGTTAGGATGAGGTTCTCCTCCTGTTCCTAACATGGCTGTGGGGGCACATAAGGGTGTTGTAAGGCCTCTCTCCCCATCCGGTCTAAAAGAACTGAGCCTTTGACTTTGCTCATGTTAGGACGAGGTTCTCCTTCTGTTTCTAACATGGCCATGGGGGCACCTAAGGGCCGTTATATGGGCCTCTCCCCCGATCCGATCTTAAAATAATCGGACTTTCATTTTGCTCATGTTAGGACGAGGTTCTCCTTCTGTTCCTAACATAGCCATGGGGGCACCTAAGGACCGTTATATGGGCTTCTCCCCCGATCCGATCTTAAAATAATCGGACTTTCATTTTGCTCATGTTAGGACGAGGTTCTCCTCCTATTCCTAATCATGACCCTGTTTTGATTGTTTGAAGGGGTAATCCCCAGTCGTAAGTCCATGCCAAAAGGGAAAGACATGCAATGTCGAAAGAAATTTTGATTCAAAGCAAAGTCGTTAGTAATACATTTATAGATTTTCCAAGTCCCATGGTCGCGGAAGGTCTGCTCCTCCTTGAGATCCTCCGGTGATGGAGTTGATGATCCCGATTGGAGGCTGATCTCCGGGCTGCTCTTCCCTCCTCGGCGGTTCAGGTGGCGGCAGGGCCCTTGGCCGATCTTCTCTACCCTCAGGCCGGCGCCGAATGAACCTATCGAGTCGACCTCGCCGGATGAGCTCCTCGATCTCGTCTCGGAGCTGGATGCATTCCTCCGTGTCGTGGCCGTGGTCGCGATGGTAGAGGCAGAACTTGTTAGGATTGCGCTTCTCGGGGTGTGTGTGCATCCTCTCTGGCCTAGGGAGCTGCTCTCTGACCTCCATCAGTACCTGGGCTTTCGATGCGTTGAGGGGGGCATAGTTGCGGAACCTTCCTGGGGGGAGCCCCACCGAGCTCGACGTTCCGGGCTTCCCTGCTTGTGTGCTCGTGGAGGAGTCTGGGCGCGCTTGTGCCCGGGAGGAGTTCGAGAACGGGGTCGAGCTTCTCTCGCCCTTTTTTCGACTGCGGGCTTACTCGAGTCTCTCGCCTGCCGCTCTCTCGCGGTCTCCTCATCCTTCATTTTGAAGGCTTCTTCCGCTCGGGCGTACCCTTCGGCCCGAGCCAACAGGTCTGCAAAATTCCTGGGGTACTTCTTTTCCAGGGAGAATAAAAGGTCGTTCTTCTGAAGGCCGCCTTTCAGAGCGGCCATTGCTACCGACTGGTCCAAGTTTCGAACCTCCAGCGCGGCGACATTGAAGCGGTTGATGTAGGTCCGAATGGACTCCCCCTCCCTCTGCTTGATGTTGATGAGGGACTCCGAACCCTTCCGGGGGTGCCGGCTGCTGACAAAATGAGCCACAAATTGGTGGCTCATCTGATCGAAGGAAAAGATGGTATCCGGCTTCAGCGCGAGTACCAGTTTCTCGCCGCTCCCTTCAAAGTGGATGGGAAGGCTCGGCATAGAATGGCGTCGGGCGTGCCATGAAGCAGCATTATTGTCCGGAAGGCCTCCAGGTGATCAACCGGGTCCGAAGTCCCGTCGTAGCTTTCGAATTGAGGGAGCTTGAAGTTTGGCGGGATTGGCTCCTGCATGATCATTTGAGAAAAGAGAGGGTCAGTGCAAATGTCCTCACCATAAGCGGGGGGAGCGTGGCGGAGTTCTTCGATCCGCCAGTTCATCTCCTGAAGCCTCCGGTCCAGAAAATCCTCTCGACTATGGGTCTCGAGGGTCTTCTAGCAGGATGGAAGCAGAGATCTTCCAGGGGTGGAATCGTGGTCTGATTGAGGGCTCTCCACCCTTGGATTCGTCTTTCCGGGAAAGACTGGGCGGCTGGCCCAAGTGGCCCGTCCCACCGTCGGATTTTGGAGTTTTGGCGACGCTTTTTCCGGTCGCACCGATGCCTGCGGCTATTGTTGCTGTTGCATGGCCTGCACAGCTTCAGTGAGGCCTCTGACCTGCGGCACCAGTAGGTCAAATTGCTCCGCGCCAACCGCCGCTGCCGGAGGAGGGGGTAGAGGCTGGGAGACTGGAGGTGAGGCCGGAGCCTGAGATCTAGCTGCGGAGGCCGTGGATCACCGTGTGGATGCCCTGCGGGGAGGCATCGGGCGAAGACCTAGTGGGGGAAGGAGTGGATGTCGGAGAAGATGATCGGAGACGGTCCCGTTGAGCGCTTCTTTAAGAACAAGGGTACTGCGAAGACACAGACCCTTCCTCTAGCGCCAATCCTGTTGGTGCAAAAATCCGCCTGCATTAGAGAAGCTGGAGTCGAGGGAGTCGCGGTCGTCTCCGGGATCTGCAAAAGAAGTTTAAACCGGAGGTGGGGTTGCTCCGGCAAGACCCTCCGACGCTCAAGTCAGTTCTCTGCCTCAACAAGAATGGAGTGCTCGAACGAAAATTTTAGCAGAGTTTTGAGATAGAATTTTGAGCTTAGAGAATAACGTATCTTGGGTCCCCCTTTTATAGGCGAAGGGGGTAACAGACTGATAGCGATGTCTGTAACCGTTTGGCAGTGGGCTGCCCAGGATCAGGAGGAGTTTGTTGCGCAGAGTAGTGGAGAGGGATCGTGGCCACCGTCGGGACATGCCACGTGGAGTCTGTTGCGGGTAGTGGAACGGCGTCCATTGTCGCGACTTGCCAGGAGGTGGAGGAATTGCGCGGTATCCGTCACAGGGAGTGGAGCAGAATCGTGGTCATTATGGCGATCTGCCAAGGAGTGATGGAGCTGCGCGGAATTCGTCGCAGGAAGTGGAGCAGTGTCGTGGCCGTTACTGTGGCCTGCTAGGGAGTGATGGAGCCGCGCGAAATCTGTTGCAGGAGGTGGAGCAGAGTCGTGGCTGTTGCTGCGGCCTGTCAGGGGGTCCAGGCCTGTCGGTCGAAGTTCGGCTGGAGTGTCAGGCGGAGAGAGGTGGCTAGTTACCCTTCTGAGAGGAGCTCGGAGTCCGGCTCTCGTAGGAGTCCGGACGCAGTTCACTTGCAATTGGCGTCGAGGGCGAAGTCTGGCTCCCGTAGGAGTCCGGACGGAGTCTGCTTGCAGTAGAAGCCGGGGACGAAGTCTGGCTCCCGTAGGAGTCCGGACGCAGAGTCCGGACGCAGTTCACCTACAGTAGAAGTCGGGGACGAAGTCCGGCTCCTGTAGGAGTCCGGACAAAGTCTTCCTGCAGCCGGAGTCGGGGATGAGGTCCGGCTCCCGTAGGAGTCCGGACGAAGTCTTCCTGCAATTAAAGTCAGGGGCGAAGTTCGGCTCCCGTAGGAGTCCGGACGAAGCTTACCAGCAGTTGAAGTCGCGGACGAAGTCCGGCTCCCGTAGGAGTCCGGACGAAGTTCACCTGCAGTAGAGCCGGAGTCCGGACAAAGTCTTCCTGCAATTAAAGTCAGGGGCGAAGTCCGGCTCCTGTAGGAGTCCGGACGAAGCTTACCAGCAGTTGAAGTTGGGGACGAAGTCCGGCTCCCGTAGGAGTCCGGACAAAGTCTTCCTGCAGCCGGAGTCGGGGATGAGGTCCGGCTCCCGTAGGAGTCCGGACGAAGTCTTCCTGTAATTAAAGTCAGGGGCGAAGTTCGGCTACCGTAGGAGTCCGGACGAAGCTTACCAGCAGTTGAGGTCGCGGACGAAGTCCGGCTCCCGTAGGAGTCCGGACGAAGTTCACCTGCAGTAGAAGTCGGGGACGAAGTCCGGCTCCCGTAGGAGTCCGGGCGGAGTTCACCTGCAGTCGGAGTTGGGGACGAAGTCCGGCTCCCGTAGGAGTCCGGACAAAGTCTTCCTGCAGCCGGAGTCGGGGACGAGGTCCGGCTCCCGTAGGAGTCCGGACGAAGTCTTCCTGCAATTAAAGTCAGGGGCGAAGTCCGGCTCCCGTAGGAGTCCGGACGAAGCTTACCAGCAGTTGAAGTCGCGGACGAAGTCCAGCTCCCGTAGGAGTCCGGACGAAGTCCACCTGCAGTAGAAGTCGGGGACGAAGTCCGGCTCCCGTAGGAGCTCGGGTGGTGCAATGGGAGTTCGTCCGTCGGAGGAGTACTGTGGAAATCCGGCTGTTGGAGAAGTCCGGGGAGATACCATCTGCAATCGAAGGTCGGAGGAGTCCTGCGAGGGTCAATCCTGTTAAGAACTTCGGCTGAGGGTATTTTATACCCAACAATATCTATATTCTTTTTTCTTTGATAGATATAGATATTAGTCGGATGCTCAAATTTCTCATTATATCTTGAAAGATTCGAATATGAAAATGAATTTGGATGGACATTATTTGGCCCACTTTCACTCCTAGCCTCTTCTTAATTTTTTTTTTACTGATAATTATCTTTCCTTTTAAACTATGTTTTTTTTGCCTTCTCTTCCTCCTCGTAATGACCCTCTCCTTATGATCTTATTTCATTCTATTTTTTCTTCTTGGGCCTTCTATTGCACATTTTTACCAACCAGTATGGTGGTCATATGTTCAACGATGTTCCATCAAATAGGTCTAGAAGCTGTCATTAGTTTCATGCTAAGTAACGATCTTTCCTCTCTGATTTTTCATTCTCATCTTGGTGTCTTCTCCATGCCATAGTTATTTAGTTAAAAAAGCTTATCATTCTTTCCTTGTTTTCATTCTAGCCAATTCTTCCAACTTTAGTATTCTGCTGCAACTATCCATTTTCAGTAGGTACCACCTGTGTATTATTATAAGAAATTTGTTTTGCTCCTGTATTTGTCTTTCAGCTTTGGACTTTAGCAAATCAGATGATTGATGCAATATTTTAAGCTAAAAGGAAGAGCAAGCTTGCATTTCTTAATGATCCAAATAAGCATGCTTTAGAGTATCTGTTATGGGTAGAACTCTGGTGTCTGAACCGAAGACATAGTTAGACTTCAGTTGTGACCAACCTATGGGGTTGGTCACTAACCCACACATCGATCACCGACCAGCACCCCAGTCACCGACTCTAATCATCTACAGCCTGTGTCGGGCTTCGATCCGCACTTCAGTCGCTGTTCTTTGCACCGGCTTCGACCCCTACCTTCATGCCTATGAAGCTTCTGATCTACACATCGGCCGTCGATTCTCATTATCAAAATGACCTTTATGCATCGGACACTGATCCAGACCTCGGACCCATGCATCTACTTCCGATTCCTATCTTTAATAGTACGCGTGGCAAGGCACTGATCCATACCTGCTCTGCTCCGACTCCTACGTTGATCTCCATATTTGGAAAGGTTAACAGAAGTCCCGTGTAATTCATCCAAAATGCGTGACCATTAGGAGCAGCTGGCTATCGGTTGGATAAGGCAACCACAACCGCCCAATTTCAAGAAATGAGATCGAAAATCCCGGAGCGATGCATCCAAAGGAGTCAGAGTGGCCTTCAGCTCTTTTCTCTCGTGGCTCTTGCCTCAATCTATAAATAGAGATAAACAGGAGACCCCCAAGGTACATAATTATTCTCCTCTTATGTACTCTTTTGTTCTATTGATTCTTGATTTGAGCATCGGAGGGTCTTCACCAGAGCCAACTATGTCTAGAGACTTATTTTGCAGGTCCAGTTGCTGTCATCTTATCGGGCATTGTCTAACTCCAGCCTATCCATCCAAGTCAGGGATCTGTAGCAACAGATTGACACTAGAGGAAGGGTCGAAAGCCCATTTTTTGGGAAGGAGCATGAGACCTACAACCATGCTGCCTAGGACTTCATCTCGACGTTCAAATGCTACAGTTGGCCGATTGACTGAAAATCTGATCGGAAATTATGCTTTGATTCAACAGTCGGAGGCACCTCCGCAACCCCCCTAGCTGACTGCAGGGTAAATCAGGACCAATTTAACATCTTGGTGGCCTACGTGCAGGCGTTAACCGCAGCAGTTAATGCCATGCAATAACCAAGCTAGGCGCAGGAGGCACCCTAGCAACAACCATCTTAGTCTCCCCCACGAAGTCTAGATTGGGGTAGGCAGATGCGGCTGAGTCGACCCGGAGTCTCGAGAGGAGGAGGTGCTCTCCCACTCCCCACTCCGACAAGGGATCCACTTCAGGCCGATCTCCATCCCACCACATGGAGGTCCGTATGGCCCATGATGTTGCCATGGATCAAAACTCTAGGAGATGAATCGACGAATCGAGGCACTGCAGTATCAGGCCCCAGATTGAAAGATCAAAATGATTTCTGCATTGATTCGCCTTTCAGTGACAGGATCATGCAAGAGCCGCTGCTTGCTGGATTCAAGATGTCGCAGCTGGAGAATTATGATGGGTAAACTGACCCAATAGATCATCTAGAGAGCTTTAAGGCTCTCATGCTCCTCGATGGAGCAAGTGGCAATTCTGTAGCGATCCTTCCCTTCTACCCTCAAGAAGATGGCTCGAGATTGGTATTCGGATTTGAAGTCAGTCTCCATCCATTCATTTGACTATACTACAGCATAATGGAACATTGCCGATGCAAAATTGATCAATTTTTGATGCTAGCAAGCGTCACAAAACATTCTCTTGACACTTTCTAAAGCGCTGAAAATGCGGCGGCACGTGAAAAGTGGAAACTAATTTTTCGATGCACTATCAAAATGTCGGTACGTTTAAACAAGTTTCCGATGCTATCACAAGCATCGGTAAATTTATTTAGTACCAATGCTTATAAGCGTCGTCAACCGTAATCATTACCGACGCTTTAAAGTATCGGCATTGACTTAATTTGGAAAAAAAATAAAACACATATAATCAGAAAATAATCTGTACAATAATACATAAACCTGTTCAAATTTTATAAAAAACTTCAAACACCAACTTAAGCATGGTAAACACTATATAACATCACAATCAATACAAAATCAAAATGAACCCGACCTTGTTACCAATGTATCCCATGACACCTGCACCAACAGTTGATACCTTCAAGTTTTGAATATGCTTGTGCAGGCTTCTATGGACCCATATTGAAAGATAAATCCCAACCATTTGCTTGCTTATTATTCTCACAAAAGATGACCTTTTCTTTTTGTTTATGACAATATCCAGATTAACATCAGGATTTGATCTCGGCTCTGAAGAATCTTTGTAATCTCCATGTACCGACTTGAATGAAGTGCAAGTTTTAAAAGACTTGACTGAACTGAGTGGTATTGAATTATCCGAAGCATGTCGAGCTAACATATCCAATGGTTGTTCTGGCCAAACTAATCCAGTCCTCTCTGAGATGCTAAGCATTTTGGTTAGCTTCTTTGTTGGTCAAATAATGCTCCTGAACTTCATATTTTCTAAAACTTAGATGAGATCTATCAAGCATCTTTAGGTTAGAGTGCTTGTTAACTTCCAGCTCTTCTTGCATATCTTCATCAGCTCTAAAAGTGGAATGGGATACTAAATTGCAATTTGAATCACCAATGCTAGCATCAAGTCCATCTTCCTCTGTGTGGGTGGTAGAAGGCTGCTCATCTAATGAATGAGTTTCCTCATCATTGTCACTATCAAACTCAGGCAGTAGTTCATCTTCAACGACGAGCATAGTCATGGCTTGAACCTTGATGGAGAGGGAGGATCAGTGTAACATTTGTACTTTGCTTTAACTAGTTGAATCTCATCCGGTGTTTCTCGAATAATATACTCCCATCTTGGAACTGGCTGGTTGTCCTCAGCACCAAAAATGTTCCCAGCATTTAATGATACAATTTCCTGAAGACTGCAAGGTATAAAGCATATCTCAAATAGCTGTTATAAGCTATAGGATATAGGTAATGGTGTTGAATATGGCGGACGGTGAAAGTCAAATTCAGAAATAAATCATAAGCATCAAACGGTACCTGCTTCTCAATCTTAAGAAACTGTGGTTATCTCAAAGTTAATATGCCATTTGCCTATCAACCAATGGCACAAGCAAAAACATGCACCCTAAAATTTTTCAAGAGAGGTGTCTATAAATAAATGAATTGGGAGCCTGACCAAGTGTACATGTGACCTGAGTGCTCAAGAGTAAACTTTAGGTCAAATCACCAAAACTTACATTTTTAGCCAAATAAAAGAGATTGAAAACTGGTGATCCTAGCATTCTTTGAAACTTCCAAGGCATTGTCTCATTTTGCCCTGTTAATTGCAACATTATCCATTGAAACTTCCAGTTCCTGTTGGGGTCCAGTTTTGAGTTAGTGCATGTAGTGTGTCGGTGTGAGTTGGACTGGATACTGGCGCATGCACATTGGCTCATAGGGACGCATTGCTTAGTTAATCTATGGAGTAAAATACACAGCTCAGCCATTAATATCGACGTCCCATATATGAACAAAGTAACAAAGAGTGCTTCACAGAAGTTTACCCAAGCACATAGATATCGGCAGGCTCCTCCATATCAAGCCACCCTCTGATGTCTGGGTCACTTGGGGGAAGTTTCCCTGCAATGTTCCATGTTCCTACACAAATCCTGTACGACAACAAAAGCAGCCGATCAGGTCATCATCAATTTACTCCTTAATTAGGGCAATATATGCATAAGGAAAATAAGGAAACGATAGGGGACTACACAGGTAAAATAGATTTTCCAAGGAAATTCATACATTGCCCATCTGCAAGCACATATGTACACTTATGGAAAAGAGTCATATGGAGTACACATGCATTCCTGAGCTCTTTGGTATTTATGTACTGTGCACAAAGAGTCTGTGACTTCTGTTTCCGTAACCTATATGGAAAGCCATCCATGCAGCTATCTGCAAATACAAGGCCTTGAAGTTATCAACCAATTTTGGCAAGTAGGTAGAGAACCTCATGCATTATTAGCATCAGGGATTTAGTAGAAAGATATACCAATTCATGATAGAAAAAGAAAGGTTACGACAAATGCCTACAAAAATATATCCTTGCATTGTCATTCATATCCATTAGCTACAAAACGTTTCCAACAAGGAGGCTTGAGTAAATGTTTTATCTATTATATACAATCCAAACAAGAATTCTCCACTTGCAGTGCTAGAACAATGAACAAAGGTATAGGATATTCCCAAAATTTACCAAATCAAGAGACCACTAACAGGAGGCTATCGAAAAAGATAAGTGGAAACCAAACGTCTTTTTAATTTTTAAACACTCAATGCACTAACACACACTTTCAAGAAGTATGAGTTTCTTCAGAGAAATAGCTGGGACAAAAAAGAAGTATCGTTCTTTTTTTTTTTTAAAAAATAATATCTATTAGTAGAGCTGCTTTGACTTCAACTCTGTTTCCTCACACAACAACAGGCTTTAAAGCATGCAATGTTTAATGAAAAAAATGAAGATAAAATGAATTGCGAGGCCCCATAAATACCATTTGTTTCCGCCCCATATCCACCCAACCTCCACTTTTCATCACGCAATTAAGGCTCACAACCATATATCTCTGTAGAATGATGCTTTAAAGCGTCGGCATTGACTTAATTTGGAAAAAAAAAACATAATTAGAAAATAATCTGTACAATAATATATAAACCTGTCCAAATTTTATAAAAAACTTCAAAGACCAACGTAAACATAATAAGCACAGTATAACATCATAATCAATACATAAACCCGTCCAATTATAACAAAATTTAAACACCAACATAAAGTCATAATAACATTTCATATAACGTAATAAAGTCATGGTTACACTATTCATCATGTTCATGAAGTACAATCCAAAACTAAAGAGAAGAAATTTAAAAAATTCTACAAAACTCAAAAGAAATATAGAGGCATTAGGCTATCAGTCATCCATAGGAGTATGATCGTCATCGATTTTATGACTGTTGGAATTACTGGGAGCCTACAACAAATATATAAAAACTTCAGTAGTTGAGAATACAAAAATCATAATGTAAATTAAACGACTAAGTGTATGAACAAATTTAAATATGGTAAGATATATACCCTAGAAGAGTCCACAAACGTCTGTAATACGGATGTCAACTGATCAATTTGACTCTTCATGGTGGATATTGCAGTGTCATAGCTTTATTTTATCACCTCCACCTGCACCTCCATCCACGTCTCCATCTGTGCTTGCACTCGCGCCTCCAGCTGCTCCCCAATCTATGCCTCCACCCCGCCTCCATCTGCTACTCAATCCATGCCTGCATTCGAGCTCGAGCATAGAAATATCTGCATTGCTAGAGCTCTCTCTAGCATCCCGAGTGTATCGGTGTATGTCAGATAACTGAATGGAGGTGACTCCAACTCCATAATCCTCACTCGACCATAACGGTCCGGTTCCAGTAGCTTTGTCATCACTTGGGTCTCAACACGACTAGCCTCTGTAGATGCTAAGGACTTGTTGACATGCTTTGAAACAAAAGATGAAGCTCTCTCCTATATTCAAGAAAAAGTATATATTAATTTTATATTTAAAAACAAAACTGTAAATCATTGTACTAAATGATTATAAATACATACAAATATATCTCTCGATTCGTCCGTAACAAAATGGCCATCTCGATGAACATGAGTCTTCCTATAAAACTCCATCTGACTAGGCTCTCTCATGCTTATCAATCTACTAGAAAACATAAATTCCATAAAATATACGATCCATAAATTTTAATTGACAAACTATAATAGTTTCAATAAAACTTATAAGTATCATAATACATGATACGTGATACATGATACGTAGTTTCAATAAGAAGCATGAGGATCGTATATACATCAAATTAGTCTAAAAAAGTTTGTAATATGCTAAATATTTTGAAAGAAGCATACGTATTCTTGTCTGCATTATACATAGCTCTTGGATCCTGATGTATGAGGAACAGACTGAGCTGCTCATACAGCTCTATCAATATAAGAATATGCCTACAAAATAAATTAAAAATTATCTACGTTAGTAATCAATATAACATAAGATATATGATGAATGTATATAATTATTTGTCTCTTTTTAGAGAACCAATAATGGACAAGCTCCTTTCACTGATGATGATCTACATCAGGATAGATACGAGCAACATCATCCTTCGTCAAATCCTTTTTCTTGTAGTCCCTCTTTAGTGTTGCCTTAAATTCTTTTCATTTTCGATTGAGAGACTTCAACATCCATTCATGGCTGTCTGGAGGGAGTACAAATTTACCCAGCAACAAAGCAATGAAGGATATTCAATTATTAAACAACATAATTAATTGAGTATAAATAAATTAACATAAATTATTAAGTCATCTTTTTACCTCTAGTAGCAGAGTCTCAATCTTATATGCATGAAGCATATCATTCCATCTAGCATAATTCAAAGGATAAACCTGACCTTTCTGTGTAATAGTACCTAAGAAGCTTGTTAACAATCTAACTGCTTTGTTGACGGACTGTCCCATCTGGTTGCACCGAATGACGACCATCTCAACCTCAGCTAAGCGCCAAATATCTCTAGCCCATGTGAGTCCACCTCTAATCTGTGCTCTCCCAGATGCATCTACAACAAACACAATGAAAATTAATATTAAGAATCAATCAATAAAAATTAATATTATGTCTTAATAGTGAGGAATATATAATACTTCTATTAAAATATCCTGGATATATATCTTATCCATAGCAGGATCCTCCTCAGCAGGAGGATCCTATTGTGACTCGGACTGCTACACGGATAAAGAAGGATCGGCATCAGACTGCTGCACGAATGATGAAGGACTGGCCTTAGAGTATTGTGGCTGCCTTGAGTATCGAGGTTGATCAAAAGATGATCCACCTTGAGAAGTATGTAACTCCATATCATCGAATCATCTATGTGGAGACATGATGCCACCTAACATTTACAAGTAGCAACAAAAATCAGTTAACATAAATTATCAAATGATAGATATAATACTGATTAAATTGCTAATAAGAAGCAAGATCTACTAAACGAACGTGATCATATAATAAATGTACACATCTTAAATCTCTTACCAATTAAAAATAAGTCAATATTTTCTTCTTCAATATCCATCCTAATCAAGCTTGTAGCATTTAGATCATCAATCGATGTAAAATTGTAACACGTATATTGCGTATAAGTCTCATCATCCTCTACTTCTAACCCCTTTTTCATATCATATAAGTCTCGGGATTTTGTTCTCACTACAATAACCCATTCTTTATTTATGGAGTTTTGTACAAAAAAAAAAACTTGACGAGCTTGAGATGAAAATATAAATGAATCATCTTTTAATAACATATCAGTATGTATCAATCTTGAAAAATTTACAAGTGTAAATCCATTTGTATCTTGCTTTAAGCCTTTTGGCGAGTTTATATCCAACCAATTACATTGAAATAATATAATTTTAAATTTTTCATAATAATCTAACTCAAACATATCCATAAGTACATCATAATAAGTCTTTCCATCTGCTTCCACTATGATGTCGTTGTTCTTGGTTTTTCTAAATTTTTCACATTTTTTTGTATGAAATTTGAATCCATTAATGACGAAACCATTATATCTGTTCATAATATTATTAGAACTTTGAGCAGTGATAATTAATTCATCTGAATAGTTACTCTTTATCATCATTGGTACCTAAAAATCATGATAAAATTGTTAATATATTTTTTGATGCTTATAAATGTACTCCAAAATCAATCCTCTCTCATGTAGATGACAAACCTATTTAAAAAGTCATTTAGGGAATAACTCGATCAACCATCATTGCTCAATCCTTGGATTGGGTTGAATGCTATGGTTGGCTCATCTCTGAGCAACCAAAAATTTGCTATAAGAAAAACTAATTCATTAATTAAGAACATTACATATGATGACAACGAAATAAATCAATGTATGATTATACTAATCTACGATGCTGAGATATTATGTCACTATGAAATAACACAACGATAGACTTGTGCCAAAGATTTTTTATCAAGAACTACACTTTCAACTTTCCCTAAAACTCTTCTAGCAGTTGAGAACTTATAAATTTTTGAATTATCGATAATATCATAATTTCTTTAAGGTCGATTAAAAATGATCTCTATATTTTCAAGTTATCTTGAACAAAATGTTAAACATTCTTCAGCAATATATTCTTCCACAATTAAGCCTTTGGGATATGTTTTCATACATAGTCCTTTAAATGCACAAGATCCTTTCAAAAATTAAAAATTCATTCAAACATCAATATAGGTATGACATATGCTAAAGATTTCTAAATTACAACTATAAGTTTAGCAACATCATCTCTTAATAGGATACATCCATTTGTAGTATACTGATCAACCAAGTTTTGCTTCCGCAGCTAAGTGAACAAGTAGACGAACCATGATAATGAAAAATCCAGGAGGAAAGATCTCTATATGGTAAGGTGTAAGTACAACACCATACTCTAATTGATCAAGCTCTTATGGATCAAGGACTTTGAAACATAATGACTTAAAAAATGATAACAACTGAGCAACAATAGTAACCACTTGTTTTGGCATTGATGATTTTAAAGCCAGTGGAAAAATGTCTTATATCAAAATGTGACCATCATGACTTTTAAGATTTAAAAGTTTCTGCTCTTTGAGATTTACACATTTTGAAATATTTGATGTATAGCCATCAGGAATCTTGATATTCTTTAGAAATATCAAGAAAAGATCTTTCTTTTGAATGGACATTGTAGGATGCATATAAATTTTATCATTAGTAGGTTCTTTGGGATGAAGCTCCTATCTTATGCCCATCTCTTTCAAACTAAACGTGCCTTTAAGTCATCTTTGCTCTTTCCATTAGGATTTTATAATGTGCTAATCAAATTATCACAAGCATTCTTCTCTATATGTATCATGCCAAGATTATGCCTGAGAAGGTTGTACTCCCAACAAGTTAAGTAAATTTTTTTTTCTTCCATAGCTGCTTAACAACTGTGTAGATGCCTTCATTGTGTCATCATCATTCCCACTTTCGTTTATATGATCATCATCATCATAGAAGTTGTCTGCATTCTCAAACACTTCTGAATCAAGATTGCAAGTAATGACATCTTCTATCAACCCTTCATTTGTTCAGCTTTCAACATCTTTCCTTCTTTTTTTCTTAGAACACTTGGAAACCTTACTATACCTATGTTTCATACCATGCATTTGTATAAGAACCTCAGTCTCAGATGGTGATACAGGAGTAGATCGCAATTCTATAGTACCAGCAAATACATCTTGTTGAAAGCGAAATGGATGGACGGCTTCCAACCATCGACGACGGCCCTTATAGTAGAACTTTCCTCCATATTTTAACCAATGTGAATGGGTAGAATCTCCACACGAGGGACATACAATACACCCCTTTGTGCTCCATCCGAATAAATTGGCATATGCAGGAAAATCATTGATAGTCCTAATAAGAGCTGTCCTCAATTTGAATGTCTGACAAGCATCAAATGCATTGATACCCTCCCATAGCTATTTCAATTCTTTTATTAAAGGTTGCAAAAAGACATCAAAATTATTGTTTGGACCCTTATCATCTGGAATAACCATTGACAAGATAAGTGAAGATTATTTTATACATATCAATGGTGGCATATTATATGGAATCAGAATGACTGACCAAGTGCTATAAGTAGAACTAGGTGTTCGATATGGATTAAAGCCATCAGTAATTAAACCCAATCAAATGCTGCGAACATTTGAGGCAAAATCAAGATATCTATCATCAAATACTTTCTATGCTAACTATTAGATAGGTGTTTTAACATTTCATCTTTTCTACGACCTTCATCATGCCATCTTATCGACGAAGCTGTCTTTGATGATGCATAGATTCTTTTCAATCTAGGTATCAATGGAAAATAACATAAAACTTTAGTCGGTTTTTTCTTACTCCGAATAGCACCCACTTCATTCAATACATTACCCTTATCATCTTCTTTATGTGATGTCCATCATGAAGATCCACAGACGTTGTATGATTCTTGATTAGCATTTTTCTTTCGGTATAACATAGTCATTTGGACAACCATAAATCTTCTCATATCCAAGATCCAATTCCTTTACAAGTTTTTTTGCTTCATAAGGAGTTGACAAAGCAGTGCCTTGAGGAAATGCATCATTTAATAATTGGAGCAGTATAGTAAAACTCTTATCAGACTATTCGTTCAAATATTTAAAATGAAATAGATGCACAACAAAAGAAATTTTCAAAACTTCTTATAATCCAGATATAGCTTTTAATCACAATCTTTCAACAAATTATGATATCGATGTTTTGTCTCATCATTAGATGAATGCCGGGGTCTCTCAACATGCATAGGATTAGTAAATGTAGACCTGTTGGGCATCACATTTGTTTCTTGTCCTTCACTACAATCTTCTAAATTTTCAGTACCAAATCCCGTAGCATCTCTGAGCAAACCTCTTGTATCATCTTCTCTTGCAGGATTTCTTTGTGAGGATTGATTACATGAAGATGGAAATATGGATTCTCCATGAAATACCCATTCAATATATCCTCTAACAAAATCATTCCACACCAAATGTTTTTTTCGACAGTTTGTGGATCGAGAGAAGAATTATTTATACATTTTCGATATGGACAAAAAATCTTTCCATTCATTGATCCCTTCTTAATAGTAAATTTAATGAAATTTTGCACTCCTTCAAAATAATCTTGACTGGATCTTGGCTTTTTATCCAACTTTTGTCCATTGTATCAGAACAATAAACTATTATCCTCTGACACCAGCACACTACAGAACAAAGCACAAAAAAATTAAGCAAACATAAAAAAAAGAAATGTAATTAATTCTAGCAACTAAAAATGTACTATTATAAGCAATTCCTTACCATGTAGAAGAAAATCCATATTATCGCCTTATGTATACTTTTGACAGCACAGAATGATCCATACTGACAATTATTCCAACGTGAAAATATTTATAAGATCCATAAGATATAAATTTAAGGCACAAATCAAATGCTGGAAGCTAGACAATTTCTCCAAGTCAAAGTTGCGGTTGGTAGCAAGACAATTTGTGTTTTGCTGTGATGTTAGACTGATAAAAATGACTATGTTCCTAGCTAAAGTTCAAATTGGATGGATTGACATTCAATTTATGAAGGAAAGGGTGCAATCAGATATGTAGACAAAAAGAAACTAGTATAAATACATTTGCAAAATAGCTCAATATTAAGTCCAAACCAAAAACAAAGAGGCCTCTCATTTAATAATATAGTTTTCAAAGCAATCAAGTTATGCAAGATAACTTGCAGTTGAAGGTGATGCAATTGATTCAATACACTGCCCTGCAATTTTTACATGGAACATACAAGGCCATGGCACCTGTCTCCATAGGCATCAATTTTTCTGCATTCTGAATTCAAAATATCATTAACTTATAAATCAAAAATCAAAAACAAGTTTTTCTATCGATCAGGATACAATACAATAGCCTTAGTCTTAGTTCTCACTCCAATCTAAATGGAACCACAGAGCATTACCATGTTTTGAGAGGCTGGATAATTAATTCTGCAAGCTGCACTTTTCGTTTGGCACAATGGCAATGCAATATCAAGAACATTCATGGATGCTGAAGGATAATTCGATGAAAATGGTGACCCTGGTTTGTAAAAGGAAACTTCCATTTAAATTTTGGACACCCCATTACAATCCATTCTCACATATATCCAAATGGTAGCAATCAAATAACTTCTCAAAATCTCACTTCAGCCACATTTCTGATCTTCAGATAGCAATTCTAATTAGAATCGAAGGGACTAGGGTTCCGATCAAGGGGTTAGGGTTTCAATCAAGGGTTGGGGGAGAAAAGAATCGAAGGGAAGATATAGGTATGATTGGAAGTATGGGCATTAGAGGGCAGTGGGGGCAGAGGAGGATGGCAATTCGAGGAGGTTAGGGTTTCAATCAAGGAGGTGAGAGGTAAATATGGGCAGTGCATAGATAAAGGAGGCATACCTTAAGCTGATCGGCGAGGTCGACGACAAGGGCGACAGCGATGGAGGAGGCATAGAACAGTGATGACGACGTCGAGAGGAGGTCCAGGATGAGAAGCAGAGCACGGCAATCGGGGCTTGGGAGCGATGGAGGCATGAGAGCAGGAGGGGTGGTGGATTTATAGCGGTAAGAGAAGGGAGGTCGGAGAGTCCGATGGAGGCGGCTATCGGGAGAGAAAAGGGGTCTAGGGTTTTTGGTTGAGAATGGAGGTGCATGGGAAGTTGAATTTTAACGATGTTGTATGGATTTCGATGGTGCTATTTCGTGCTGTAACTTGTCGATGCTTCTCAGCATCGGCATTTTGTGACACTATTTAAAAATGTTGGCATTTGGGTGTGCTATTTAAAATTGCCTACGCTTCTTTCTAGCATCGGTAATATTAAGTCAGGATTTTCTCTTTTTTCTGTAGTGCTAGTTGAGTCAATCGTTCGTCGCCCACTTTGTTAGTAGCAAAAGGCAGCATCGGGAGTTTGGCTCCTTGGTGAATATTAAACAAAGAGAAGGAGAATCCCTTCATGACTATGTGAACTGCTTTAATGCGATCGCACTGGAAGTGCACGATCTGGACTAGTCAGTCGCCATGATCGCCTTGAAGGACAGATTTTAGAAGAATTTTCTTCTCTACTCATTGGAGAAGAAATATCTAAAGGACTTCACGGAGATGCTGGATTGGATGGAGAAGTGCACTCGAGGTGATGAAGCTTTTAAGAAGACAAGGAACCTCGGCCGATGTTATGATCGGGGAAAAGAAGGAAGAATCGAAGTTATATCCCCCGATCTGAGAGGCCGCCAGGGGTCGCCCACCATTAAGGACTTCGTCTCGATGCCGACAATCAAGAATCCCTCAACCAATGACCTAAAAACCCACTGAGGTAACATCGACCATCACCAAGTTGCTGGTCCCCATGGAGGAGGTTTACTAACTACATTAAGGAATGCCGTATCGAGCCGAACCGCTTGGTACGGGGCGTATCGGATCGGATCTACGGCCATTCGATCCGATTCGGCCATTTTTCTTGAAAAATAGATTTGAACTGCACCGAATCGGATGGTTCGGCACGGTTCGGGGCCATCCCGTTCGAAATCGGACGGTATGGCTTGGTATGGTTTGGTTTGGCGTTGAACCAAACTATACCGACAGACATCACATGGGGGGTGGGGGGCAGTATGGGGGGGTTGTAGTGGGGTCTTGGCTGTCATTTAGTGACAGCCCAGTTGCTTTGTCTGAGAGACTCGAGAGCTCTCTCAGAGAACTCTCGAGCTTGCCTGAGAGAAAAATGAGATACGAAAAAAATTAAAAAGAGAAAAATTTCGTCAAATTGCAGCACTGGTTCGAGGAGACACTGATTTTTGGCCGAAAGTAAGATAATGTATTATTTTTTTAGTAAATATTTTATTTTTTATATTTTTGTTGTTAAAAAAGGATAAGAACGAAGAAGAATGAAAATAAGAAGAAATCATGCCAAAATTTTATGATTTTGGTGTGATTTGATCCTATGTGATAGATCTTTGAAAGATCTACATGATGACACTAAAATTATTGATTTTTATTAATTATATATTTTTTAAATATTTATATATATTTATTCATAAAAAATTATTAAAAAAATAAATTAAAAAAAAAAGAAATCAGAGTTTCAGATTCATGTTCAAAATGATTCAAGCTACTTAAATCTAATCTCGAATTTTTTTTGAAATTTTTGAAATTAAAAAATATTTTTATAATTATTTAAATAATAAAAAAATATTATTAAGTAAAAATATGTAAAAATAATATTATATTTTAGTTAATTCAAAAATATTATTTGAAGCATATAACATATTTTTTTGAATTTTTAAGTTTTAAAATTATTATTAAAATTTTTTTGAATATATATATAATATTTTTTAATAATTATTAAACTGTCATATTTTTTTATACTTACAGAAATTTGTAAGAAGAAAAATTCAAAGCATGACATTCATTGACTTTAATTATATATATATTTTAAATATATATTTATTCGTAAAAAAATTATTAAAAAATAAATTAAAAAAATAAAAAATCAGAGTTTCAAAATCATGTTTAGAATGATTCAAGTTACTTGAATCTAACCTCAAATTTTTTTAAAATTTTTGAAATTTAAAAATATTTTTATAATTTTTAAATAATAAAAAAAATATTATCAAATAAAAATATGTAAAATTAGTGTTATATTATAGTTAAATCAAAAATATTATTTGAAGCATATAACATATTTTTTTGAATTTATGATTTTTAAAATTATTATTAAATTTTTTTTGAATTTATATATAATATTTTTTTAATAATTATTAAACTGTCATATTTTGTTATACTTGCAGAAATGAATAAGAAAGATTCAGAGCGTGATATTGGTTGGGATCATGGCGAGATGCTCTTGGTTCGGCATCATTGAAAATGCAAATGGTGTAACACAGAGTTCAAGGGAGGAGGGGTGACTAGGTTGAAGCAACACCTGGTTGGTGGTTATCTTGATGTGTCTATATATCGAAAATATTCACAGGAGGTCTGACAGTTGATGAAGAAGTACTTCGCTGATTCGAAAGTGACGAAGGAAAGAACAAAGCAGAAGAAGACGGAAGTAGACTGTCGAGTTGCAGAGCCATCTCTTATCACTTTAAAGAGTCAGAGGAGGCTTCCGCTCTAGATGATGAGGCACAGATTGAGGCTGCTATTTAGACGAGCTTGGCTGATCAGTGCCGGCAGCAGGAGATGATTAGGTATAGAGAACGATTTAGACCATCATGCTACGAATCGGAGTCTAGATCAACGATCGATGGGGGAGAATTCGAGTTCAAGAGGACTACCTCAGAGAGTCCGATGGTAAAGGGAGCAGACATAGTATGTCATCTTTGTTGGGAGCTTTTGGCAGTAGGAGGTCCTCCAGAGATATTCCAGCAGGAGTCACCATCCATGATTTGGATCCATATGCTTTTTCCAGCAAGGATTCAAAGCAGCAGAAGATTGACACTATACTGAAAAAGGATAAGAAGAAGGATATATGGCAAGCTATTGGATTATGGTTTCATTTCAGTCATATTTCAGCAAATACAGCGGGCAATCTTTACTATCGATCTGTCATGTCAGCCATAGAGGCTGTCGGTCAGGATGTAGATCCGTCAGGATCTAAGGACATCTATGATCAGTTTCTTGATAGTAACAAGGAGGATCTGCAAATATGGATTGCTTCTTACAAAAATAAATGGTCTACATATGGACTGACAATGATATTTGATGTTTGGATCGATCCTACTAGACGGAGCATCATCAATTTTTTGACATACTGTAATGGAAAAATATTTTTTCACAAATCAATTGATGCTTCAGATAAAATGCATGATGCCACATATCTTTGATCTGATGGAGGAGGTGATTGATTCAGTGGCTGAGCAGTATGTCGTGTAGGTCATCACAGATAATGGACGACAATATAAGGCTATCGGAGAGTTGCTGATGGAGCAGCGATCGCAGATATACTGGACCCCATGTGCTGCACATTGCATTGATCTTATATTGATGGATATTGAGAAGATTTGTAGGGTGCAGCAAGTAGTGGAGATTGTTCAGACTATTACTAGATTCATCTACAATCACATGTACGTCCTTTCATTGATGCAGACGTATACTGAGGGGAGATCTTAAGATCAGGTATCACACGATTTGCTACCAACTATATAGCACTTGATAGTCTTCTTCAGAAGAAAGCAGTCTTACGTCAGATGTTTGTCAGTGCCGAGTGACAGGAGAGCAGATATGCGAGGATCGGCACTGATAGAAGTCATATGGAGAACTTGATGACGAGTCAATCATTCTGGCAGCGGGTTGAGAAGGTAGTGAAGGCTATTAAGCCATTATATGAGGTGCTTCATGCGTAGATAGTGAAAGATACTCCCAGATAGGCTTCTTGTATACATGATGGTGAGAGTAAAGAAACAGATCAGTGAGAATGATTCGAAGCATGCTCAAGAATTCATTAACATTATTGAGCATCATTGGGACTATCAGATGGGTAGAAATTTGCATCTAGTTGGTAAGCACGGATTCAAAAATATTTTAAAATATTTTTTTCTTATACTTGTAAAAGTATACTTAATCAATTATGGAATTTATTTGCAGCTTATTATTTGAATCCGAGATTTCAGTATGCCATTCTTGGGATACATATGGATAACGAGCTTATTGCTGCTTTTCGTAATGCGATATATAAGATGGTGCCTGATCCAGAAATTGTATCGTTGTGTCTACAAGAGATATGCTAGTTTAAAACAGATGTGATTATTCAACCGAATTCGATCTGTACTCAACGATATATTTATAAATTTAATAAATATATTTTTTACAGATGAAATAGTTTAGAGAGGGATCAAACAGCTTTGGAGTCCCATCAGCTGTCGTAAGCAAAAAGCAAATGAATTCAGATAAATTATATATCAATAATGAGCAGCATAGATTGACATCAAATGCCTAATAATATCATAAAATTTGATATATAATTTTGTTTTTGCAGCTGAATGGTGGATTCATTTTGGAATGTCCGCAGAATATTTGAAAGGTGTGGCTGTCCGCATTCTTTTCCAGACGGTCTCTGCTAGTGGCTGTGAGCGCAATTGGTCGACTTTCGTCCTTATCCACAGCAAACAGAAAAATTGTTTGACACAAAAGTGCCTCAATGATCTTGTATATGTTCACTATAATCTGATGTTGAGGTTAAAATATATTTAGAAAAAAGTATAATTGAAGTACACTGATCCGACACTAGATGATTATGCTGACGAGGATGACGATCCGATCATTGGATGGCTTGCAGGTCAGTAGCAGGAGCAGAGCTTGATGAGCTGGAGTCCCCTCCACGATCAGCCAGTGTGGTAGCTAGGGAGATCAAGGTGGATTCAGGACAATGGGCAGAAAGAAATATTTCACATAAGGTTCCAGCTGATTAGCCACAGTCTGAGGGGACACAGAGGGACTCATTCATCACATGATTCGATGTCCGATATATCTTCGCAGAGGTTTGAGTGACAAATGTTTAGACGAGATCGGCAATCAACAACAAGACATTCATCATTCTAATTACAGGAAATTTAGTCAGAGGGGCACAAAGGGGGACAAGAAAAGACAGTTGCACGTACACCACTCTCGAGAGTACAGGAGTTATCTGACTCAGATTCAGAGACCATGGAGAGTGATGATGATACTAGTAGTAGTAGTCATGGATTTGATGATCAGGAAGAAACTGGAGGACAGGAGACTATTGCTTATGAGATAGCTGTAGAATGATATTCGATTCACTGGTGAGTTTCAGTTTATACATGTCACAGAAGATAGGGACCATGGTGGACGAGTCGGTAGAGACCGTGGGGAGTCGATTTCATATAAACGATGGGCTCCTAAAGATCGTCCAGCATACGATGCAGCTGCAGACGATCTTGCACGTGGAGTAGGATCCATGGATGTATTTGGATCATCCTCGTATTATGGATCTTATTACTTGCAGCTATCTTATGATCCATATGGATATATGGTGCATCTGAGGCACGTCTTTTAGTGGTTACTATCTCATACAGTCTGGAGCATCTTATGGATCAGATTTTGCTATCGGCATATTTGGATGGGCTCTTCCACAGCCATATCATCATCTCGAGGATACTTTTCAGAGTCAGAACTTAAGTGAGAGTTGAGATGTCTTACAATCCAGAAAGGATGCCTTATGGGATGAATATTCAGGAGTATAGTGCGTCTTGGTTAGAGAGATGGATTGATGTTCTTTCAGACTATACCGATGATCCAGATATCTATGAGCATCATAGACACTCGACGAGATATTAAATGCAGAGCAGATTTTGAGGTTAGTATATCATTTTTTGTGTTTTGTATTTTAAAAGTTTAGATATATTTTAATGTATATTTATATATATATTTTAATTTTAGGATGATAGAATTATAATATAATGTACATAAATATATATTTGAAATTTTAGATCAAGAGTCCCTGTACTGCTATCAAACTCAAAAATTGAATCCAAATATGTCAATAATATGCAATGTAATGTAATTTTGGGGTTATAATTATGAATTAATAACTTGAAGACCTAACAAAAAATGAAACAAAATAAAAAAAATGTACCGATATCGAATCGATATGTCGGAGCGTACCGTATGTCGGTACGGTATGGTATGGTACTAGTACCATACCGGCCCAATGTCGGTACGTGCACGGGTATCGGTACAGCGGACCTTGCTACACATTTGAATATCTCTCGAACTCAAATACTTATGGAGATTAG
Source organism: Elaeis guineensis (assembly GCF_000442705.2). Lineage (NCBI taxonomy): Eukaryota > Viridiplantae > Streptophyta > Magnoliopsida > Arecales > Arecaceae > Elaeis > Elaeis guineensis. The sequence continues at coordinate 81,653,106 of NC_026000.2, forward strand.
GGAACATCTGCCTAGGGCAGAAAAAATACTGTCTCGATCAGAGAATCGAAATCGAAAGAGGTACTGTTCTACCACCAGAGCCATGGTTATGACATCGAAGACTGCATCCAGCTCCAGAATGAGATCAAGGAGTTTATTTGGTGGGATCGGGTGGATCATTTCATCCATCGCATAGGGAAGGACCTTTGGAGCCGTCAAGGGCACCTCGTCAAGCGGAACAACCTCGGCAGAAAGTGCTAATAGAAAACTGACCTGCGGTTGGTATAATCAATACTATCACTAGGGGGCATGCCAGATTTGAGCCTAGAGAATCAGCCAAAAGACAGGTCGGAGGAAGTAATAACTTTCTCCGAAGAGGGTGCAGAGCGGTCCAGTTTCCGTACAATGATGCCGTGATTTTATCTTTAAATATGGTAAATTATGATGTATGCCACATCTTAATAGATAATGGAAGCTCGGTAGATATTTTATTTTATAATGCATTCTCCAAAATGGGCATTTTCTCAGATCAGTTGGGCAAGCTCCATTCCCCCCTTGTAGGCTTCATAGAAGATACCATACCAGTCGAGTTATTATGTTGCCAGTCACAATTGGATCGGAGCTTCGACAATCCACTACCAATGTTGATTTCTTGGTCATTAGAGCGCCTTAGGCATATAATGCTATCTTGAGGCGACTGGGGTTGAATGCCCTTAGGGCCATGGTTTCGACTTACCATCTATTAATGAAGTTTTCCACTAGGCACGAGGTCGGAGAGGTATATAGAGATCAGACACTAGCTCGGCACTGCTATACTACCACCCTCCAAGGAGCGAAAACACCTATCTTTCTTCCTACTAAGGGGCTAGACACCTGTGATGAGCTAACCGAAGAGTGAGGGAGCTGATAGAGGACCTTATGACAATTCCATTGAATGATGGAAAGGAAGGACACGGTTCAGATAGGGTCAAACCTAAATGAGGTAATCTAGAATTAGTTAATTTTCTTTTTATGAGAGAATGCAGACGTCTTTGCCTGATCGATCGCGGACATGCCTAGGATTGGTCCAGAACTTATGGTATATCAGTTGAGCACTGATCGTTTACACAGATTCATCAAGCAGAAGAAGCGGAGCTTCACCTTAGAGTGGCAGAAAGCTATTGCCGAAGAGGTAGGCAAACTAGTGGATGCCACATCGGGTCATGAGCTCTTCACTTTTGTGGATGCTTTCTTTAGTTATAACCAAATCTGGATGGTGCCAAAGATGAGGAGAAAACTATCTCTGTTACCGACCAAGGATTTTTTTTGTTACAGGATCATACCCTTTGGTTTGAAATATAGGATTGCATCTTTTGGTCTGAAAAATGCAGGTGCCACTTACCAACAGTTGGTCAATAAAATCTTCAAAAAATAAATTAATTGGACCATGGAGGTGTATGTGGATGATATATTGGTTAAGAGTTGAGCCTCAGACAATTCCACTGAATGATAGAAAGGAAGGACAAGATTCAGATAGGGTCAAACCTAAATGAGGTAATCCAAAACCAGTTAATTTTCTTTTTGTGAGAGAATGCAGGCGTCTTTGCCTGATCGATCGCGGACATGCCTAGGATTGGTCCAGAACTTATGGTACATCAGTTGAGCACTGATCGTTTACACAGATTCATCAAGCAGAAGAAGCGGAGCTTTGCCTCAGGGTGGCAGAAAGCTATTGCTGAAGAGGTAGACAAACTAGTGGATGCCACATCGGGTCATGAGCTCCTCACTTTCATGGATGCTTTCTTTAATTATAACCAAATCTGGATGGCACCTAAAGATGAGGAGAAAACTACCTCTGTTGCTGACCAAGGATTTTTTTGTTCCAGGATCATGCCCTTTGGTCTGAAAAATGCAGGTGCTACTTACCAGCGGTTGGGGAATAAAATCTTCAAAGAACAAATTGGCCGGATCATGGAGGTGTATGTGGATGATATACTGGTTAAGAGTTGAGCCTCAGACAACCACATCACTAACCTTCGGGAAACTTCCGCTACTCTCCGTAAGTATCGAATAAAGTTAAATCCGGCGAAGTGTGCCTTTGGAGTTATATGAGAAAAGTTCCTTGGCTTCTTGGTCTCATGGAGAGGCATTGAGGTCAATGCAGAAAAGATCAAGGCCATATAGGAGATGAGTCCTCCGAGGTCTATAAAGGAGGTTGAGTGCTTGATAGGAAAGGTAGCCACTTTCAACTAATTTGTCTCTGGATTGGCAGAGCGTTGCCCCCCTTCAAGATCTTGAAACAACTAATGAACTTTAAATGGATAGAAGAAAGTCAACAAGCATTTGAAGAACTAAAGAGTTATCTCAGTTTGCCCTCACTCCTTGGCAAGCTAGAGTTGGATGAGGAGCTGTACCTCTACTTAACGGTCTCTTCAACCATAATAAGCTCAGTGCTCATTCGGAAAGAAGGGAAGATTCAAAGGCCGATTTACTATATTAGCAAAACCCTTCGTGATACCGAGGCCAGGCATATGAGGCTTGAAAAATTGATCTATCTCTTATAATCTCAGTTTGAAAGCTTCGACCTTTCAGACCTGCATTATAGTATTTTTGATTGATCAGTCTTTTAATTTAATCCTGCATCGATCAGACACTTCGGTCGGATGGCCAAATGGGCCATTGAGTTCATTGAGTTTTCGATCTCGCCCTTCTATCAAGGTGCAGGTGTTAGCTGATTTTGTTGTGAATGAACAATTTCGGAGGAAAGTACCAAAGAAGAAGAGCCAGCAAAAGAAAATCCCCTTGAGGAAGAGCTCAAGGAATTGTGGGTCATGCATATAGATGGGTCATCAAATTCCATCAGATCGGGAGCAGGTCTGATCATTAGCGGCCCAGAAGGAACTATCGCAAAATATGCTTGGCATTTTGAGTTTTTCGATCACAAATAACGAGGCCGAATACGAGGCTCTTTCCATCGGATTGAGAATTGCAAAAGAATTGGGTATAAGACGTGAAGGTCTGTAGCGACTTCCAGCTGATGGTCGGTCAAGTTCGAAGAGACTATAAAGTCTAAGAGGAAAACATGAAGGGATACTTATTAAGGATAAAAAATTTAATCTCCATATTCACCAGTTTTGATATTCAAGGAGTACCAAGGTCGGAAAACTCTCGAGTCGATCTGTTGTCTAAGCTATCTTCTTCGGCATTAGGGGACTTACCTAAGGAATCTTTCTTCGAAGTTGTGAGGAACCCAGTGAAGGAATGATTGCACGCCCGATCGATCAGATCAGGATGCAGCAGAATTTCAAAAATTTTCGATCCGACGTGCGATCCGATTGAGATCCAATCTCAATCATGGTCAGATCGATCATGCATTTAGATTAAGAGAAAAATAAAGATTTAAACAATTTAAATCAGAATATAAGATGATCACATCACCTTACGCGGTAGAAGAGCACTGCAGTCTGATGATCATGGAGTTTTGAGGTTCGTTGTTGAGCCACACACATACCTGGCCTCTATAGGTATTCACTCAAGTTCGGACTAGGATGCTCTCTCCATCTGCAATCCATCTACTCCTAGATGGATCTGCAAGCTCCTGGATCAACTTTGAATATGATCTCCGACAGAGTTTCGATTAGTGCTTGATCGTAGCCTTGTTCCTTCACGTAGTTCAGATGGAACTCAACACCTTGAGATTACCAAATGGCCGCCCAACACCTTTAGACGTGGGAGAGGATGTGAGATCAGAGAGAAGAAGGGAGATGGCATGGAGAAAAGGAGAGGAGGCGTGAAGATTTTCTTATGATCAGCACTAGTGTCAAATGGTTTGACAGGGCATCTTTTTATAGATATTTGATCGGATCAAATGCTTTAAAGCAGGACTCTGTTGGTGCTGCCCACTTTGATTTTTTCTTCATTTTGTCGCACAAAATCATCGAGGAATTCAGATGGGGTTGTCGCCCAAACCAATCCTCCTACGTTTCAAATTCAAACACTTTAAATTTGAATTCGAATTCAATTTTGAATTTGAATTCAGATATAACTATCTCATTCTTATTCTTATCAGCAAGAGGATGGGGTTTATAATCTTCTCTCTCCCTCCTTTATCTCCAAGTGGTGCATACCTCTGGATCTTATCCATATGGGGCATCCCACCCTTTTCGCGAATGCACCTCCCCCATCATTTAATCATTACATGGAAGATTTGCTTCAGGGATTCCAACTCTTGGTGTCCAAGATGAGCTTGTTTAGATTTTGTCAAGCCCTGTCCAATAGAAAACCCAAATCAAGTAGGAGAGAATGGGTTTAATCATGTGCTAGCATGATTTTTTTAAATCCAAAATTAGGATTTAATTAATCCTAATCCAATCAGACTACACTTAGCCCAATTATGCAATCCTAGATCAAAATTTTTGTTTGCGTGACCTTATAGGTCCAATTCTATCTGGTAGTGAGATATGTTGTGATGTTTATTAGCAACATCATTGAAATTTTTTTTGATGGATCGAAATTTTTTTCGATTCAGTCAATTAGAATTATTGATTATTGACATAATTTTAATTGATCCCACAATCCATCAGTGACACTTAGCAGTATATAGTGGCAATCCAGCAGAACTGAATGATGAACCTCTAAGTACAGTTATTGTATGGTGGCAATCCAGTAGAACTGAATGATGAATCTCTAAGTATAGTTATCGTATGATTCGGTTCTTCTATCGTGAGTCTCGACAAGATATAGATTAAGGATAACTCATCAAATCTGATTCTTGTCATATGTTAGAATCAATCGACTCGAATTCGATGTGAAACTTAATAGAAACATCTTTTTATTTTTTCACATTGCCATGGCCATGGATTTTAGGACTCAGTCTCATGATCTATATAGGACTAATCTATCGAGGTCGATAGATCTCATCTTAGTGCACATCCTATCCCTACAACGAGTCTAGTGCAGTCAATTATACCTCAAGGCTCTATATGGTTAAGAGGTCAAGTTATGGTATAATCAAACTACAGTAATCTCATTATGAACAGTCTAGGCACCATAGGTCAAAGAACTAGTCATATTACCATAGTATCGAGTTAGTCACTGACGAGTAGGTAGACATCCTAGTAACCAGTATTTGGTCATGCTCAGTATCCTTGTCACTAAAAAGCACTTGCACTCTCGTCCGGTGTCTCTATACCGTACATTCAAGACTCATCTACCTGAGTAAGCGATTGTGAACCTATCTCTTCGGATCGAACACCATCTCCGCGATGATTCTATGATCGGAAGTAATTTATGAATTAATTATAATGACTCATATCTCAAATTTTCAACTCTTGAGAATGTGCAATTATTTCTATTAACTCAAAGGACGATTCATAGACACTTAAAACACAAATATGAATGGAAATAAATCCAACTTTATTAATTTATAAGTTAATATTACAAAATATATCTAAAGAAAATTTTTTAAGTATTGGCCAATATGGCTTCTAAGACATACATCTAACAACCTCCCACTTGATTTAAAGTCAATTGGCTACAAATCTAAGTCCCATCTTCTCAAGATGGGCTTCAATCTTTTGCTGGCTTAATTGCTTTCTTAGTGGGTTAGCTACGTTGTTCGCAGTGTCGACTCTCTTCACTTCGACGTATCCCTTCTCGAGGTGATCGTGGATAAGGTGGGATCGTCGCTCGATGTGGTTAAATTTCTGGTGGGACCTCGGCTCTTTAGCTAGGGTTATGGCGTCGTTGTCGCAGAAGAATGGGACGGCATCGATGGCATCACATCTAGCTTCGCAACGAACTTCTTCAACCAGAATGCCTCTTTAGCAGCTTTTGATGCGGCGATATACTCTATTTCCATAGTGAAGTCTGCAATAATAGGCTGCTTGAAACTCTTCCAGCTTACAGTACCATCATTGCACAAAAAAATACTGTCTGATGTCGACTTTCGATCATCAACATCAGACAAAGTTTAAGTCAGTATAATCTTGTACCCTCAATTCTCCATTATCAAAGATCAAAGATATATCTTTAGTCCTTCTCAAGTACTTAAGGATACATTTCACAGAAGTTCAGTGTTCTTCTCCTGGATTTGACTGATATCTGCTTGTGACACTCAAGGCATGGGTAATATCAGATCGTGTACAAAGCATGGCATACATGAGGCTCCCAATTATCGAAGCATATGGATCTTGCTTATGTGTTCTATCTCTTCTGATGTTTTGGGGCACATCTTCTTGAACATATGAATTCCATATCTGAAGGGTATAAGTCTCTTCTCGAAGTTCTCCATGCTGAACGTCTTCAGCATCTCCTCAATGTACATCTTTTGTGAAAGGTCTAACATTCTTCTAGATCTATCTCTGTAGACCTTAATCTCCAAAATAAAGAATGCTTTTTCAATAAGGAGTCTGTCATCCACGTACATTACGAGGAAGGTGACAGTTCTTCTACTGACCTTTTTGAAGATGCATAATTTCTCTTCGTTTTTGATGAAACCAAATGATTTGATTATATCATTAAAACGTGCGTTCCAACTCGAGACACTTGCTTAAGTCCATAAATGGATCTTTGCAATTTGCAAATCTTGTGATCAATATTATTAAAAGTAAAACCAAGCGGCTGTTTCATATAGATATCTTTCTCAAGATATCCATTCAGAAATACTGTTTTCACATTCATTAGCCATATTTTATAATCGAAATATGTTGCAATGGCAAGCAATGTGTGGATGGACTTAAGCATGGCCACAGACGAGAAGATATCCTAATAGTTAATGCTTTCATGCTGACTATAATCTTTCGCTACGAGCCTAACTTTAAAGGTCTTTACCTTTCCATCTGCATCAATCTTTCTCTTGTAGATCCATCTACATCCAATAGATACAATATCCATTGGTGGATCCACTAAGATCCAAACTTAATTTATGTGCATCGAGTCAATTTCTGATTTTATTGCCTTTAACTATTTCTCAGAGTTGATATCTGATATCATCATAGGTTTTGGGGTCATCTCCATGTACCTCATTTTCTGTAAAGAATACTTTTTCTACATCTTCTGAGATAATATCCAAGTACCACTCAGGAGGACAGAAAATCCTACTAGACTTACGAGGTGGAGGTGCGTGGATTGGCTCTAACTGAATTGGTTCTATAGGTTCCGAAACTCGCAGCTCTTCAGAGACTTTCTTTGAGCCCAATCCATCTTCCCATGTCTCCATATTGAATAAACTATTTTTCAAAAAAAACTGCATGTCAACTCACAATCACATTGTTATTTTTTGAAAGATAGAAATAATATCCTAAAGATTTCTTAGGATATTCAATAAAACGAGCTTTAAGCGATCTTGTTTCTAACTTGTCTATCTGTTGTCGTTTGACATAGACCGAACAACCCCAAATTTTAAGGTGACTTAGACTCGATTTCTTATCATGTCATATCTTATATGATGTGGTAGGAACGGTTTTAGACGAAATTCTATTCAGTAAATAAATTACAGTTAATAAATTATGATCTCAAAAAAAAATAGGAAGGTCAGTGAAGCTCATCATGGATCGAACCATATCTAATAGAGTCTGTTTTTTTTATTTTGAAATCTCGTTAAGTTGAGGTATTCTAGGTGAAGTCTACTGTGAGACTATGTCATGCTCCTTGAGATAACCTAAAAATTTTCGACTAAAAATTTGCCTTCTCGATCTGATCGAAGAACCTTAAGAGACTTTTTAGTGTTTCTCTACTTTATTTCTAAATTTTTTGAACTTTTCAAAGGCTTCAGATTTGTCTCGTATAAGGTACACATCCATATCGTGAAAAATTATCGATGAATGTTATGAAGTAGGAATAACCTCTTCTGGCTGGCACATCGAATGGGCCGCACACATTAGTGTGTATTAGAGGAAGTATCTCTATGGTCCTTTCCGCATGTCGCATAAAAAGAAGATTGATCATTTTTCCTTGAATGCATGACTCGTAGACCAGATATGACTTGAAAGTCAATGGATCCAAAAGTTCGATTTTCTTCGATCTGTTAATCTTGTCTTCTCCTATATGACCTAGCCTTAGGTATCATAAGTACTTTTAGTTAATTTCATCTCTAGGTCGTTCAGATCCTACGACATTCACATTTTGCTTGATATAATTCACAGAAACATCATGTACCTGAAAGAGACCATTAATAGGGAAACCACTTCCAATTTTATTATTTTCAAAAAAAATATTATAATGGTCTTTAGAAAAACTTATTACATAATCATCTTGCGTTAAGTGACAGAAATAAGATTTCTGCTCGCAGCAGGTACAAAATAATCTCTTTAAATTAAGCTATTCCTTGACGGTAGTCGAAGAGGGCATGTCCCCACGGCCATAGCGGCAACCTTTTCTCCATTCCCGAGATGTAGGGTCATTTCTCCTTCCCTCAGCTTTTTGCTATCCTCAAGATCCTGCAAAGAAGTGCATAAGTGAGCACTAGATCCAGAGTCAATCACCCAATTAGATGCAAAAGAAACTGTTAGGTTAGTTTCTATAATGAGCATACCTTCAAAAGGTCCACCTTTCTTCTTATTCTTAGACTCGTCAGGTAAGTTGGGCAGTTCCGTTTCCAGTGGCCGTCCTTATTGTAGTGGAAACACTTTTCCTTTTCGACGGTCTTCTTCTTTGAAACTTATTTCTTCGGCTTGCTCTCAACTTTCTGCTTCTTCGTCGGTTTTTCTTTCCAATAGATTTTCTCTTAGAAGAAGTCCGCTCCATAGCGAAAACAAAGCCTCTTGAACTCTTTAAAGTACCCTTAGTGGTTACTAGCATGTTGACCAATTCAACTATGGTGCACTGGATCTTATTTATATGGAAGTTTACTATAAACTGCGCATATGAATCAATCAGGGATTGCAGAATGACATCAATCTGCAACTCCTTATCCATAGACATGCCGAGCTTTTCAAGCTCCTCTAGGTCTTTGATTATTATCAGACAATATTCATGGACCGACTGTCCATCACGCATTTTCGTTTTGAAGAGTCGCTTGGATACTTCGTAGCGTGCTGCACGGCTCTGCTTGTTATATAACTCTTGTAGGTGAGTCAGTGTCTGCCTAGCAGTCTTCATGTCTTCATGTTGGCGCTGCAACTCATTAGACATTGAGGCCAATACGTAGCACCTGACTTTATTGTTATCGTCCAACCATTTATGAGACGCTCTTTGATCAGGGGTTGGACGGGCTGGCAAGGGGGTGAGGTTCTGGTCGAGAACAGAGGCTATCTTCTCGGAAGTCAAGATGATCTTAAGATTCTGTAGCCAATCCTTAAAGTTTGGTCCAGTCAGTCGGTTGGTCTCTAAGATCCGAGCAAGAGGATTTGAAGCAGCCATTTTCTATAGAGACGAAGATTCTAGTTAGATTTTATAATTGACTTAATAATTTGTTTTAGAAATTTTATTTTAAAAATAAATTTGGGCTCTTATTATTTTTCGGATCCCTTATACTCTCTGGGTAGAGAAATGAAAATCTTTACGATTAAAGATTTTAGTGGGTGCTGCGATCTCATCGATTGACTCACCACCTCACCTAACAGTTATTGATGATGGGTCAACTGATGAGTGGACAACTCCTGTCCAATATTTCTCTATACATGTTGCAGCCAACTTCGGTCTCTAATTCATGAAACCTTACCATACCCAAAATATTGGCTCACTCCTTAATTAAGTCAGACCCACCGTTTTCTTGAAATGGAGTCGTCATTGAGACCCTCACCATATTTGGAATATTGAGCCTAACCCCATCTTCACCCCACAGCATCTCATACCAATAGCATAGTTACGATATTTCAGTGCAACTGAACCACTATGACTAGCCGAAAACAATCAACTCCAAGAAGGGTCCGTACAACTACAACGATGGATGATCACTAGACTTAATATTTTAGAGGGAGATTTGGATTTAGATCTCATCCTTAATTAGTCAACCAAGGTTTCAGGAATCGATATCGAGATTCATACCTATTCCTGTTCGATATGGTATGGTACCGTATCATACCGTACTGACCCATACTAATATTAAAAAATCAAAAAAATTTCACCCATTGTCATTAAAAAAAGAAAGCCGCGCTGAACTATACCGAATCGGATCCATACTGCATCGAACCGGATTGAACCATTTAGTTTCGTGCGGTTTGGGCCCGTACCATATCGAATCGATTTGTACGGTCAGGTTCTGGTCATGTACCAAAAAATCGGCCTGAACCATGTCGGTTTTCCATCTTTATGGTACGGTGTGGTATGGTATGGGATGTACCGGCCGATTCAGGTCGGTACGGAATACCATGGTGATAACTGTTATGACTCATCTAGTGGCATGGACTAGCTCGAATCATTAAGCAATTTGATTTAAAATTTAAACAACCAAATTGGCCAGATAAGTGGGATCGTTGGGAGGGTTGTAGATGCTTGCCTTAGACATCATTTGTTTATGGTCAGGTAAGCATGATCCCAATTAAAAACAACGATCGAGACTTAGACACCAATTGGTCAATTAGAATTAAATAGGTTAGCCTAGACTCAAGCTCGAACCACTGAGCCAAATTAAGTTCTTGAATTGATCGACAACATGTGGCTGTTAAGCGATATGATCAATCTACAACTATTAGGTTGGTCATGAGCACACTTGACTCAATCCTAGTCAATTTTTGATTCAGTTTGATCAACCGCTCAAAATTAGACCTTACTGAGCTACCCATGCCTAAAACCTATGTTTTATGCAATGAAATTAGATCTTAAATTCTCAATTTTAGATCTTTTAGTTTCATATCTTAATTCTTAATCAAGTGCATTATGACTATGGGTTTAGTTTAGACGTGGAAAAAATTTCAGATCTAAACTAATTAAACATGCATCATATACAAAAGATCCTAGTATTTTCGATTTTGCAGAAAATTAAATTTTTTCGTTTTGCTGTTCTCTCTCTCAATTCATGCAGGCATCCCTTCCACCATAGTTCTGCAGGACGGCCTTTACCATGGATTTTGAGGAATACTAGGCTATTCAGAAAATAAACTAAATCTACATATCACATATGTATGCACATATCTCATATATTGAAACAATGATTTAGATCTATATATCTCATATAACATAACAATTATGTTAAGTTTTATGCACTAGATTAGGTTGCTGATTTTTAATTTTCTAATCTTAAGTTTCAGATCTAATCTTTACTTTCAGATTAAACATAAAAATCAGCCCTAATAAGAGCATAAAATTCATATCTAATTTTAGACATGCTGATCATATCGAAAAGTTGAAATCTAGATCTAATCTAATTTTTGGTTCATGTACTAAATTAGATCTAATCAATTTTAATTCAGATCTAAACACAACTCAGATCTAATCTGATTTAGATCTAATCTTAGTCTTAGATGCATGATCCCAACAACTTGGCTTTGATTGCACGTCCGATCGATCAGATCAAGATGCAGTGGAATTTCAAAAATTTTTGATCCGACGTGCGATCCGATCGAGATCCCAACTTGGCTTTGATTGCACGTTCGATCGTTGCGATCCGATCGAGATTTGATTTTGATCGTGGCCAGATCGATCATACGTCTAGATTAAGAGAAAAATAAAGATTTAAACAATTTAAATTAGAATATAAGATGATCACATCATCTTGCGTAGGTAGAAGAACATCGTAGTCCGATGTTCATGGAGTTTTGAGGTTCGCTGTTGAGCCGCGCACGTGCCCAGTCGTTACAGGTATCCACTCGGGCTCGAACTAGGATGCTCTTCGTCTTCGATTCGTCCACTCCTAGATGGATCTGTAAGCTCCTGGATCAGCTTTGAATCTTATCTCTGATAGGGTTCCAATCAGTGCTTGATCGTAGCCATCTTGTTCTTTCGCGTAGTGTGGATAGAACTCAACACCTTGAGACCATCAGATGGCCGCCCAACACCTTTGGATGTGAGAGAGGATGTGAGATCAGAGAGAAGGGAGATGGCGTGGAGAAGAGGAGGGGAGGTGTGGAGATTTTCTTATGATCAGCTCTAGTGTCAAATGGTTTGACAGGGCACCTTTTTATAGACATTTGATTGAATCAAATGCCTTAAAGCAGGACTCTGCTTGGTACCGCCAACCTTGATTTTTCTCTGTTTTTATCGCACAAAATCGAGGAATTCAGATGGGGCAAGTGCCATGGATAAGGTTGTTGTTATCCAAACCAATTCTCCCATGTTTCAAATTTAAACACTTTAAATTTGAATCCGAATTCAAATTTGAATTTGAATTCAGATATAATCATCTCATTCTTATCCTTATTAGTAAGAGGATGGAGTTTATCCTCTTCTCTCTCCCTCATCCCAAGTGGCGCACGCCCCTGGATCTTATCCATATGGGGCATCCCACCCTTTCTGCGAAGGAAATTCATGATGAAAAATATGGGGTGCCAACTATTGGTGCCTCCCCCATCATTTAATTATTACATGGAAGACTTGCTTCAGGGACTCCAACTCTTGATGTCCAAGATGAGCTTGTTTAGATTTGGTTAAGCCTTATCCAATAGGAAAACCTAAATCAATTAGGAGAGAATGGGTTTAACCATGTACTAGCATGATTTCTTTAAATCCAAAATTAGGATTTAATTAATCCTAACCTAATCAGATTACATTTTGCCCAATTGTGCAATTCTAGACCAAAATTCTTGTTTGTGTGACCCTTTAGGTCCAATTCTGTCTGGTAGTGAGATATGTTGTGATCTCTATCAGCAACATCATCAAAACTTTTTTCTATGGATTGGAACTCTTTCTAATTCAGTCAATTAGAATTATTGATCATCAACATAATTCTAATTGATCCCATAATCCATCAGTGATACCTAGCAGTATACGGTGGCAACCTAGCAGAATTGAATGATGAACTTTTAAGTGCAGTTACTGTGTGATTCAGTTTTTCTATCTGAGTTCTGACAAGACATAGGTTAAGGATAATCATCAAATCTGATTTTTGTTATATATTAGAATCAATCGACTCGAGTTCGATGTGAAATCTAATAGAAACACCTTTCTATTTTTTCACATTGCTATGGTCATGTGCTTTAGGACTCGGTATCATGATCTACATAGGACTACTCATCTACCTAGATTGATAGATCCCATCTTGATACACATCCTATTCCTGCAGTGAGTCTGTTGCAGTCAATTTTACACCTCAAGGCTCCATATTGCTAGAAGATCGAGTTATGTAGTCAAACTACAGCAATCTTATTGTGAACAGTCGAGGCACTACAGATCAAAGAACTGTCACACTACTGCAGTATCGAGTTAGTCACTGACGAGTAAGTAGACATGTTAATGACTATTCGTATTTGGTCATCTCAGTATCCTTATTCCTAATAAGCACTTACACTCTCGCTCCGACGTCTCCACATTGTAGATTCAAGACTCATTATCTTGAGGAAGCGATTGTGCACTAATCTCTCCGGATCAAATACCGTCTCCGTGATGATTCTATGATCAGAAGCAATTTATGAATTAATTATAATGATCCATGTCTTAAATTCTCAACTCCTAATAATGCCATTATTTCTATTAACTTGAAGGACAATTCATTGGCACTTAAAACATAAATATGAATGAAAATAAACTCAATTTTATTAATTTATAAGTCACTGTTACAAAATATGTCTTAAGGAAGTTTTACAAGTGTCGGTTAATCTGACTTTTAGAGCATACATCTAACAACACCTAGCATCAACAAACCGACATCGATCTTATGAGTTGATAGTGAACCCAGTTGGATGGATTCATTCATCCATTTTCTCAGGGATGGGATGCTATCGTTGGATCAGATGGAAGCTTGGAAACTCAAGAATTAGGCATTTTGCTACGTCCTTTATGAAAGAAAGCTATATAAGAGGTTCTTTTCTTTGCCTCTCCTCAAATGTTTGCACCCTTCCAAAGCAGATTATGTCATATGAGAGGTGCATGAAGGAATATATCGAAATCATCTAGGAGGAAGGTCGATATTACTTCGACAGGGATATTACTAGCCCACCATGCAGCAAGACGCGACCGATCTGACCAAGCGATGTGATCACTACTAATAGAATGCCAACATCCAATGCCAACCAGCCATGCCGTTGACTCCCATCAGCTTTTACCGGCCCTTTGCACATTGGAGAATGGATATCCTTGGTCCGATTCCTCAAGCATCGGGCCAACGGAAATTCTTACTCGTCGTCATCGACTACATCAAGTGGATGGAAGCCAAACTTCTGGCTTGCATTACCGAAGCCAAGGTAAAGGACTTTGCGTGGAAGTCCATATGCTGCTTCAGTCTCTCATGAGTGTTGATTATGGATAATGGTTGCCAGTTCAGTGGAGCCCGATTGGTTGAATTCTACTGCAATTTGGGCATCTCTCATCACCTTATATTGGTAGGACGTCCCCAGGCCAATAGGGAGGCCAAGGTAACTAATTGAACTCTTTCGTAGGATTTGAAAGTTAGGTTAGACCGTGTCAGGGGGTCATAGGCCGACGAGCTCCATGTGCTTTGGGCCTATAGAACCATTCAAAGAATATCCACCGACGAGATCCCTTTCATCCTCTCTTTTGGAATGGAAGTAGTTATCCCTGTAGAAATCGGACTTCCCTCTCTACGGGTTGAAAGCTACGATGATCGGAATAATTCAAAACTGCTCCAAGCAAATCTAGATCTATTTGAAGAGGTTCGAGTAAAAGTTCAAGTCAGGAGGGCAGTCTATCAACAAAGGATAGCAGGTGTTGGGTATAAAACCCCCCAGTCGAAGTTCGTGTCAGGAATGACCCCACGGGGATTCTACCGGCGTCCGACCTGCGGCGGCAGGGAGACTTCGTCCGGACTCTTACGGGAGCAGGGAGACTTCGTCCGGACTCTTACGGGAGCCGGACTTCGTCTCCAACTTCAACTGCGGGTAAACTTCGTCCGGACTCTTACGGGGGCCGGACTTCGTCTCCAACTTCAACTGCGGGTAAACTTCGTCCGGACTCCTACGGGAGCCGGACTCTGTCTCTAACTTCGACTGCAGACAAACTTCGTCCGGACTCCTACGGGAGCCAGACTCCGTCTCCAACTTCAACTGCAGGCAAACTTCGTTCGGACTCCTACGGAAGCCGGACTCCGTCTCCAACTTCGACTGCAGGCAAACTTCGTCCGGACTCCTACGGGAGTCGGATTCCGTCTCCAACTTCGACTGCAGGTAAACTTCGTCCGGACTCCTACGGGAGCCGGACTCCGTCTCCAACTTCAACTGCGGGAAGGCTTCGTCCGAGTTCCTATGGGATTCGGACTTCGCCTCCGACTCCAGCTACAGGTAGGATTTGTCCGGGCTCCCACGGGAGCCGGACTTCCGCCCTGAACTCCTACTGAAGGTCTCGGCCTAGATTCCTCGACAAATGATCTCCATCCGGGCTTCTGCGGAAATCAGACTCCAACCGAACTTCAGCCGACAAGTCTGGACCCCCTGGCAGGCCGCAGTAACGGCCACGATTCTGCTCCACTCCCTGCGGCGGATCCTACGCGGCTCCATTACTCCCTGGCAAGCCGTAGTAACGGCCATGATTTTGCTCCACTTCCTGCAACGGATACTCTGTGCAGTTCCATTACTCCCTGGCGAGTCGCGACAACGGACGCCGCTCCACTCCCCGCAACTGATTCCACGTGGCGAGCTATGGTGATAGCCACGACTCCACCTCATTACTCTTCATGATAAATTTCTCCTGGCCCCGTACGGCCCACGACGAGGCGATCATAAATAGTCGCTATCAATCCTCTGCTCCCCCCGTTTATAAAAGGGGACCCCAGATACGTTATTCTCTAAGCTCTATTTTCTATCCTAAAACTCTGCTAAAATTTTCGTTCGAGCACTCCATTCTTGTTGAGGCAGAGAACTGACTTGAGCGTCGGAGGATCTTGCCGGAGCAACCCCACCTCCGGTTTAGACTTTTTTGTATGTCCCGGCGGCGACTGCGACTCCCTCGACTCCAGCTTCTCCGGCGCAGGCGGATTTTTGCACCAACAGGATTGGCGCTAGAGGAAGGGGTGTGTCTTCGCAGTACCCTTATTCTTAAAGGGGCGCTCAACGGGACCGCCTCCGGTCATCTTTTTCGGCGTCTCCTCCTTCCCTCACTAGATCCTCGCCCAATGCCTTCTCGCGAAGCATCCACATGGCGACCCACGGCTTCCGCGGCCAGATCTCAGGCTCTGGCCTCGCCTCCAATTTCCCAGGCCCCACATCCTCCGGCAATGGCCGCCGGCATGGAGCGGTCGGACAATCGACCTCCGACGGATTTCGCCAACACTATCTCGGAAGAATCTCGACGGAGAGTGACTGGCGTATTGGCCGGACCTCCCAAGCGGCAAAAGATCGAGGAATCCATAACTTTCACCGAAGAAGATGCTCAGAGAGTTCAATTCTCTCATAACGATGCGGTCGTAGTTTCCTTGAATATAGCTAATTACGACGTCCGCCGCATTTTTGTCGACAATGGGAGTTCGGCCAACGTTTTGTTCTACGACGCCTTCTCAAAAATATCCATCCTTGACGGCCATTTGAGGCCGATTAGCTCCCCTCTAGTAGGGTTTACCGGCGACGCTGTCCCGATGGAGGGAGTGATAACTTTGACTGTGGCCGCGGGTCGATATCCAAGGCGATCCCGGGCTTTGGTGAAGTTCCTGGTGGTGAAGGCGCCGTCAGCCTACAACGCGATCCTCGGCCGACCTGGCCTTAATGCTCTTCGAGCCATCGTGTCAACCTACCATTTGAAGTTGAAATTCCCTACCGACCAGAGGATCGGAGAGGTCAGGGGAGACCAAGCCCTGGCCAGACACTGCTACAACATAGCCTCGCAAAAAAGCGACCAATCCGACCCCTGTCCAGTTGATGGGCTGGATGCCCGCGACGACCTCACTGAGGAGAGGGGCGGCCCAATCGAAGATCTGGTTCCGATCCCTTTGAACGTCGGGAATGCGGAGCATGTGGTGAAGATCGGCTCCAACCTAGGGGAAGAGGTGCGGACGCATCTCATCGATTTTCTTCGAAAGAATGCGGACGTTTTCGCTTGGGTTCCAGCAGACATGCCAGGGATTGACACGGAAGTCATGGAGCACCGCCTGGCCGTCGATCCCAAGCATCGACCGACGAAAGAGAAAATCCGAGGTCATGCACCAGAGAGGCAGAAAGCGATAGCCGAGGAAGTGGACAAACTCCTGAAAACCGTATTCATTAGGGAAGTCAGTTACCCTGACTGGATTTCCAACGTTATCCTAGTCAAAAAGGCAAACGGCAAGTGGAGGATGTGCATAGACTTCAAAAAGCTGAATAAAGCCTACCCAAAGGACAGCTACCCTTTGCCCAGAATTGATCAACTGGTGGACGCGACCTCGGGCCATGAGCTCCTCACCTTTATGGATGCATTCTCCGGCTATAATCAAATCAGGATGGCGCCAGAAGACGAAGAAAAGACTGCTTTCATTACTAACCGTGGCCTTTACTGTTACAGGGTCATGCTTTTCGGCCTAAAAAATATAGGCGCAACCTACCAACGGCTGGTGAACAAAATCTTCAAGGAGCAGATCTGCCGTAATATGGAGATCTACGTGGACGACATGCTCGTGAAAAGCAAATCTTTCATGAACCACGTCGCCGACCTCGAGGAGGCCTTCGGCGTTCTTCGAAAATATAAGATGAAGCTGAACCCGACCAAATATGCTTTCGGAGTGACCTCGGGGAAGTTCCTGGGCTTTATGGTATCAGGGCGCGGAATCGAAGCCAATCCGGAGAAAATTCACGCCATCCAAGAGATGGCCGTCCCGAAGTCGATAAAAGAGGTTCAGCGCCTTACTGGGAGGGTGGCAGTCCTGAATCGCTTCGTCGCGAGGTTGGCCGAACGGTGCTTACCCTTCTTCCAAATCCTCAGGCGGCCGAAGAACTTCTGTTGGACCCCTGAGTGCCAACAGGCGTTCGAAGAACTAAGGAGCTACCTCGGCTCACCTCCGCTGTTGGCGAAGCCAGAGCCTGGAGAGGAACTGTTTTTATACCTGGCGGTCTCTCCCACGGCTCTCGCGGCAGTCCTTGTCAAGGAAGAAGCAAAAGTCCAACGGCTGATTTACTACGTCAATCGCGCGTTGAGAGACGCCGAGATTAGGTATACTAAATTAGAAAAACTGACTTACGCCCTGTTGATTGCAGTCCGGAGGCTCCGACCCTACTTTCAAGGGCACATCGTAACGCTGCTCACCGACCAACCGATCAAGGCGATTCTACATCGGGCAGATGCCTCCGGGAGGATGGCAAAATGGACGATCGAGCTCACAGAATTCGACATCAACTATCGACCCAGGCCAGCAGGGAAGGCCCAGATATTGACAGATTTCATAGTGGAGTGTACTATCCCAGAGGAGGCCGAACCTGAACAAGGTGAAATTGACAGCCTGGAGTCCCGACCGAACTCCCCCAAAGAAGAAGCAGATCCCTCTGGTTGCTTTTGGGCCCTCTACGTGGACGGGTCTTCCAACATGTCAGGCGCAGGCGCGGGCCTGATCTTGATCAGTCCAGAGGGAATCGTCGCGGAGTACACTCTGCGCTTCGAGTTCCCTGCAACAAACAATGGAGCAGAATATGAAGTTCTGATCGCAGGACTGAAGATCGTCAAAGAGCTGGGAGTAGATCGGCTCCAAGTCCACAGCGACTCCTAACTAGTAGTGGGACAAGTCAACGGAAACTACGAAGCACGGGAGGACAGCATGGCTAAGTATCTTGAAAAGGTAAAGGAGCTCGCCCCCGCCTTCAGTAGCTTCAACATCAGGTAGATTCCGAGGATGGAAAATACCAGGGCCGACCTTCTCTCCAAGCTGGCAACGCTGGCACCGGCCGAATTGCCCAAGGGTGTTCTCTTTGAAGTTCTAAAGTGCCCGAGTACGGAAGAATCGCGGCCCGTGATGGAAATTGACCACGAGCCCAGCTGGATCGACCCACTGACAACATATCTCAAGGACGGGGTTCTACCCCAGGATGCAAAAGAAGCTCGAAAGCTCAGAAATTAAGCCTCCCGATATATCCTTTATGAGGGCAAGTTGTACAAGAGATCATACTCTTTGCCCCTTTTAAAATGTCTCCGGTCTTCGGAAGCTGACTACGTCTTGTGGGAGGTAATGAAGGAATCTGCGGAAGCCATCTGGGGGCTAGATCTTTATCTCATAAGTTGCTCCGCCAAGGATATTACTGGCCGACGATGCATCGTGACTCGGTTGAATACGTCAGAAAGTGTGACCGATGTCAGAGATATGCCAACATCCAGAGACAGCCCGCCACCGAGCTTACACCCTTGAGTGCCCCATGGCCTTTTGCGCAATGGGGGATGGATATCTTTGGACCCTTTCCCGTGGCGTCGGGGCAGAGGAAGTTCCTCCTGGTAGCGATTGACTACTTCACCAAGTGGGTCGAAGCCGAACCACTGGCGAAAATCACAGAAACTAAAGTGCAAGATTTCGTCTAGAAGTCAATCGTTTGCAGGTTCGGTCTACCAAGAACCCTAATCACTGATAATGGGCGGCAGTTCACGGGAGCAAGATTCGTCGAATTCTGTGAAGATTTAAACATCTCCCACAACTTCACATCAATAGCCCATCCTCAGGCGAACGGCGAAGCTGAAGTGACCAACAGAACCCTGCTACAGGGGATCAAGACAAGGCTCGAAAAGGTGAAGGGAACTTGGGCAGACGAATTTTATCATGTGCTGTGGGCGTATCGAACTACCCAAAGACTGCCCACGGGGGAGACCCCCTTTGCTTTAGCCTTCGGAACGGAGGCTGTTATCCCAATTGAGCTTAAACTCCCGTCAGCGTGAGTCGTGGCATTCAAGGAACATCACATTTTGCAAGGTCTTAAAGCCAACCTTGACTTACTGGAAGAAAAGCGGGAGGTAGCTCAAGTTTGGATGGCAGCCTACAGACAGAAAGTCGCCCGCTATTACAATTCCCGGGTCAAGAATAAAGTCTTTAGAGTAGGAGATCTAGTGCTTCGGCGAGCTGCTGTCTTGCAACCTCAGGATCGAGGGAAGCTCGCCCCAAACTGGGAAGGCCCGTATGAAGTCAAAGAAGTGGTCCGGTCCGGAACTTATTACCTCAAGGAGCTCGGAGGAGCAGACCTCCCGCGACCATGGAGCTCGGAAAACTTACGAATGTATTACCGATAACTTTATTTTAAATAAAAGTTGCATATCTACATGTCTCCCCTCTTGGCACTAGCTTATATCGACAGGACAGTCAAAACAAACAGTGTCGGAAGCGGGAGGGGAACGTCTTCTCGACAAAGTCGAAGGCTCGGTTCTCTTTAGACCGGATAGGGGGAGAGGTTCTACAACGCCCATATGTGCCCCCACAGCCCTGTTAGGGACAGGGGGAGAACCTCGCCCTAACTTGAGCAAAGTCGAAGGCCTGGTTCTCTTTAGACCGGATGGGGGGAGAGGCCCTACAATGCCCATATGTACCCCCACAGCCCTGTTAGGGACAGGAAGAGAACCTCGTCCTAACTTGAGCAAAGTTGAAGGTCCGGTTCTCTTTAGACCGGATGGGGGGAGAGGTCCTGTAACGCCCATATGTGCCTCCACAATTCTGTTAGGGACAGGAGGAAAACCTCGCCCTAACTTGAGCAAAGTCGAAGGCCCGGTTCTCTTTAGACCGGATGGGGGGAGAGGCCCTGCAACGCCCATATGTGCCCCCACAGCCATGTTGGGAACAGGAGGAGAACTTCGTCCTAACATGAGCAAAGTCGAAGGCCCGGTTACACCTAGACCGGATGGGGGAAGGGCCCAGCAGCACCCATATGTGCCCCTACAGTCGCATTAGGGACAGGAGGAGAACCTCGTCCTAACCAGAGCTGAAACCTGTTACGACAGAAATAGGGGAAGAACCTCGCCCCGACACCAATTAAGGTCTGGTCATTCAAGATCAGATGAGAAAAAGGGGGACCTTCCCAGCGGCCCCTTCGCAATAAGACTCCGTCCGGACTTCTACGGGAGCCGGACTTCGCCCTCGACTTTGATCGCAAGAAGACTCCGTCCGGACTCCTACGGGAGCCGGACTTCGCCCCCAACTTCAATCGCAGGTAAACTTTGTCCGGACTCCTAAGGGAGCCGGACTTTGCCACTGACTTTAAGTGCAGGTAGACTTCGTCCGGACTCCTACGGGAGCCGGGCTCCGTCCCCGACTTCAACTGCAAGCAGACTCCGTCCGGACTCCTGCGGGAGCCAGATCTCGTCTCTGACTCCGGCCACGGGAAGACTCCGCCCGGACTCCTACGGGAGCCGGGCTTCATCCCCGACTTTGACCGCTGGTAAGCTCCGTTTGGACTCCTACGGGAGCCAGACTTCGCCCCTGACTTCAATTGCAGGTAGACTCCGTCCGGACTCCTACGGGAGTCGGACTTCGCCCCGACTTCGCCTACGGGAGCCGGACTCCCGCAACCCCACCAAGAGCAGAGGGAAAAATCCCACTCGAAAAAGAAAAGGGGGAAAGCGGAGAGGAGTTAAAAAGGAAAG
This sequence comes from Elaeis guineensis, assembly GCF_000442705.2. Lineage (NCBI taxonomy): Eukaryota > Viridiplantae > Streptophyta > Magnoliopsida > Arecales > Arecaceae > Elaeis > Elaeis guineensis. The sequence goes on from NC_026000.2 coordinate 81,674,619, forward strand.
CGATGAAAAATGAAAGCGACGGACTACGTCAGCGACGAATGGAAAACAAACAGCATCAAATATGCAAAGAACCTCGTCTCAGCAAGGATTGGGGTTCTTATCAAGAAGCCCAGCTTTCAAGAAAGCTCTCAACGCAAGTCCGAGATAGGACGACTTCCTCAGGGTGACGAGAAGCTCAGACCTCCGAGCTTGAGCCCTAATGAGGGGCACCAAGCCCGAGCGGCCCCAGACAAATCTGCGGCCTCAGACGAAAGGACGGGCCGATGCGATGGCAATTGGGTACCTTCGGACGACGCAAAGGCCGAAAGAAGCACGGCAAGCAACAATTCAACACATGAGTAAAAGAGGTTGCAGAAAATCTCCTTCTCATATTATTTATTAAATATGCATTATAGAGCCATTAAGGCTGAAGAAGAAGGATGATTGGAAAGGCGAGCCGACGTGGCCACAACCAGTAACCTCCGGACGACCTCAAAAAAAAAAAAAAAAAAAGAGAAGGGAGAAAGAAAGAGAGAGAAGGGAATACAACAATAACAACGGTAAAGGAAAGAAGTTCGGCAGGCAGTAATTCGACGCAAAGTGCGGACGAAGTAACAAAATCTCCTCATTTTTCGATTAACAAGATGTATGTTACAAGACCCGGAGGGCCAGAAAAAAAAACATTACTACAAGACTTGAAAGGGATACATCGGAGATCACTTCAAGCTGTCGACTTCTCTTTCCGGTTTCGTCCTTCTCAGCAGTATTTCCCAGTGCATGTGATAAGCCTCTCGGCTCTCGCCCCCCGCCTCGTTCCGCTCCATCGTCGAAACCCCAATCCTAGGGAGAAAAGGATGGGATAGAATTCAGGGGGCAGCAAAGGCAACGGCAGCGACGACGACGACCTGCTTCAAGAAGAATCGTAGGTACCCCGGAGGCCGCGATGGCGCCGGAGACATGCGCCACCACCGTGTGCTCCACGACAACCACCGTCCTAGGTGTTCCGGCAAGGTCGGCATGCGCTACTTCCACCGTCCCCGCAACAAGTCTACTGCCCCACCGTCGGCACCGACCGCTTTTGGTCCCTCGACCCCGACGACGTCAAGAATCCCGCCACAGCTTGTGACGACAGCTCTGCCCCCTTGACCGGTGTCGCCTCGTTCGGCTACTTCGAAATTCTCGGGCGGAACACCCTCACCGGTGGTCCCCGTTATTAAATCCCTGTTGTTGAAGGAATTCTCCTTCGAGCCCCCTTTAAGGAAACGGGAACCCTCGGTGACAGTTTGACAGCCGGAGAACTCGCAGACCGCTGTTTTCCTCACACTCCTCTTGGTCCGTGGCATCCTCTCGAGGTTGGCCTTCGGGGCGGGGGCTCCGGCGGGAGAACTCGGAGAGGCTGGGGGACTGAAGGCGGCGGAGAGCCGGCGGGGATGGCGAAGACTGGTGCGAAGGGCGCTCGGAGTCGAAAAGGGCACCGATGGAGTGGCTGAGTGGCTAAACTCTCAGGCGGAAGAAAGGTGTCGACCCTCAGCGAAGTGAAGCCCCTGGAGGAAAGGCGGGGGCTTAAATAAGCAACAGGGCCTGGTGCAGTTATGGTGGCAGATATCCCTAGGCCAACCAGTGCCCGCCACGTGTCCCACTCACCGCGGCATAGGGTTGACCATTCGCGGACCACTATGGCGTGACGCTTAGGATTACGCCCTGGTGGGAGTTCCGAAAGGACTTTTCGGATCGCCCTAATCGGAAAAAGGCTCCAGCACGCGCGCATTAAATGCCAAGATTTTCGAGGGCGGTCGTGTGCAGAATTCAAGGAAACGACTTCGGCTGTGAAAATTTTTTGTACTTCCTTCGCTCGAAGCACGAACTCGGAAGTAGGGGGACTGGTGTTGGGTATAAAACCCCCCAGCCGAAGTTCGTGTCAGGAATGACCCCACGGGGATTCTACCGGCATCCGACCTACGGCGGCAGGGAGACTTCGTCCGGACTCTTACGGGAGCCGGACTTCATCTCCAAATTCAACTGCAGGTAAACTTCGTCCGGACTCTTACGGGAGCCGGACTTCGTCTCCAACTTCAACTGTGAGTAAACTTCGTCCGGACTCCTACGGGAGCCGGACTCCGTCTCCAACCTCGACTGCAGGCAAACTTCGTCCGGACTCCTACGGGAGCCGGACTCCGTCTCCAACTTCGACTGCAGGCAAACTTCGTCCGGACTCCTACGGGAGCCGGACACCGTCTCCAATTTCAACTGCAGGCAAACTTCATCCGGACTCCTACGGGAGCCGGACTCCGTCTCCAACTTCAACTGCAGGTAAACTTCGTCCGGACTCCTACAGGAGCCGGACTCCGTCTCCAACTTCAACTGCGGGAAGGCTTCGTCCGAGCTCCTACGGGATCCGGACTTCGCCTCCGACTCCAGCTACAGGTAGGATTTGTCCGGGCTCCCACGGGAGCCGGACTTCCGCCCTGAACTCCTACTGAAGGTCTCGGCCAAGATTCCTCGACAAATGATCCCCATCCGGGCTTCTGCGGAAATCAGACTCCAACCGAACTTCAGCCGACAAGTCTGGACCCCCTGGCAGGCCGCAGTAACAGCCACGATTCTGCTCCACTCCCTGCGGCGGATCCTACGCGGCTCCATTACTCCTTGACAGGCCGCAGTAACGGCCACGATTCTGCTCCACTTCCTGCAACGGATACTCTGTGCAGTTCCACTACTCCCTGGCGAGTCGCGACAACGGACGCCGCTCCACTCCCCGCAACTGATTCCATGTGGCGAGCTATGGTGATAGCCACGACTCCACCTCATTACTCTTCATGATAAATTCCTCCTGGTCTCGTACGGCCCACGACGAGGCGATCATAAACAGTCGCTATCAATCCTCTGCTCCCCCGTCTATAAAAGGGGACTCCAGATACGTTATTCTCTAAGCTCTATTTTCTATTTCAAAATTTTGCTAAAATTTTCGTTCGAACACTCCATTCTTGTTGAGGCAGAGAACTGACTTGAGCGTCGGAGGGTCTTGCCGGAGCAACCCCACCTCCGGTTTAGACTTCTTTTGCAGGTCCTGGCGGCGACCGCGACTCCCTCGACTCTAGCTTCTCTGGCGCAGGCGGATTTTTGCACCAACAGCAGGTATTACAACTCTCATGTTTGAGATAAAGAATTTAAGATCGGCGATCTGGTGTTGCATCGTGCCGAAGTATCACAACCAAATGAATGGAAAAAGCTATCTCCCAATTAGGAAGCCCCATATCGAGTGGACAAAGTCGTTAGGCCCGAAACTGACCATCTGAAGCAACTAGATGGAACTCTGCTACAACGATCTCGAAATTCGGACAATCCACAGATATATTATCAATAAGTGTAAAAAAGTATTTTTAATAAAGTCCCTCTTTTCCTAATCTACAAATTTGTAGATAAACAAGGAACTCTACTGAACCACAAGGAACCTTGCCCATGCCCCACCGACTTCCTCGAAGATATCTTAAGACGGATATAGGTATGAGAAGGATGCTTCATCATTAAGATGGATATAGCCATGATGATTTTCTCGAAGACACTTCGTCCCAAAATGAATATAGCTACGAAAAGGGTGCTTCATCGTGAAGACGAATATAGTCATGATGATTTTCTTGAAGGCGTTTTGTTCCGGGATGAATATAGTCACGAGAAGGGCGTTTCGTCATCAAGATGAATATAGCCACGATGACTTTCTCGAAGGCACTTCATCCCAAGATATAACCATGAAAAAAGCGCTTCGTCATGAAGACGAATATAGCCACGATGACTTTCTCAAAGGTGCTTCGTCTTAAGACGAATATAGCCACGAGAAGGATGTTTCGTCACCAAGACAAATATAGCCACAATGAGTTCTCCAAAGCACTTCGACTCCACATAACTACAAGAACACTTAACGACTTTGATGACCAAGGAGTAATTTGAACCTCGAAGATCCAAAATGTGGTGAGAAATCCTTCGATCTCGGGGCCACGTCCAGTCTAAAGGGAGGCCTAAGCTACTTAAGGAATAAAATTTTCACTAATGCATCCACAACAAATCGCCCTAATGATATAGAGTCACAAAATCAACTAACGATTGCGAAAAAGGTAAAATTCAGCAACAAAAATAGAAGACGAAGACAAGCAAATAAGAACAATGTAAAATTTTATTAACTTTAAAAGTCGAAGTGACTTGACTAAAGTATTTACAAGCCAAGCTGGCAAAATGAGATTTGCGAGTCGAAACGGCGAACAAATACAAACTTATGGCTAATCTTGGGCTTCGAGAGTTGGATCATTCCTCACTTGCAAAGGTCCTTAATCATTACCATCCATTATGCCTACGACAACTATCGGAAGCTCTGAGTCATTAGGAGGTAGCTCCTTAAGGAGGTTGGTGTTAATCTCGGGGAAGAGCCGCTTGGTCAGGGATTTGCATTTCCTAAAGCTGAGCTGGTAAGCTGTTAGGGATGACTTCAACACCCCATGAATGAGTTTGACCTGGTTTGCGATGAACTTAGCCTCCATTCGCTCGACTTTGCCCTTAGCAAAGTTGACCGCTGCCTTGCTCGCCGTCAGTTCCAACTGAAGCTCTGCTACTGTCGACCTTTCTCCACTGACTAAATACTCCAAGGAGGAGATCCTCTCTTGTGAATTCATTTTGGAGCCGGACTATCTTCTTAGCACACCCCATCTTGCTTCTTCGACTGCTTTACCTGAATCAATTAGATGTTTTAGGGCCGTGATCCTCTCCCGAGCCATGCGAAGTTTGTTGCGAGATCGGGTGATTATTTCGGCAGTTACCCATTTCGCTTCCTCGACCGTCTTGTCTGATTTTGCATAAGCTTCGGCTAGGTGCTTCTTCGAGACATATGACTTGTTTGTTTGTCTAATATTTTTTTAAAGTGCTCTATTTTCATAAGAGCCTAGGTGCAAGCTTTTTCCCTCTCTGAAGCCCTTCGACTTGCCTCGGAAGCCTTCTTTGCCTCATAGGCCTCCTTTTTCAAGAGCCTCAATGTGGGCTCTAATAGACAGAGCCACGACTTGTAGAAGGGGTTCGGCATGATGATAAGCAATCTTACAACCATAATGCCCACATTGATTAGACTGTACGGAGGGGAAATAAGCACACAATAGAAAAGTTAGAAGTGAATCGTAGAGGTAAAAAAATTCTTTTATTACATGAAACATCCGTCTTTACATGATGGGTAAAACAGAAAATATTACAAAAAAAAGGAGCCTAAGCGGAAGTGTTAGGGACCTCGAGTTGAAGAACTTTTGAGGTGGTTGTAGGAACTCCTGCCTCTGCTATGAAAGTCTCCTCGGTGGCTATCAACACTGGATGAGGTTAACTCCCTCGACAGATGCAGGTCCTGGCTGAGGTTGCTCAATGATCGGTTCGGTCGAAGGCTGGTTCTTACTTGCCTCTTGTCTAGAAAGGACATGTCTAGCACAGGAAGGTGGGCAATTATTCTTTGGCGAAGCATGTCCTGCCCCATGAAGTCCTCTTTGGCGAAATTGGCCTTTTGCTTGGTATACTCTGATGAAGTTCGGAATGTCTCGACCACTTAACGATCGGCATTAGTGACCTCGTCGGCCGCTCGACGCTTCTCTCTCCTCCTAAAGCTTAGCCTTGGCTTTCATCTGCACAGCTTCAGCTGCTGCCTTCGCTCCTTTCACCACCTCAGCTACCGACTGCATAGCCTCAACTTTCTCTAGCGCCTCTTTAAGGCGCTTTGCTTCAGTTTTTGCCTTGGCCTGCGATCGAAGGGTCTCGATCTCCTTATGGACCTTGGAGGCCTCGGACCTCGCCACCTTTATCAAATTGATAAACAAGGCGATGTAGTGATTGAGCTACAGAAACAAGCAAGTTAGCTGTTGAAGATATGAAGAAGAAAAGGGGTTCAAAGAAACTTATCCGAATAAAACAATCAATGGCGTCCCTCTGCTGGATGCCCAGACCTTGACCCTCCAACTGTTCAATGTCCGCAGGAAAGAGGATGCCCTAAAGCAGATTTTACACCACTCGGTGGTCTGCTAGTGTGGAACTTGATGGCAAAATCGAAGAAATCTTTGGCCCTTGGCTAGAGGGGGCAATTGGTGTCGAGCCGACCCTTGCAGCTCGAGAGGATAGGGGTGCAGCCTGGGGGTTAGGATCTGAAGTCGAGGAGGATTCGAAGTTGGAGGTGTCGGACAAACTCTCGATGCTCGAGCACGTACCGAAGAGGCCAGCACCACCCCGATCGAAGGACCTTCCCTATCAGGCTGCCTCGCCTGAGTGGTTGGAGTCTGATGTTGCTTCTTCTGCTTGACCATACTTGAGGTCGAGCCTGAAGCCTCTTTTCTTCAACTTTAATTTCTTCAATGCCTCAAGTTCTTCGTGCCGCATTTCTACAGCAAATCGAAGTAAATCAAAAAAAAGTGAGGGGAAAGGAGAATGGAGAAAGAAAAATAGGTCGGCCAATGTGATCCTTATCTCGAGGGTCGGCTGTGTTGAGACTGATGTTGAAGAGAGTCTGCTCTGATAGTAACTCCAACAATGACGGAATTCGAAACCCGTGCAATAATTGAAGCATTGAGTGTTTGTCTCCCCTTGCATAGGAGCTCAAGGGCAAACTCCCTAGGTCGGCCCTAGCGAGCAAATCTCCAATCAGCTGTGGCTGAGCAAGAAACATAAAAGAAGCGCCCCTTCCAATCATGAATGGACTAAGAGGTGCCTCTGATCAAAGTGGAAACTCTCTTTTGGGGGGAAGAATATCACTAGTCATTGGCATAAGGATGCCTCTTGAAGGTAAAAAAGGATCGAAATAGGCAAATAGATGGACTCTTGGTTAGGAGGCAAGCAGCCAAGAAATCAATAATAAAGCACTAAGAGTTCGGAACCATCGAACTCAAGGCCATGTTAAAAAACTAGAAAAGGTCGACTATAAAAGGATGAAGAGGAAGTCTAAGATTGGCCTTAAACGACTCATACAGAGCGAGTTGACCAGGAGGAGGATTCCAGACCCGACCACTCGAGTCTGGGAGTTCCAATTTGTATTCAGAAGGAATCCCAAACTGGGCTCGGAGCAAGCTAAGGTCATCCGGATCCATTGCTAAAGGTAATTTTCGAGCATGAAGTCCTCAGACCCGTGCTTGGCATCTGGCTCCCCGGGGTCACCTCTTAAAGGAGGATCGGAGAGAGCTCACCACCTCTTTCACTGAACTACTCATCCTAAAGATAATGGACAAGATGGATCCTGAAAAGAAAATGAGAAACAAAGGACGAAAATCTCACCAACTCTCTGATGCGATGACTCAAAAGCTGTAGGCATGATTTTCTGTTCCGTGTCGAATTGATCGGTACACTCCGTACCGTACAGGATCGACTGGCATGGTTTGGCCGACAAAACCAGTATACCAAAGGGAGAGGGAAAGAGAGGGAAAGTGAGAAAGAGAGGAGAGGGAGGGAAATCCTAGCCATCGGAGGCCGGCGGTGGCCCACTGCGGCCATCAGAGGGCTTTCGCGGCTCGATTATTGCCCAATTGGGCTTTTACAAGAGCAAGAAAGAGAGAGCTCAGGGAGGCGACGTACGGACGGATGGTGCCTCCATAGTGAGATCCTCGATGGCTGACGAGCCCACGTCGACAGGCTTGAGGGCGGTCGAGCAGGAGGGCCTCCGCGGCTCCATCCCCTTTTTCGAAACAGAGGTTTGCCCCCCGTTTCGGATTTTTTTTTTTGATTTTAACACGAAGTCGGCTACCCAGTTGCCGTTTTCATGATTTTTTTAAAAAATTAGGTAGAGTTAGCAATCGGATTGTCAGCTTCATTTTTTTATTTTTTTTTAAAAATCTATTAAATAGTGAAGCCGGCAAAAAGTCGGCAAATGGTTTGCCGGCTTCACTTAAGTTTTTGTTTTTTAAAAGAATCGTAAAACAGGGGCATTGCCCCTGTTTCACGTTCGCAACACCGCATGCGTGGACTGCGCCGTCCGACGGCCAGTCAAAGGCCATCCAATGGCACCTCCGGCTCCTTCCCCTCCTTTTTTTCTTCCTCTTTATTTCTCTCTCTTTTTCTTCTCCCAGTTCGCTTTCTTTGCCTTCATTGGTTCGCGTCGGTTTGGTATGGTATGAAACTGTATGGTATCGTACTGCCGACCGGCTGATACGGCCATCAGTACCGGTTTCGAAAATCTTGGTTGCAGGAGCACCATTTTGCCCAAGAATCGCAGGTGCGGCATGTGTCTTCGGTGGATATGACCTAACTTGTACTCCTATGCCTGACCTTAGCTCAGACTTGGGAGTAAGGGGGCATATATTATGGGTAGAATTCTGGTCCCCGAACTGAAGATGGGGTCGGCCATTGACCCACACATCGATCACCGTCTAGCACCCCAGCCGTCGACACTTATCGTTTATAGCCTGTGTCGGGCTTCGATCCACGCTTTGGTCGCTGATCCTTGCACCAGCTTCGACCCCTATCTCCATGCCTATGAAGCTTCTGGTCTACACCGGCCATCGATTCTCACTATCAAAACAACCTTTATGCATTGGACACCGATCCAGGCCTTAGAGCCCCACATTGGCTCCACCCATGGATCTGCTTCTGATTCTTATCTCCAATAGCATGCGTGATAAGACACCAATCCACACCTATTTCGTCTCCTATGTTGATCTTTATATTTGGAAAGATTGATAGAACTTCCGTGCAATCCCTCCAAAATATGTGACCGCTGGGAGCAGCTGGTTATCGGCCGGATAAGGCAACCGCAACCGCCCGATCTGAGAAATCAGATCGAAAATCCTAGAGCAATCCATCCAAAGGAGTCGGAGTGGCTTCCAACTCTTTCCTCTCATGGCTCTCGCCTCGATCTATAAATAGAGATAAACAGAGGACCCTCAAGGTATGTAAGTATTCTCCTCCCATGTGCTCTTTTTCTATTCTGTCGATTCCTGATTTGAGCATCGGAGGGTCTCCATTGGAGCCAACTCCAGCCGAGGACTTGTTTTGCAGGTCTGATTGCCATCACTTTGCTGGATGCCGCCTAACTCCAGCCCATCCAGCCCAAGCTGGGGATCTGCTGCAACATATCAAAGGTCATCACGAATTGGACAACAAAAATATTTATGCATGTGTTGATAATGTCAAAATATGTTATACGGACTCTTTAAATATTTTTTAAATGAGGCATCATGGACTTTGTTATATGCAAATGATCTTTTGTTGGTTGATTATTTTTGAAGAGGTGGATGTTAAATTGTAAAGAAAGTTCTAAGTATATGGGTTTAAACAATTTAGAGTTCGATTGCTGTTTCACATATCATTTCATCCATCATTGCTACTTTGTGTGATATTTCCTTGAAGTACATTGAAATTGAATATCACATGAAGAGATTAATTACCATTTCCCTTGTTATTGCTATTTTCTTGGGCACTAACACACACTCTCCACATCTCCTGTGCTACATTACCTTTCTTAATAAGATTCACTCTGAGTTAAAAGGTAGCAATAGTGTAAGTAATTCTACATACAATTACTACAATGATGGAAGAAAAGGCATAGTAATTCAAATTATAAGGTTTAAAAAATAATATGTGAGAATTAGATTTATGAGTCACATTATGAAGCTATTAAATAATTAAGAAGAGGTTTATAAATTTAATCAATATATAAAAGCAATCCATCCTCACGCCAAGAGGTTGAACCATTGAAGCAATTATTTTACTTACATGGCTGATGCAAAAATTTGAAATGAAAAGTGTAGGAAAGGAATGATCCCTAGAAAGCTTATCCGGAGGCCTTAAGGGCAATGACATGATGTGTGAAGATACGAGTAGGGAATTAGCAAGGATATTCTACGAGGGGCCTCATGGCATATCTTATAGGCAAATAGGTTAGTGATGATTAAAAAGTTGAATTTTACACCAAAGATCAGAAAGTTATAAACATATGGTTTCACTATTTGCCGGGATAAATAAAGGACATGGAATGCTACATTAGACCATGGAATAAACTCATCAAATAAGGAACGGGGTATTTGCTGAACAGATTTTTGGTAAAGTCGTTCCTTCGGCAAGACTTCCTCCAATTGAAGTACGGTTTGTTGCAGTGAAGATGTGCTTTTGGAGAGAGATAGATAATGTGTATCAAAGGGTGTCCTGCCATTGTGGTTCTAGGGAGGATTAGATGTTCACAGCTTTGCTCCCATGTTTAAAGAGGCTATTTGTTTCAAACCTGCGATGCCTAGGCTAGAATGGCATTGTTGCATCGAGGCCATAGGTATGCAATATTCATTTTACCCTATGGATCATAATGTTTGGGCATGGGGATGTATGGGCCTTCACCCTTGTCTTAATCAATAGGCTTTTTCCCATCTATACAGAGTCATAAAGATGCAGGTCCAACTGGAATCAAGAATGGTGTATGAACAGTGATTAAATAACACAAATGAAATCAATGGTTGTGCAGTAAAAGGACATTTAAGAGCCTGAAACAAGTAAACTATGTGGCACTTGAACTGTATTACAACTTGAACTGTATTGGAAAAGTTCACCATAAGTCAATTATGGCTAGTGAAGTTGTTCTTAGGTAAATGTTGAAGGTTTAGGAATAATGCATGATGGTGCATAGAATTTGATAAAAGTTGTAAAATGAAAGTTAATGATACTTTCAATCTGAAGAAATCTGGATTTACAGGAATGAGAAAAATAGAGCCATTAAGGGAATAAGGTAAGTGTTTAATGATTGACCAATATATTTTGATCAATATGCTTGGTTTATCCCATGATTTTAAGTATTGAATATATTTATCTTTGTCAACGTTCTTAGGTTGTGGCCTACCCATGTAACATTAGTAAAATGGGCAATAAAGAACCATGGAGGAATGGTTTTCGGTGAATGTGTAATTAGTGTTCACTTTGAGTTTGAAATATCCCTCTCATTTATAGCTCTTCATTGTCTACTTTAAAACCAATTAAGTCAAATTTATGAAGCTATTACATCTGACCACACCAATTCTATCTTCATAGGAAAATATAAAGAATGATTGCAGTTTAAGTGGTGGTTCTCTTGATTTTCCCATAGATTTGTTAGTTTTCCAAGATTTTACTTGATGATCTTTGTTATACTATTAAGTGGCACATGATGGTTATTGTTACGATGGTACTGTGGATACCTTGAATTAGTGGGCTATACCGATCCAAACACTGAGCTGAGATACACAGTCGAGCTATTTGCATTCAGTCTGATGCATGACCCATTTGACATGTAAGTTTCCTCTATTACTTCGTCAGTCAATTTCTTGGCATGTGCAGCGATTGTCCAGCCTAAGTGGATAAGCTCAGATATAACTGACTCTCCATAATCTTACAGGAGCAGATAAGGGCTAGAATATCTTGTCCACAACAACACATCCAACAATCAGACAATCTCGGAACCGCACGTTCCCACGATTGTTCAATCGTGTTCTCTATAAATAACTAAAGCCCCAAGGATCCAGGTAAGTAATTCATCTCAGCGAATCACTTACTGCTTTTGCTGTTCGCTGATTCTTGACTTGAGCGTTGAAGGGTCCTCATCGGAGCAAAAATCTTCAATCGAGATTTTATTTTGCAGGTCACTCCAGCATCTTTGCGCAAGGCCCAGTCGCCCACCTTCTGACCTCAATCGGAACCAGCAGCAACAGATAGAGGAAGGGCAAATCTTACATCATGGCACCAAAGAAAATCATAAGTAGGCAATCGGGGCGATTTGCCGCCTCTAGAACCGCCGTCGGCGTCAGAGAAAGCCACGCATCGGCATCGCAACAACCAGCCCCTTCGTCGATAATGCAGTCGGCCTAAGGTGTCACTGAGGACCAGTTTGCCCTATTGGTTGATCAGGTTCCGGCGCTGACGGTGGTGGTCGGTGCTATTCAATAGCTTGGGCAGATGCAACTGCCACCCTCTCAAGTCCCTTGGTCCCCTCGGCAAAGTTTGGATTGAGGAAGGCAGACTAGGCAAAGTCAGCCCCAGAGCCCTGATCGTAGGAGACGCTCGCCAACTCCTTGATCTGGGAGAGATTTGACTTCGGGATGGTCACTAATTTCCCGAACAGATGCGCCTGCGGTTTGTGATGACAGGATGGACTGCCAGCTCCAGGAGATGAATCGTAGAATTAGAGGCCTTGCAGCATCAAGCCCTAGAGCAGGCCGATACTTCTGATTTCCGTGTTGACCCCCCTTTCATCGTGAAGATCTTATGGGAACCCTTACCGGCAGGGTTCAAGATGCCGCACCTGGAAGCTTACAATGGGTCGACGGACCCGGCTGATCATTTGGGGAGTTTTAGAACTCTTATGTTGTTGCAAGAAGTCAGTGATGCAATCTTGTGCCGGGCCTTTCCGACTATTTCAAGGAAGGCGGCTCGAGATTGATATTCCAGCTTGAAGTCCGGCTCTATTCATTCTTTTGATCAGATGAACTGGATGTTTGTTGCCTATTTTGCTACAAGAGGCAACATCGGCTGTCCTCTTTAGTACATATTAAACAGAGGGAGGACGAGTCGATCCAGGAATATACAACCCGCTTTAATGCCACTGCACTAGAAGTTCGCGACTTGAATCAGTCAGTCATAATGACAGCCTTCTAGGGAGGGCTTCAGAGAAATGCCCTTCTTTATTCTCTGGAGAAGACATATCTGCGAGACTTTGAGGATATGTTGAAGCGTGCGGAGAAATTGCACCAATTGGAAAAAATAGAGGCGCCATTCCTCTGAGCATTAAGGGCCTTGGAAAAGGTCGCCTAAAATCCAGGACTTCCCCCCATCGTCAAACCTGATCTCCATCGAGGAACAACGGAGTAGGTCTCCTTTTAGGAAATGAAGCAATGATTCACCTCGGAGGTGGTACATTGATTATATGCCTCTGAATGCCTCTAGGGGGGAGATACCGATGGAGGTACGAGCTGAGCTGTCTTAGCCTCCGAGGATGCGGACGAACTCTGAGTATCGCGACCCAAACAAGTACTGTCTTTACCATTGTGACCACGATCACGACATTGAAGATTGCCGCCAACTCTGAGACGAGATTGAGAGGTTTATTTGGCAAGGGAGGTTGGATCGCTTTATCTGGAGGGGACCACCTCCACATCGACCTCCATCGAGGGGTGAGGGCTCAGTAACCACCCCCTTTGCCTCGACCACAGCCAGCATCGGCGCAGTCGGAGAGACGAGGTAGCCGGACAGGCGGTAGCAGAAGATCGACCCTCGAGGAGAGAAATTCACATGATAACTGAGGGATCATCTGGGTCAGCGGAGCTTTCAGAGGCAAAGAAGCTGAGGCTCGAGGATGGGCACGAAGATGCCATTATCTTCACCGAGCAGAATGCTGAGGGTGTGCAAGCCCCGCACAATGATGCGGTAGTTGTAACTGCAAATATTGCTGACTATAATGTACATCGTGTATTTATTGATAATGGAAGTTCGATTGACATTTTGTATTTGTCTTCTCCCAAATGGGATTTACTCCAGATCAAATTAGTAGATTTGACACTCCAATTCAAGGTTTCTTTGGAAGTTTGGTGATTTCGGAGGGGATGATCAGGCTGCCAGTCACAGTAGGCACCCCACCTCAATGAATGATGATTCAAGTTGATTTTCTGATGGTTAAACTTTTTTCAGCCTACAATGCAATCTTTTGGCTGTTTTAAGTTTGTGGACTTTAAAGGCCATAGTGTCGAATTATCATTTGATGGTGAAGTACCCAATAAAGAATGGAGTAGGGCAAATCTGAGGCAACCAGATTATGGCTCGACAATGTTTTGTTGCCAAGCTTCAAGTAAAGGCCCAATCCGAGCTTCCAATAGGGTTGGATGCCCGGGATACTCTGGCTGAGGAGTGTGCCCAGCCATTTGAGGACCTCCTGGAGGTCCTATTGAAGGAGAATTGATACTAGATAGTGAAGATCGGCTCACATCTAGATAAGGTAACAAAAGATCGACTAATCGCTCTTTTACAAAAAAATATGGATCTTTTTGTTTGGTCGGCCACGGACATGCCTGGCATAAATTCGGAAGTTATATTCCACTACCTGAAAGTGGATTCGACTTGTCATTTGGTGAAGCAAAAGAAGTGAAGCTTCATCTCGGAGCATCAGAAGGCTATAGCTGAGTAGGTGGACAAGCTAGTCAAGGTTGGCTTCATTAGAGAAGCAATGTACCCAGACTAGTGGGCGAATGTCTTGGTCAAGAAGACAAATGGAAAGTGGCGCATGTGCATCGATTTCACCGATTTGAATAAAGCATGTCCCAAGGATAGCTATCTGTTGCCTCGGATTGATTAGTTGGTGGATGCAACTTCAAGGCATGAGCTCCTCACCTTCATGGATGCCTTCTCCGATTATAATCCGATCTGAATGGTGCTTGAAGATAAAGAGAAAACAGTCTTTATTATTGATCGTGGGCTTTTTTGTTGTAGGGTGATGTCCTTTAGTTTAAAAAATGCAGGGGCTACCTACCAGGGTTGGTGAACAAGATTTTTAAAGATCAAAGGCCGTAATATGGAAGGTATATGTAGATGATATACTGGTCAAGAGTCGAGATACTCCAGATCATATTGCTGACCTCCAAAAAACTTTCGACACCCTTTATTGATTTCAGATGAGGTTGAATCCAGTAAAATGTGCCTTCGGAGTTATCTCTGGCAAATTTCTCAGATTTATGGTCTCGTAAAGAGGCATTGAGGCAAATTTCGAGAAGGTCAAGGCAGTCCTTTATATGACACCATCAAGAACTGTTAAGAGGTGCAGTGTCTGATCGGTAAGTATGCTTTGCTCAATTGCTTCATCTCCAGATCGGTCGAGAGATGTCTCCTTTTTTTTCAGACCCTCAAGCTATCAAAAGACTTCCAGTGGACTACGGAGTGTCAGAAGGTATTTGAGGAGTTGAAACAATATCTCAGCTTTGCACAATTGCTCATGAAGCCTCAGTCTAGTGAGGAGCAGCTACTATATTTCGCCATTTCTTCAGTGGTGATTAGCTCAGTCTTTGTCCGAGAAGGACGGATTCAGAAGTCCATATACTATACGAGTAAAATCCTTTATGATGTAGAGACCAGATATTTCAAGCTAGAGAAGCTAATATTTGCACTGGTCATCACAGTGAGGAAACTTCGGGCTTATTTTCAGGCTCACACCATTATGTTGCTTACTGATCAGTCGATCAAAGCCGTTCTCCATCGTCCGGATACCTCGGGATGGATTACGAAGTGGGCCCTAAAACTTTCAGAGCTGGATGTGCAGTACCGTCTGAGGCCTTCCATCAAGGCTCAAATGTTGGCGGATTTCATCCTTGAATGTACAATCCCGGATGGATAGAGCTGAGAAAGTGGAGAGAGCTCAAAAAATGCAGAGAATTCAAGAAGTTAAGTAAATGCGGGACCTGATCTTGAGGAACTATGGATCCTGCATGTCGATGGCTCATCGAATTCGTCAGGATTAGGGGCCGAGCTTATCTTAACCGATCTTGAAGGTGATGTGGTGGAGTACGTTCTGTGCTTCGAATTCTTAGCCACCAATAATGAGAGAGTATGAAGCTTTGATTGTAGGTGTAAAAGTCATGAAAGAAACAGGAGCTCGGTACCTGAGGGCCTTTAGCGATTCTCAGTTAGTAGTTGGACAATTCAATGATGAATACGGGGCCAGAGAGAAAAACATGAAGAAGTACCTTCAAAAGGTAAAAGAATTAACCTCATCCTTTTTGAGTTTTAATGTTCAATAGGTCCCTAGAGCGAAAAACATCAGGACAGACGCACTATCCAAACTGGCGATCTCATTACCCGCTGACCTAGAAAAAGAGACCTATTTTGAGGTATTAAAAGCCTCGAGCTCGAAAAGCACCTCGTTGTCTAGCAGGCTGATGAGGAATCCTGCTGGATAGATCTCCTGCTCAAGTATTTGAGGTCGTGCGAGTTACCGTCTGATCGCAAGGAGGCCCGGAAGATAAGGAAGCAAGCCGCTCAATATATCCTGTATGATGATAGTTGTTCAAGCGGTCATGCTTTTTGCCTCTCTTGAGGTACTTGCATCCGTTTGAGGCTGATTATGCGCTATGGAAGGTTCACGAAGGAATCTGTGGAAGTTACTTGGGGGTAGATCCTTATTTTATAAGATTTTTTGGTAGGGCTACTACTGGCTTACTATGCAATAAGATGCAAACAACTTCCTCAGAAAGTGCGATCGGTGCTAGAGAAATTTCAACATTCAACATCAACTAACAGCACTTCTAACTTCTATTAGCGCCTCTTGACCATTTGCTCAGTGAGGAATGGACATTCTTGGTCCTTTTCCCCGGGCATTAGTCAGCACAAGTTTCTTCTGGTGGCTATTGATTATTTCATAAAGTGGGTAGAAGCTAAGCCTTTGGCCTGATAATCGAGACAAGAGTAAAAGATTTTATCTGAAAATCTATTATCTATCAGTATGGTCTTCTTAAAGTGTTGATCATAGACAATGACAGATAATTCAGTGGTGCTTGACTTCACGAATTCTGTCAAGATCATTGAATAGAGCATCGCTTCACCTCAGTAGCCCACCCACAAGCAAATGGAGAGGTGGATGTGACAATAGAACTCTCCTACAGGGCTTAAAGGTCAGGTTAGATTGGACAGGGAGATCTTGGGTAGATACGCTCTATCACATGTTATGGGCTTATCGGACCACTCAGAGGATCCCAACTGGCGAAACTTCTTTCAACCTCGCATTTGCAACTGAAGCAGTCATTTCCATGGAAGTTGGACTTCCTTCCCTCAGAGTTGAGCAGTACAATGAGATACCAATTTGGTGTGGCTTCGGGCCAACTTCGACTTGATCGAAGAAAGCAAGGAGCGTGCTGCTATAAGAATGGCTGCCTACCACCAAAGAGTTTTCAAGTATTATAATGCTCGGGTCAAGGCCAAAGAATTCCGAGATGCCGACTTAGTGTTACGGCGAGCTAAAATTTTGCAGCCCACTGAGCAGGGGAAGCTATCATCCAATTGGGAAGGTCCCTATCAGGTGGACAAAGTGATACGTCTTGAGACCTATCGGCTGAAGCAACTCGATGGAACTCCATTCTCCAGGCCATGGAATTCGGCCAACCTGTGTATGTATTATCAATGATGTTGTAATATCATGTTACTTTATATATGAATTTTTAGATTCATCAACTTGTGTTTGGACACAAAAGCGGTATGAAAGGTCGAAGCCCTTATACAATGAACTTTACTGAAGTTCCTTTGTTCAGAACTATTTTTACAGAGGTTGCTTTGATCGGAACTAATCCTACAGAGGTTGCTTTGATCGAAATCATTTTTGCTCAAGTTTCTTTGTTCGAAATTATTTTTATCAAAGTTTCTTTGATCGGAACTAACCTTACAAAGGTTCCTTTGATCGGAACCATCTTTGCTGAGGTTCCTTTAGTTGGAACTAACCTTACAGAGGTTTCTTTGATCGGAACTGTCTTTGTTGAAGTTTCTTTGTTCGGAACTGTTTTTACTAAAGTTCCTTTGATCGGAACTAACCTTACAGACATTTCTTTGATCGAAACCATCTTTGCTGAGGTTTCTTTAATCGGAACTAACCCTACAGAGGTTCCTTTGATTGGAACTGTCTTTGCTGAAGTTTCTTTGTTCGAAACTATTTTTTTTTCAAAGTTTTTTTGATCAGAACTAACTCTACAGAGGTTCCTTTGATTGGAACCATTTTTACTGAAGTTCCTTCATTCAGAACTATTTTGTTTTCAAAGTTCCTTTGATCAGAACTAACCTTATAGAGGTTCCTTTGATCGGAATAGTTTTTGCTGAAGTTCCTTTGTTCGGAATTGTTTTTACCAAAGTTTCTTTGATTGGAACTGACTTTATTGAGGCTCCTTTTTTCGGAACCATAGTTCCTTTGATCGGAACTGTTTTCGTTGAAGTTCTTTACCTTGGAACGGTTCTACTTAATTTCCTAAGATCGGAACCAAGTTCATAGCGAAGCTCAGAGTCCCTTAAGTCAGAATAGATTCATCTTGATTCCAGTGGTCGGAATTGAGTTAAATATCCTTTTGGTTGGGATAACCCATTGGAAATAATTAAAATGCAAATAGTTCAAAGAAGTACAAACTTCATTTTCAAAATTTTTACAATGACCTCGGAAGGTCCAAGTACAAAAAGAAAAATAAATAAAAAGCCTAAGGGACAACATCTAGTGTGGGAGCACTCATTGTGGCTGCATCGATTGCAGGGGGCTCCCAAACTTCATCCAAAATATCCAAATCCAATTCTGGATACTGGGCGGCATCCTTGTCGTGGACCAGCTGCTTCCCATCGATGTAAGCATCAGTGGCAAACTCAACTTTCTCGTCGTGATATTTCTCTGACACTCAGAAGTCCTCGATAGTCTTTGAGGCGGCGGCCTTGATCCGTGCCTCGACACCGCTCTCCACTGTTATTTTCTTCTTTACTGCCTTGATCGTAGCATTATTTTTTTCCAATAGAGCCTCAAGCTCCTTTATTCTTGCTGTTTGTGCTTCTTGGATGCTTTGCAGTCGGGAATTTTCCTTTACAGCTTCTTTTAGGGCGCTTCGGTGTCTTCAGTCCTTACAGCAACGTCGGCCCTCATGAGGCTTCTTCAGCCTCCTTCTCTACCTTATCCTTTGTCACCTTAAGCATTTCGATGTCGGCTTTGTGTTTCGTCACCTCTACTAAAAGCTCGCGGGAGTGCTCTGTATATCAATTCAAATAATGGGCGAGTTGAAAAATCTCGTATTAGTAACATAACGAGTGTATGCTTGGAATAAATAAAATTGAAGAAGCTTCAGCTTATCCGGATGAAGCACTCCACAGCTCCTTTCCTTACCGCCCCATGCGATCCAGCCAACAGCTCGTTTGTGTCGGCTGGAAGGAGCATGCCGATGAACAGTTCATACGTCAGCTTGTAATCTCTCAAGGTCGAAGCCTCGGGCTTTAGACCAGCCGGTGAGGTTCCAGAAGTCCTAGCTGCCTCGGTTGGTTCTTCTTCTAGGGAAAGGTCGATGATTTTAGAGGCCGGCAGGCTCAGAACTGCTTCTTCAGGGGCTCGATCTGTTTGGCTTCTTCGATCGCTATTAGAAACCAAAAAAGTCGAGCCAGATCGAACCCTTACAACTCTAAAGTCGTCGACACAGGGAGGTTCGGGTCTATCTGACCTAGAAGTTGGCAGCACGGGGGGATTACAAATCTTGATGTAGGTGCTCCGACCACCCGCAGGCTCTGCTGCCCTCTTTTGGTGGACCTTTTGCTCCAATAATTTCGGATCCATTTCCGCAAACAGAGCAATTTAGTCAGCATGAAAAACTAAGCATAAATCAAAAAACATATGGCTCCGAGGCAGGCGACCCGTGCGCACCTTGGGGATCGGTCTGGCTGATGTTGACATTAAACAATGTCTGCTCTGATAGAAGCTTCTTCTGCGTCGGGATCTTAAAGCTGCATAGGGTTTTCGACTCCTGCCTTAGACGCTGATCTAAGGAGGGCTCCTTCAGCACCTCTTCTCGAGGCTCACCCAGGCGACGAACCCCCAATCCTCATTTGACGTCTGTGAGATGGACAGAAATCATTTTTTCCAGCCGTGGACAGCGGAAGGAGCATCCTGGATCAGTGGGCGAACACCTTTCTTCTTTCAGGGTGTCACATACCACTACTCACGTGATCCGAGATGTCTCTTGAAGGAAAAAAAAGAATGAAAAAGTACGATGCTGGGATCAATCCTAGTTAATACGCACATTGCGGTAAAGCCGCAGATGTGTCGCCATGAATTCGGAACTACCGACCATGGTGACATCTCAAGAAACTGAAAAAGGGCTAAAAAAAGGATGAAAAGTAAGCCTTAGCCCAGCCCGAAAGCATTCCTCGTAGAGGCTCATCTGGTCTGGGGGAGGTTGGCAAACTCGATCGTTCAGCCTCAGGATTTTCAGTTGGAACTCTGAAGGGATTTGAAACTGCTCATAGAGCAGTACCACATCCATCTCCGTTAGTTCGGACTGGAATGCTAGCGGGGCGAAGTCGGAGCCTCCAGAAGAATCCATTCCCTTTGCAAGTAGCTCTGGAAGAAAAGGATGAAGAAGAAAAATATGTGGCGAGAGAAGACAAGGATGATTGGAAACTCTAGAATCCTGCGTTCAGTCTCGTCGAGGGTTTAAATAGACTCAAGTTCAAAAAAAATTTGTTAATGATACTTCTTCTCAGAGCATTGATTACTAGAGGTGTAAATCGAGGGAGTTTGAATGGATGCTTGACGTATGGCGACTACCAATTGGCTACAACTCCTGTCGTCGATATGGCAGTCAATACTAGCGGCAGACAAATCATGCCCTGCGCCACTTTCGAGGAAACATGCAGGGACGTGCGATGGTACTGCCACATGGAGGCAATTTGAATTTCAATTCTTTTGAAACCTGTACAACAGATAAATATTGTTGGAATAATTCATACAGCTCAGATCATAGCTCAGATTATGGCTCAAATCATGCCTTGCAATTTGGATCACAATTAAATGCTTAACTAGCATAGATCAGAATTTAGCCAATATGGTTTGAAATATTGATCACATTCACACATTCAAACACAGTGAACAATGATAAAAACAAATTTATTCATTTGCATGAAAGTTTGATTACAAGGCTCGATTACAAAAAAAAAGAAAAATACATCATTGCCTTGGAGCACCATCAGGGCGATTTGCTTCGGAGCAGCCTTCCTCAATGCCAACAATCCCTTCTATCTGGGTGGCTGCATCGACTTTATTCGTCTTAGTAAGGCATTGGGATATTTTTGCGAATCTTCCTGTGCCATCTTCCATCACGGCCTTTAGACTTTCATTCGAAAAGTTGGCTTGTAGAAGCTTGGCGCTGTCAACAGGAAGGTACACCCAAGCCATTATCTTGCAGGTATGGCTTATAATGTCGGCTCTTCTCGCCAATCGATCTATCCTTTTGAGAGTATTTGCAGTTAGAAGCTCCTGATTTGAGAGTCGGTGATAGAGGAAAGTCTTGCCTTCTCTTTCCTCTAACTTTTTCTTCAAGTGCTCTACTTTTGACAGCACCTTTTGAAATTTAGTCTGAGGTGCAAGCAGCTCCTGAGTCACCCGAATTCCCTTGGAAGCTGAGCCTTCACCCCTCTGAGATGTTTTCTCTCTGCGGCTTGATCTGTTTGAGCTTTTGGCCCTTTTAGTCGAGCTCCTGCTAGGGCTCCTTCGAGAATGAACATAGGAAGGAGGTAAAATTTCGACTCTTTTTTCTTTCGAGTGTCCTCTTTAGGCGCTCTATATCATCATGGGCTCGGTGGCAGTCTCTCTCAGCCCCAGACCTTTGCCTCTCGAGATTTTTGATCTTCTTTTCAGTCTTTATCTGATCATCTTGGTGATCGATTGTCTTTCGGGCTTCTCGGAGGGCCTCTTTAGAAAGGTCGACTTCTTTGGTCAATTCGACGTTAGTCGATTTTTCTTGCTGCAAAAGGTACTTTAGCCAATCTATCTCTTCTCTCACTATTGTAAGCTCAACGTCGAAGCCTCAGAGGTGGAGCCGATGAAGCTGGCCAAATAATGCCCTATCTATACAAAATTTGCACAAGGCCATGTGAGATTAAAATACTGCAAGTTGCGGGAGATCGAAAGAAGAGATCTAGAGATTCTCTACCTAAGCGAGAGACCTTAGGATGCCAGTCATTCGATGTTGAGCCCCTTGTCCCTCCAGGTACTGTTTCTCACCAGACGAAAGAAAACTTTTTAGAAACTCTGCCGCGGTCTTGAGACCCTTCGTTGCAAACGGAGCAGAAGGTGTTGGTTGTGAGGGGCTCGCTTGGGAAATAGTTTGGGGAAGGCACTGGGTAGGAATCACCTGCTCCAAAGGATCCTTAGTCTCCATCGCCGCCACCGAAATTTCTTTCGGATGATCGACCGCCTCTATCACCTGTCTCCTCCACTGGAGTCTCCTTTGTTGGAACTCCTTTAATGGAGCTTTGATCGCAGCCTCCAATGATGAATGTGTGGCCACAGTAGCTGGTTTGGTGGTCGGAACATTGATATCGCCACCTATTGGGGCTGGAGGACCAATGGACGAAACTCTGGCATGCCTCTGAGGTGACGCCAATTCAAGCTTCCTCAAGAATTCTAGATTCATCCTATCTCTAAGAGTCGCAGCGAGAATTTGGAGCGGAGGTTGCAGTCGTCTTCTTAGTGCACTCAAAAAGCAGATTTAAAAGAGAGCAAAGGAGAAGACAGAGCCGCCGTTGAAAGAATTAAATTCTCGAGAAGATCGCTTACTGAGTGGTTCCATCGATCGCGATCATTCGCAATAGCCCTACCCATCAGGTTGACTTCATCAGTCTTAAATGTTGGGGATACATGTGAAAACGTGAGGATGCACATCCCTAGATCCCAGGTATGATTTTAGAGGTACTTCTTCCGCTTGATCTTAGACTCAAGCGTAGGGGGATAGTGTTACGGTGGTACTACAGATACCTCGGATCAGTGTGATACTTCAGATCAGTGGGCTATGCCGATCCAAATATCGAGTTGAGGTATATGGAACCGAGCTATTTGCATCCAGTCTGATGTGTGGCCTATCTGACACGTAAGTTTCCTTCATTATCTCAGTCAATTTTTTGGCACATGCAGCAGCTGTCCAGCCTAAGTGGATAAGCTCAGATGTAATTGACTCTCCATAATCTTGCGGGAGCATATAAAGGTTAGAATATCTCGCCTACAACAGTATGTCCAACAATCCGACAATCTTGGAACTGTGCATTTTCATGGTTGTTCAACCGTATTCTCTATAAATAACTAAGGCCCCGAGGATCCAGGTAAGTAATCCATCTTAGCGAATCACTTATTGCTTTTGCTGTTCGCTGATTCCTGACTTGAGTGTCGGAGGATCCTCATTGGAGCGAAAACCTCTGGCCCGGACTCTGTTTTGCAGGTCACTCCAGCATCTCTGCGCAAGACCTAGCCACCCACCTTCTGACCTCAACCGGAACCAGCAGCAACAGTTATGTTTGAAGAATACAACTCCAAATTGGTACAAGCCCATGGGTCGTATCATGCATCAAATTCTGTGATGTCAATCCATCATGAGGTCGCCATAGGATTCTTCTAGCTTGGACCTTATTCAGAAGTTTCATGCATAAGAATTTCTCCAATTTAAACTACCATTACTAATATTGCATATTGCTTTTCCAGTTTAGTTTTTGAGAATATAACAATGCTTGGTAAATTTTTATACGTGGCCTATGTATCTTGATTCTTGATGCTAGTGAAATTGACTTCAGAGTTATTCTGCCTGCAGGGAAGGAGAACCCCAGCCAAACTCTTGTAAGCACTGTCTATTTCAGAGCAATAATTAGCATTTTAGAAAATCTTATAGTTATGAGTAATGTTATCTTTATATTGATTTTACTTGCTCTTTGCATCATCAAAGATCATGAATTAATGGGCAACTCAGCATATGGAGACCATTCAAGTGCTTCAAGTAGTTCACATGCATGCCCATACATGGCCATGCATGGGCTTCCTCATGCTACGCATGCTGCGCCTTCAAATTCTGCTGACTCTCTTCCAGAGAATGGTCCATTTCATCGACATCCAACTAGCTTGGGAGGACAATCATCTGCTGATATGATCAACTCCCACAGTTTTCCTGCAACAGAGCCACAAAACCATAACTGGCAGCAACAGCATTCCTTTTCATTTCCTTTGCCTGGAAACAGCGATCAGTCTGCATCTCAGTTTGGTTTGAGGTTATCTAGAAACGATACTGGCAGCCAGCAGAGATTAGGATCTTTTGTGCATCCCCACCCTCTTATGCATGGGTAAGTGCCACCATATATTTTTGTTATGATATTTACATCTTTTCCTCTGTTTCTCTTGAGGTCCTATATTATTGGCTTGACATCAGATGCTACTCTCAACTATTGCAGGTCTGTTGCACGCAGTGGAAACAATTTGGTCACATCACTAGGACCTCCAGTTATAGGGGAGGTTAGGGGTCATACTCGTGGTCCTGCCAGTCACATCTATCTTCAGTCTGTATCATCTTCGTCGCTGCGAACCTCTCCCTTTGCTCCCATCAGGAGAATGAGGCCAAGGGGGGTAACTCTAATTTCTTCGGTTGCATCCTCTTCCTCAGCTGAAATTGGCGGTTTCTATGGCTTCTCTCTATCTGGATCTGTAAGCAGGAACCATCAAGAAGGTGAGAACATCGGCAGACATATTGACCGGTTTTATGGATGGGGTAGAGAGGGTTTCTCGCCCCTACCCTGGATCCCACTTGAGGGTGAATCCCAGTGGTGGAGTCCTTTCAATCCTAATCAGAATCCTCAGCCAGGAAGCTTCACTCAGAGAGCAGCTGCTTCTGAAAGGGTTACACACGGCCATCCTGAGAATGGGTATCAGCGCATGTCGCATCCTCGAATGCCACCAAACATCTGAGGAATGCTGCTGCTTGAGATGCTTCAAGATTGAACTTTGTTTTTTCATTTTGTATATCGCCCATATCGCATTAAAATTGTTTTGGACGGGGGAACTGTGGATGTGGCAGTTTCTGTATGGGATTTGAAGTTGTGGACAGTGGTGCTTCTGGAATGATGTTTCCTATGGTTTTATCTTGAGTAGCCCTGACTCTGGTGGTGGGCTGGGCATTTTCTATTTAATCTGCTCTAGAACATCATATATAAAAGCGGAAATAGAGCTGGAAACAAGAGCGCAGGTGCTGTTTCTATGTTATTTGTATGAACCTGCTCTTATTGCCTGGTTCTGCCATTCGTCTGAAATAATGCATCGCCAATGTACCAGGAGGGGAAAATCCTTCCATGTGCCTTATAGAAATATGCTATAACCATGAATCAAACTTATATTTTTTTCTTTGTTATCCAGCAGGCTTCATCATTGTAGATTGCACCTGATGAGGTATGTCTTGTTCTATATCCTCTTGCAATTATAAAACACCGAGTCCTTGCATGTGCGAAGCGAAGACTATTGACCTAAGTGCTATGAGTGTGAGAGGATGGAAGTTGAATGGAGTCCAGTAGGTGGTGCGTCGTCACTGGGGGTGGAAAATGAACAGCCGTCCTTGAAGAACAAGAATAATTTTGCTGCTGAGGGTGGCCGGTCCACAGGTGTTTAAG
The DNA here is from genome assembly GCF_000442705.2 of Elaeis guineensis. Lineage (NCBI taxonomy): Eukaryota > Viridiplantae > Streptophyta > Magnoliopsida > Arecales > Arecaceae > Elaeis > Elaeis guineensis. The sequence goes on from NC_026000.2 coordinate 81,699,729, forward strand.
GAGAAGAAATTATCAATAAGCAATCAACTGAAAGGGAACGATCTCATGGTGGAGAAGAAGGTAGTGTCCCACGTCGTTCATGGGTTTCTACGTTAACTAAGGTCACTTCAAGAAAGGTGTCAAATTTTGGAGAATGAAATAAAAGATGCCCAAGCGGTATGGTTGCTTGATCGTATCAGAAGATTGTGGGGAAGAGACTTGGCCTTGTCGTCTCTAGTCAACTCATTGGAGTCTCTGGCTGGATGACTAGATAGAGAATTTGAGGTCGAGGAGATTTGTTTGAGTTTGTATCCTAGTTGAGGAGCTTTCGGTTGTGTTCGAGTCCGCCATGGAGCCATGGAGTGTTCATTTGGAAAAATAGAAGGCAAAATTGCATCTGCTGAGAAGGGCACCAGTTCTTCAAAGAAGGAAAGCTAAAAGAAGTTGCTACATAGAATCCGAGGAATGGATGTTTGGCCCATGGTTGGCTACCTCGGGGTCAAGGAGGAGAGGATATTTATTCAAATCTCACGAAGGAAGAATGGAAGCCAGCAAGGGTTTGCAGCCCAGACAGGTGGGAAGTATGGCACTTGAGGAGATGTGGTAACTTGCAATGCTGGAAAAGGAATATTGGCTGGGAACTCGCCATGCGGTGAGAAGAGGGCCAAGGAGATTGTTAGTGGAGGATCAAAATTGGAAGATTGCAATCGGACTCTCAAAGTCTAGATTCCATGTTTTAAACAGCATGGAGGATTCCATGGAAAAAGGATACCGAAGTTGGGAACCTTAGCATTGAAAAAAAAAGTTATAGAGCGGAGGAAGGTGGAACTAGTGTTGAAGAGAGAATTCATAGCATATAGAAAGAGGATGGCGTGGAGGAGGAAAATATGAAAATAAAAATCGGCTTAGTTGAATGTTAAATTTATGAATGTGTTTTATTATTCACTTAATATCAATAAATTTAATCGGATTTCTCTTTGTACTTCTATCAAAAAAATGTGGAATAGATTTGAAGTTATCCATGAGGGTACCAACCAAATGAAGGAATCCAATATTGATATGTTATTATATAAGTATGAGTTGTTCAAAATAGAATCTAATGAAATCATAACTAAAATATTTACTCATTTTATTGATATTATTAATGGTCTTAAAAGTTTAGATAAATCTTATACTAACAGTGATTTTATAAGAAAAATCCTTAGATCTCTTGAGCATGGAAAATAAAAGTGATAGCCATACAAAAAGTCAAGAATCTCAATATCTTGCCCTTGAAGATTTTTTTTGTTCTCTTATGACTCATGAATTAATTATGAAGCGAAACAAAAAAAATGAGGTCAAGAAGAGAAAGATAATAGCTCTTAAGTCAACATCAAAGAAGAGAAAAGTGAGGACTCGAAAAAAAAAGATGAAGATGAAGAAATGATCTTCATAATAAGAAAATTCAGATGCTTCATAAAGAAGAAGAGGCAGAACTTCAAGAAGAGACTCTTTTTTAAAGGTGAGCCAAGCAAAGAAAAGGAGAAAGACAGAGACAAGGAGCAACCCATCTATTTTGAATGCAAAAAGCTAGGGCACTTCAAGATAGATTGTCCCCTACCGAAAAAATCAAATGAGGGGATCTTCATCAACCAAAATAAGCATATAAAGAAAATCTTAAGAAAATTTAGTATGGAGAATGTCAAAGACAATGGCATCCCTATGAGCTCAAGTTACAAGTTTGATCAAGAAATAAAAGATAGAACAGTGGATTCAAAGCTATATAGAGGTATATGATCAGATTACTATTTTACTTGACTATAAGTAGGCTAGATATTGTATTCAATATTTACATGTGTAGACATTATTAATCTAATCATAAAGAATCACATGTAATGACTGTTCAAAGAATTTTCAGATATTTAATTGACACACAAAATATTGATTTATGATTTTCAAAATAATCCTCTTTGAATTTAATTGGTTATTCTGATGTTGATTTTTCTGGATGTAAGTTGGATAGAAAAAGCATAAGTGATACTTATCAATTTTTAGGAGTTAATTTGATCTCATGGTTTCGCAAAAAATAAAATTTAGTAGCATTGTCTATGGTGAAAGTTAAAAATTTTGCATCTGAAAGTTGTTATGCTCAACTTTTATGGATTAAATAATAACTAGAAGATTACGGTATAATTTGTAGTACAATTTCTATTAGATGTGATAATACTAGTACTATAAATCTAACTAAGAATCCAATTTAGCATTCAAGATCAAAATATATAGAAATTGAACATCAATTCGTTAGAAATCATATGCACAAAACAATGATGTAATGCATGAATTTATATCAACTGATAATCAAATTACTGATATTTTTACTAAAACCTTAATTAAGTAAAGAAAAATTTTGTTTGAGTGGAAAAAAATTAGGGATTTATGATCCATAAGGTTAATTTGTTCATGCAAATTTCTTAAATGGCTAAGTTATTTTGAAATGATTCTATGACTGTGTACATCAAATCTATGCTTCTTAAAATATGTGTTGAAATGTGCATTTAATTAATTTCGTTGTGTAGTAAATATGGCTTAATTGATTGTATCATTCTTTAGAAAACTTATTTCTGAAACCTATTCTGTACAGACTAAGCCGACTAACCCAAAAATTTAGTTGACTAATCATTAGCTGAGTAACCTAAAAATATAGTCGATCCTCGACTGAGCTGACTCACCTGTAAACTGAGTCGACTCATATGTCAGGATCCAATCCTTAAGATGGAAGCCTTAAGTGACCCCACTTACAGTCTCACTTCAACTCTCCTAGCCATCCCTTAAACCCTACCCCATAAAATAGTTTGCCCTTTGTCCCTTTTTGTGGATTTGCTTACGAATGGTTCTAGTCAAACATGTAGTTCGATGGTTAAAGCTTAGAAAATCCAAAGAAAGATCATCAAGCCTCAAGCAAATAGTGGTCGAACCGGTTTCCTTTGCTTACAGGAAGCAACTTACATGATCAAATCAACCAAATAAAGATCAACTCACATCTTCTCCACCATTCTCCAAGCCATCTTCAAGGTTGCGACTTTCCAATCATGCCATTACCATGGAGAGAAAGGTAGACTTTGATTCCTTGAGCAAGAAAGGTTTTTTATTTGTGAAAAAAAAAGAAATTTTGGATGGAAGTATGTTTGTTCACTAAATGATCTTGTGTATCTAAGTTTACTACTGGAATTTTAAGAAAATCCTTCATTAGAACCCGATGCCCTTGTTTCTAAAGTGAAGGGCACACTACTCCATGTTTCAATTGGTCTTATCCAGGAGCTACTCAAACTACCTCTTGCTAACGAGTCGTAAAACCCTCCTTTCTAAAGAAGAGATGCTTTGGTACATATTTTCGGAAGAATAAATATTGAAGATATAAAGGCTCTTTTTTCAAATCAACTGTCTCTTGAAATACGGTTGCTTCACATTTTATCTGCAAAATCTTTATGCCTCGAGTGGAAAAGTTTGACTATGTCACAGAAAAAGATCTTCAAATTATGCACCATATTGTCTGCGAGTACCTATTGGATCTTTCTACTCTCATTCTCCATCAGATGCAGGAAGCAATTACAAAAAGCAAAGAAAATCTACCATTTGGATGCCCTTGACTCTAGTATTCAAGCATGTCAGGATTAATCTTGACAATGAATCATGCAAAGTGTTGCATCACTTAGATACATATAACAAGCACTCTCTTAAGAGAATGGGATATGAAAAGTTTGGAGGAATTTGGGTAAGAAAAGGATCGTGTGGAAAAAGAAAGGCTGAGGATTTGGATGAGGAACTAAAATCTATGGGACATGCCACTCCTGAGGAACAACAAGATCTACCAACAAACAAGCAAAAATATCTCAGTCAGCTGGTGGTCTTGAAGGACATATCTCCACTCTCTATCGATCAATATTTGATTTAGATTTCAGAATGGCAAATGTGCATCAGTTGATTAGAAATTTGGTCCAGAGGGTTGCCATCATTGAAGAGGAAGTGAAGGTTGTTCGAAAACTTCAAGAGCAAGCAATTTTCATTGTACCTCTACTTCAAACCCAACCCTTAACCTCTACCAGATCTCCTACCTCCTTAAGACCATCCTTTGCTAGGGCCACTAGGTGGCCATACTCAACTTGACATCTTTACCCTCGTTGCTCTAGGACTCAGAGAAGTCCTCCTATTGAGTTCATTGATAGCTCTTCAAAGCCCCATAGCACCAGTAGCCTTTGATCTCTCTACCTATCCTTATCATGCTTTAGATATTTATCTTGTTGTAACTATTTTTTTTACATGCTTTTATGATTAACTGTTTTGGATGCTTGATCCTTCTATGTGTTTTATTTTGTAAAGGACATGCTCTTTAATATTATGTAAATATTTTGCTCATCAATGACACATTATACTTTTGTGAAACGAATGAGCACATTCTTGACTCCATGATTGAATGACTAGTTGAATGATTGACTGATAAATAAATTGATTAAATATACCTCTTTGTTAACCTTTTTGATTATGATAAAAAGGAGGAGAAAATGGAAAAAATGTTTGACTACAAAATGAATGAATGTTGAGACAGGTAATAACAACATTGAAGTTTGACTGCAAAATGAATGAATATTAAGATGAGTAATAATAACATTAAATGAATAAAGAAAAAGTTGATTACAGTGAGCAAATTTTTGAAATTTCACTTACCTATATAAGAAAGGGGGAGTTTTTGTTAAGAAATTTGTTTAAAGTTTGTTTAAATTAATGAAATCTAATTCTATCCTTTTCTGTATAAGAAAGGAGGAGCTAAATTGAAATTTTATCAAATTTTTTTAAAAATTGAAAGATGGTACTCAGAAGATTTTATCATCATCAAAAAGGAAAAGATTGTTAGCTCTAGAATTGATTTTGATAATATCAAAGGTATTTGAGCGTAAATTATATTTACTGATAAATACTTTTGAGAGTAATTGTAGGTTTTCTCATAATGCTTAATAGTTGACTTTATCCAAGAAGAAGTTCTCTAAAATTTAAGTGAATTCATATTCTCAAGTCCAAGATATATGTTGGAAAGCAAAGAAATTAAGTTTACTTAGATAAATGAAAAGTCTAGCCTAGAAGAATCTCTCAGCAAACTCAAATATGCATGAATTAAGTTTAAGAATGTAAGTTTAGCCTAGAATAAGTTTGATCAAGAAATGCTATTTAAAATCAATTTTGGCATGCTTGGTATGTTGCTATGTCAACCAAGTAAGAAGCTTAGCCGATCTAGTCTAGTCTAAGAGAGAGAAACAAAGAAAATTCAAAAGTGCTTCCTTAGTTGACTAAGGTAGGATCTTAGCTGACTCAAGCTTTTGGATAGTCAATCCAATTTCGGACTCAGGATGAAGATAAAAAAATAAAGATTTAAATTTTTTTTTGAGTCGATCCAGCAATCAATAGAGCCAACCAAGACTGGAGCTTAGCCAACTCATGGTATTAGCTCTAAAATTGATTTTGATGACATCAAAGATATTTGAGTATAAATTATGTTTACTAATAATGCACTTGAGAGTGTTTGTATGTTTTCTTAATATGTTTAATCACTTCACCCAAAAGATATATTCTCAAGAAAATTTAAATTTCCAGACTTAAGACCTTCATGATTGGAAGCAAAGAAGTTTAAAATTTGAAAGAAAAATCTAGTCTAGATGTATCTCTCAACAAGCATAATTATGTTTGAAAAGGTAAGCTTAGCCTAAAAATAAATTGGATCAAGAAAAGCTGTCTGAAACTCTTAACATACTTGGCATGCAGCTAAGTCGATCCAGACAGGATCTGACTCGACTCAGTATCAGTTAATAGGAAAGACAAAAATCTTGCTATTTCAGAATAAATCTTCTGAGCCAACCCAAAGATCAACTTAGTCGATCCAATCTGAAGCTTAGCCGATTTAGTAAAGGGAAGAGCCAACTCAGTCTCAGAGGAAGATGAATATAGAAAGCCTCATAAATTAGTAAATTTTTCAGTTGACCCAGAGAATTAGTGAGTTGATCCAGCATTCAAGTGAGCCGACTAAGACAGGATCTGAGATGACCCCATCTCAGGCAGATAGAGCAAGACAAAATGTTGGATTTTTGGTATCTACTGCTGAGCCAACTTAGAGTTTCATTATTGATCTTATGATTAATTTTGATGATCATAAAACTTTGAGCATAAAGATTAGTAATCATGTGTTAAATATAGGATTTTTTTATGCTTACAATAAAGAAATTATTCTTGAAAGAAATCCTCTTAAGATGCCAAGCCAAAGGATTTACAAAAATAAGTTCTCACAAGTTTGGATGGCTCATTATGAAGAAAATGAAATAAAAAGAAGAAAATATCATTTGGCAGTACTAGAGTTGAGAAATTCAATTTTAAGAGGCAAAAATATGAAAAGAATAAAGTTGGAAGATTTTGAATTAACTTCGAAAGATTTTGAGTCAACTTTGGCATGTTGGTATCAAGTGGCATAGAGCTCGAGTTGACTTGTGAATAGTAGGGGTCGACTCTCTCTCAGAAAAATAGAAAGTACAATTTTTAAGTGCAATCCATGAGTTGACTCATGGATAAACGAGCTAACTCGAAGTGAAAACAAGTCGACTTGTGGCATGAGACAAACTATAATGTCTAGTTTTTTGAAGCTATAGATTTGCACAAAAGCCCTCCAATGGCTAGTTTTCAGTCTCCAACAATTAAAAATGGTTAGTTTGGCTTTTTTAAAGGATTTAAAGGCTTCTAAACTTAAGTGAGAGCTAAGAGAAAAGGATTAAAAGTGAGAAACTTTTAGATTAGAGTGAGGTTCATTGAATATCCAAAAGAAAGAAAAAAAAGAGGAATCAAGTATAAAATTTAGAGGGCTTTCAAGAGCAATCATCTCCTACTTCCACATCCTCTTAAGCTTCAAAGAAGAGAAGACAAAGCATCAAAGAGTAAATCATTCAGTCTCTTCTTCACGCATAAAGAGTTCAAATTTTCTATTTTTTTTTGTACTGAAATTTTATATCTTGTAATTTTTTCTTTATAAGTTTCTTTGGAGGAAAGAAACTTGGGGATTAGGCCCATCTAAGCCTAGAATTAGACTTTGTAGGTTTTGGTTAATGAGTCTGTAAAATCAATTGGGTTGATAGTAAGTCCGAAAAACTATCGGTATAAGATTTTGGTTGGTGATCCTAAAAAATTAATTGGATTTGTTTGTGAGTCTGGATAAAACAAACACAATGTAATTAGAGGGATTATAGTGAAATTTTTAAGGAGAATTTTAGGAGTGGACATAGTTGTGGGGTTGCACTGAACTACTATAAATTATTTGTATTTGTGGTGTGCTTTGATTGCTTACTTTCCATTCTTGCATTACTTAGTCTTAATTTCTCTTTAGCATCATTTTAATTGTTGCAAAGCTTATCTTATATCTCAAACCCACTGCTGCATATATTGATTATCTCTCAAGTAGTTTTGTTAAATTAATTGAGTCATATTATTGTTTAGAGATTAAACTTGGTTAAAATTTTTAAAGAACTCAATTCACCCTCCCTTTGGATTGCTAACTTTCTGGACAACAAGTGATATCAGAGTAGGCGCTCTAATATTAGTTGTTGACCTAGCAGTCTTAGAGTTAAAGATCATGGCAACCCCGATTGGATCCTCATTTGTTGAAGGACAATCAACCACTAGACCACCACTATTCAATGGCACTAATTATACTTTTTGAAAAATAAGAATGAAAATTTTTATACAAGCTCTAGATTATGATATACGGAGAGTCATAACTAGAGGATCATACACATCCACAATTATAGTTAATGGTATGTCTATTCTCAAATCGAAAAAGGATGGGGATGAATATGGTAAAATGATGGCTCAATTAAATACTAAAGCTATCAAATATACTTTATTATTCTTTAAATGTGCATGAATTTAATAGAATATCAAACTTGTACATCAGCTAAAGAGATTTGGGACAAATTAAAAATTACTTATGAGAGAACAAGCCAAGTTAAAGAGTCTAAAATTAATTTGCTTGTTCACAAGTATGAAATATTTAAAATAAAAAAATATGAGTTAATTTCTAATATTTTTTCTAAATTTACTGATATTGTTAATGCTTTAAATGGTCTTGGCAAAACCTACACTAACTATAAACTTGTTTGTAAGGTATTGAGGTCTTTGCCAAAAGAATGAAAAGCGAAAGTGATAATTATACAAGAAGCTAAAGATCTTACCAAAGTATCTTTAGAGGAGTTAATAGGTTCACTCATGACTCATGAGTTGAACATGGCTTAAAGAGAAGAAGAGGAAGAGCCAAAGAAGATGAAGACCATCACTCTTCAAATCCACTGCACATTATGAAGAAAGTGATGAGTCGGAGGAAGAAAAAGATGAAGAAGAGAGTAAAGATGATGACGACATGGCATCACTCATAAAAACATTTCAAGAAGTTTCTCATAAGGAGAAGTATGAAGAAGAAAGAATGAACAAAAAAAAGAAAAAAAGAGTGGCACATGCTACAATTGCAACAAAAAGGGACACTACAAGTTAGATTATTTCTTACTCAAGAAGCACCCCAAAAAGACCAAAAAAAGAGCAATGCTAGGTATTTGAAAAGATAGTGATATTTCAAGCTCCGATGAGGAAGAGGAAGCGGCAAATCTTTGCCTCATGGCCATTGAGGATGAGGTAAATTCTAAATTTTTTTTCAATTTATATTTGATGAATTGTTTAAAGCCTTTAATGACTTAATGGATAAATTTTAAATGTTAAGGCTAAAAAATAAAGAGATCAAAATGTCTAATCTTCTTTTAGCATATGAAAAGAGTAAACTATTATTAGAAAAAGAAGATATTTTAAGAGAAAAGAGTACTTTAGCTTAAAAAAAGAAGAAATTCTTAACTCTGAAAAATCTTTAGTTGAAGAAAAAGAGAAGCTTTTGAAATCTTAAAAATCTCTTATAGAATAAAATACAAAATTAAGAAAAGAGATAGAAATATTAAAGTCTGTTGCCCAGCTATGCAACCCAAGAGGGGGGGTGAATTGGGTTTTAAAAATTTTAGGCTTAACTAATTACTTGTAAAAATTATATATCAAAAACTTGATGAATGAAGAGAGAGACTTTGGTTTGAGATTAATTACTTAAAACAAGAATGTAAGGATATAATGGAGAATTAAAGAGAAACAATAAAGCATGCCACAAACACAATGATTTATAGTGGTTCGGTGCCAACCTTGCACCTACATCCACTCCCCAAGCTCCTACTTGGGAATTCCAATCCACTATACTTTGTATTCAACCCGAATACAACCGTCGGAAACTCCGACACTAGCTATCCCAAGCTAGTCCACTTGTTTCTCGGGTACAAGCCGACCCAATACACTCCGATTTCAGGTTCGGATCAACCTTTCCTTGTTTTGGAAACCCTCCAAAACAAAAACAATTGCTCACAAGATAAAATCAGTTTAGAGCACAAATAAGTACAAGAATAGCTCCTTAAGTGAGCGAATATAACAATAAATACGCTTTACTCAAATGAAGAAGCCCTTCTTGGATTTTCTCAAAGTGGATGAGAGATGAAGTAAATGCTTGAGGAGTTGGTGAGCTTGATTGAAGGCTTCTTGAAGGCTTTAAATGAGCTCTTGAATGAGGTTGAGAAGTTGGCTTGAGAGAACTCTCTCTTGAATGCACTTGAATGCTCTTGATTTTCTCTTTTCAAATCACTTGAATGCCTCTTGGATATTTGGATCTCTCTTACTTTTGTTTTCCACCTTTTGAAACCTTTATAGCCTTAAGAGACAAGGGAAAACAAACTAGGCAGAAAAAGAGCCGTTAGAGCACAAAAAGCAGCATTAAAAAGTAACCAAATCTGGCCAAAAACTAGCCGTTACAGGCAAATCCCGACATATGAGTCAACTCATGCCTCAGGGGTCGACTCATGAGTCGACCTCTGTTGCAAAGTCCAGAGATTGGGTTTCTGGATTTTCTTGGCCCAAAACAGCAGAGGTCGACTCATGAGTCGACTCATGCCTTGTGGGTCGACTCATGAGTCGACTCACAGGTCGTGCCAAGCCAGAAAACCAGCGTGCCATGGCTAATCTTTGCGTGCCAATCAGCTCATAGTTTCATGAGTTGACTCATGAGTCGACTCATGAACTTCAAACCTTCATAACTGCAAAAATAAAAGTCCAAAAACCATGAAACTTTCACCAATAGATTACATATCATTTGTTCTACACGATGATGCTATCAAATTAGAGTTTTGATGAAATTACGATTTTGCCCCTGTAGAGCATAAGGTCTTTTTCACATAAAAATTATTTGTATCCCTTCCAACTGTTTTGTAGTCATCAAAATCAATCTAGGAGCAACAATCTCCCCCTTTTTGATGATGACAAAATATTTGAACAAAAGCATTTTTCTGAATCATGAATTTCAACAGATTGCATTTTAGGTGCATATGCTTGAAAAGAGTATGATTCTTTTGGCATGTGAAACAAATGGTTATATGCATAAATAGTTTGTCCATTTGTTTAAAGATTAAAAGATATGCTCATTGGATTATTGTTTTGGTGTTAGAGCAGAAAATTTGATTTTATTATCAGAGCAAACTGTATTTTGAAAAATTTTCTCAATTCTCAAAACTAGTCATGTGTGCCAAGGCATATTGAATAGTGATTTGGAAAGAGTATTAGAGCATTTAAGTTTAAGATATATCAGAGCAAGAGAAATGAAAATTTTGCAATGCATCAATGTAGGGAAGACAATTTTACAATGTATCAGAGAAAAATTTAGCAATGTATCAGAGTAGTAAAAACAGTTTTTCAATGTATCAGAGTAAAATTGAGTAATGTATCGGAGTAGTAAAAGAAATTGTCAAAGTATTAGAGCAATGTATTCAATATATCAGAGTAGGTTTGAAATTTCAAAGCCTATCAAAGCATATTCAATGGTTTACAGCAAATTAGAGTATAAGTAATTTTAAAAGGTACTTATTTGCAGTATATTTAGCATTTGTACTTAAAATTGTCAATGTATTAATTTCTCATAATTTGTAGTGTTTTGTAGTGTTTGCTTTTGATGGATTTCTTTGTGTTTAATTTCTCCCCCTTTTTGACATCATCAAACAAGGTTAAGTCCTTTTTCTGAAGCATTCTTTAATTTTTCCTCTTGTAGGGTTTGCTCCCCCTTAATGAAGCAACTATTAACAGCAATCATAAAATGATAATACCATAAAGAGAAGACAATATTTCACAAAAGAGAATATATGACCAAAGTAAGATAATCATCATTCCAAAGGTAAAGCCATAATTGTTTCAGTACATAGATTGTAACATAAAAAGTAACATACAAAGTCAACTAGCTCATGTCAATACATGGCCCCAAAAATACAGATCCTAGAGAGGACTAAACACTAAGACCTAGGATCTAGAAATGATCAATGATCAGAATCATCAGAAATGTGATAAGGATCAGATGGATCTGGATCTGAGATGCGTCCTCGACCCCGTCTGCCTCTGGCACGAGAGGAAGAACTGGCACGAGCAGGCGAACGGGAGGAACTGGGTGGCTGAGAATGCTGAGAAGCTAGGGACTGAACTGAAAGGGTAAGTCTGATGGAGTCAAGTACAGTCAGTGCCCTGGAGACAGCCTGGAGAAGTGCAGTGAACTGAGTAGTAGCTTGCTCACTTGATCCTCTGATCTCCTTCCTCAGTAACTCATAACCGCCCTCAAGAGCTCCTCTGAGTCTGCCGGCCTCTGCAGTGAGATCAGTGACCTCAATCGAAGACTCCTGAGGCTGAGGGTGTGCCAAATCGAAGACCTGCCCCTGTAACTCGAGAACTCTGCCAGTCAATCTCAGAACAGTGTCCTCAAGCTGCTGAATCCTCATGGACTGATCTGCCATCATCTGATATACTGTGGAGATGTGGGGAGTCAAAGTCTGATCAGTAGAAGTAGCCCCTGGTACAAATGAAGTACTGCTCATCTGACTCGACATCAAAGAGACCATACGCTGTGCAATCCGCTCAATCTGATAATCGGACAGTGTGAACTCTGGCGGAGGTGCTCTGCTCTCTGGCTGATGCACAGGTGTGGGTATCCTGGTAAACTCAGAAGGGCCAGCCTCTGGATCCGGAAAGAACGTATATCTGGTGAAGCTGCCCTGAAGTCATGAACAGGAGATGATGGACCTTCTTCTTCTTCAGCTCTGACTCCTGCTGTATCCTCAGCTCTTTCTTCTGCTCTCTCTTCTGCTCTTTCTTCTGTTCTTTCCTCAGCTCCCCTGATCCAACCACCACCACTTTTTGTGAACCCCATTCGATGCAAGGTGTGTAGGTTGAAGGTATCAACATGAGACAGTTTGGTGGGAGCCTCCCCCTCACAACTAACTCCAAACCTCCTGAAAACTCTAGTCAGGGCCATACCATAAGGCAAATGTGCCTTAGATCTGTTCAGAGTCTCTCTCATGGCCTCTATCATAAGTGCTGGGAGGTTTAGGGGGGTTTCTGTGATAATGTGAAACATAATGCATATGTCCCTGCCTGACAGAAGATCGTGCCTACCACTCCTAGGGAAGAAAAGTTTTGTGACCATTTGATGTAAGATTCTCATTTCTATAGGTAAAATCTTGGCCTCTAGTTTATTCAAATTCCCTTGGTAGGTTCCTCCAAATATAACACTTATACCTTCTTCTTTCACGGGGAGTTCCATGTATGCATAACCTTCACTAGGTAAGTGTAAAATCTCCCCTAAAATGACAGGATCCAGACAGATATCAATCCCTTTCACAGTTGAAGTTACAGACCCATTTCCATAAATAAGATTCTGATAAAACTCCCTAACAAGGTCAACAAAGGTGACTTCTTTGAGTAAACAGTAAAAGCTCCATCCCTGAGTTTTGATCTTACTTGCTAAAGAAAATCCCTCACTTTCAAAGAACCGGAAGTCAATGTTTTTCCCGGTTTCTACTTTTCTATCTGAGAGAGGGTTCTTACTGGGAGTTTGAGAAGACTGTGAAGGACCTTGAACTGAATCTGGAACGGGAGCAGAGGTGGACTGTGCCGCTTGTCTTTTCCTTCTGACACTTTCTTCAAGTTCCCGGACAGACTTTCTCCTTTGGGGAAGTTTCATTTTTGGTGCCATACCCTCTTCAATAGCAGGCGAGGAGACTTGAGGAGCAAGTGAAGGAGTGGAGGAAGGATTATAAGAGAGTGATTTGAGGTTTTGGAGGAGAGAATGAGTGGATTTGAGAGGGACGGTGGAGTGCTAGGGCACGCTCCAACCGTGAAGAACAAGGGAAGAGGTCACAAAAGAACCTTTCCCGGAGTGGCTATTTGCGGTGGAGAGGAGGCGGGAGGAGTTCCACTAGCTCAAACCTAGGAAATGGAGCAAATGGGAGAAGGGAGAATGGATTTCGGAAGGAGGAAGACGAGCGTGAGGGTCGGCTCACGAATAGTAATTCAACATATAAACCCTTCAGCCCGTTGGAAGTTGCTGGGAATTACAAGTTTGCCATTGAGTCGACTCATGGGGGTCGACTCATGAAGTTTAGAAAATCAGGAAAAATGTGAATAAATTCCAGAAAAATTTGAATTTTGGGGAGGAGTTTAGCTCTAAGATGAGTTTTTAGAATGAAAAACTTGAGATTTTGGGACCAAGAAAGGTGTTGGAAATTGAGCTCTTAGGAGATTTTGACCATAAATCATTGGAATTTGAAAAATAATTCAGGCAAATGGATCAAGAATTCCTAGATTTCTCCTAATTTCACAGAATCTATCCTCACTAAGGGCCTTTGTAAAGATATCAGCTAATTGATTTTCGGTACAAACATATTCAAGAATTATATTTTTGTTTTGAACATGTTCTCTTATGAAGTGATGTCTTATTTCAATATGTTTGGATCTTGAGTGTTGAATAGGATTTTTAGATAGATTTATGGCACTTGTGTTGTCACATCTTATTGGTGTTTCATTAAGTTTAATTCCAAAGTCTTCGAGTTGTTGCTTAATCCACAAGATTTGAGCACAACAACTTCCGGCTGCAATGTATTCGGCCTCAGCCGTAGACAGTGCTACCGAATTTTGTTTCTTGCTAAACCATGAGATTAGGTTAACTCCAAGAAATTGACAAGTTCCACTTGTGCTTTTTCTATCTAGTTTACATCCAGCAAAGTCAGCATCAGAATATCCTAATAAATCTATTTGTGAGTCCTTAGAGTACCATAACCCTAAAGTTTGAGTACCATTTAAGTATCTAAGGATTCTTTTAACAGCATTCAAATGAGATTCTTTAGGATTAGATTGATATCTAGCACATAAACAAACACTAAACATGATATCAGGCCTACTTGCAGTTAAATATAATAATGATCCAATCATGCCTCTATAGTATTTTAAGTCTACACATTTACCTTCATCATCCTTGTCAAGCTTACATGAGGGACTCATTGGTGTGCCAATGGGTTTGGAGTTCTCCATTCCAAATCTTTTGAGTAGTTCCTTGGTGTACTTGCTTTGGGTGATGGAGATTTCCTCTTTTGATTGTTTGATCTGGAGTCCGAGGAAGAAGGTGAGTTCTCCCATCATGCTCATCTCGAACTCCCCCTGCATAAGCTTAGCAAAGTCTTGACAAAGGGATTCATTAGTAGACCCAAAAATTATGTCATCAACATAAATTTGTATAACTAACATATCATTTTGATTTCTTTTGATAAAGAGGGTTGTATCTACATTACCTCTTGAAAAACCATTATCTAGTAAAAATTTGCTTAGTCTATCATACCATGCTCTAGGTGCTTGTTTTAATCCATATAAAGCCTTATTTAATTTAAAAACATGATTAGGAAAGGCATGATTTTCAAATCCAGGGGGTTGTTCTACATAAACTTCTTCAGCAATAAATCCATTTAAAAATGCACTTTTAACATCCATTTGAAACAATTTGAATTTCATAAAGCAAGCATATGCAAGTAGAAGTCTAATGGCTTCTAATCTAGCTACTGGTGCGAAGGTTTCATCAAAATCAATCCCTTCTTCTTGATTATATCCTTTAGCAACCAATCTTGCTTTATTTCTAATTACATTACCATGCTCATCTAATTTGTTTCTAAAGATCCATTTTGTGCCAATTATTGAACAGTTTTTAGGTCTTGAAACCAAAGTCCAAACATTATTTCTTTCAAATTGATTAAGTTCCTCTTGCATTGCATTAATCCAGTTATGATCTTTTTCAGCTTCTTCAATAGTTTTAGGTTCAAAATGAGATACAAAAGCACAATGATTAAACACATTTCTAAGTGAAGAGCGAGTTTTTACACCATGCATAGGATCACCAATAATTAACTCCTTAGGGTGGTTGTGAACATACCTCCATTCCTTGGGTAGGTCATTTGTACCTTGAGGTTGTTCTTGAATTTCCTCACCTATCTCATCTTGTTTGTCTTCTTGTTCCTTGTCCTCTGGAGTGGCTGAATCTTTCAGAGTGATCTCCTTCATACCTTCTATTAATGGATCTGCATCATCAACACCCTCATTCTTCCTTGAAGGAAGATCGTTAGATTCATCAAAGACAACATGAATGGACTCCTCAACTACTAAAGTTCTTTTATTAAAAACTCTAAAAGCTTTACTAGTAGAGGAGTAACCCAGAAAGATTGCTTCATCTGATTTTGCATCAAATTTACCAAGTCTTTTTTACCATTATTTAATACAAAACATCGGCAACCAAAAATATGAAAATATGCAATATTTGGTTTTCTTCCTTTCCAAAGTTCATAGGGGGTTTTCTTAAAAAATTATCTAATTAAAGCACGATTTAGAATGTAACATGCTGTGTTAATAGCTTCCGCCCAAAAATATCTTGGAAGGTTGCTTTCACAAAGCATGGTACGGGCCATTTTTCTAAGGTTCTGTTTTTCCTTTCAACTACCCCATTTTGTTGGGGTGTTCTAGGAGCAGAGAAGTTATGGCCGATTCCATTCTCATCACAAAATTTTTCAAAGTCTTGATTTTCAAATTCAGTTCCATGGTCACTTCTAATATTTTGAATTGAAAATCCTTTTTCATTAGTGACTTTTCGATGAAATTTAGTGAAAATATGAAAAGTTTCATCTTTGTGTGCCAAAAAGAAAACCCAAGTAAAACGTGAATAATCATCTATTATTACAAAACCATATCGTTTTCCTCCTAGACTTGTGGTTCTAGTTGGTCCAAATAAATCCATATGCAAAAGCTCTAATGGTCTAGAAGTTGAAACAATGTTTTTGGATTTAAATAAAACTCTAGTTTGCTTACCTAATTGACATGCATCACAAATCCTATCTTTTTCAAAATTCAGTTTAGGCAAGCCATGAACTAATTCTTTCTTAATTAATTTTGAAAGAGAATGCATGCTAATGTGAGCAAGTCTACGATGCCAAAGCCAACTAGTCTCATTAACTTTAGCATTTAAGGATACTAGGCATTGCATGTCTAATTTGGCTAAATCATTTAGATCTACCATATAAACATTGCCATGTCTATGTCCTATAAATTTGATGCCATCATTAACAGGACTAGTCACAATACAAACAGATGATTCAAAAACTACTTTATACCCTTTATCACAAAATTGACTAATGCTAAGTAAGTTATGCTTTAAACCTTTAACTAACAAAACATTTTCAATATATTTGGAGGGAGTGATACCAATGTTACCTATCCCGATGATCTTTCCTTTGCCATTATCTCCAAAGGTGACCATCCCTCCATCCTTAGCATCAAGCGTGATGAATTGTGATTCATCACCAGTCATGTGTCTCGAGCATCCACTGTCCAGATACCATTTCCTGTTTTCTCCATGGGATGCTAGACACACCTGCAAACAATTATCAAGTTTTTGTTTTAGGTACCCAAGCTTTCTTGGGTCCTTTTTGGTTAGTCAAGATGGTTCCTTTTGGAACCCATATTTTCTTTACAGTTATGTTTGCACAAGTGTAAGA
Source organism: Elaeis guineensis (assembly GCF_000442705.2). Classification (NCBI taxonomy): domain Eukaryota; kingdom Viridiplantae; phylum Streptophyta; class Magnoliopsida; order Arecales; family Arecaceae; genus Elaeis; species Elaeis guineensis. The sequence goes on from NC_026000.2 coordinate 81,716,690, forward strand.
TTTATGCCCTGTTCTACCACATTTAAAACAAGTAGTATTGGTAGGCTTGTTACTTGAATAATTTACATAAATATTCTTCAGAAATTTTTGTTTCTTTAAGGGGTTATAGCCAAGTCCAGCCTTATCATATACGGCCTTTTGATTTTCAAGAATCATATTTAGTTTGTTTGAACTTAAGGTGAATTTATCTACTATAGGTTTCAGCTTATTAATATCATTCTTTAGGCTTTGGTTCTCTTGAAGCAAAGTAGATTTTTCAACTGAAAGATTTTCTGCTTGTTTTACTAAAGACTGATTTTTCAGTTTTAGTTCTTTGTTTTTCATTCCTAGTTTCTTCAATTCATCAATTAAATCGTTGAAGGCTTCATGCAATTCTTCAAAAGTAAAATCACTAGGGTTTTCAGAAATTACCTCATTATCGTGTGCCATAAGGCACAGGTTGGCTTGTTCTGTTGAGGTCTCCTCATCGGAGCTTGAGTCATCGCTCGCACTCCATGTGGCCATCATTGCCTTCTTTTTGAACTTTTTGGGACCTTTCTTCAATTGTGGACATTCGGATTTGAAATGCCCGGCTTCTTGCACTCATAGCATATAAGGGTTGATCTTTTTCTTTCTCTTTGCTTTGTTCCCCTTTTGTGAAAGGTCTCTTTCTCATCCCCTGTTTCCTCTTTCTTAGGAACTTCTTGAATCTTCGGGTGATGAGTGCCATTTCTTCATCCTGTTCTTCATCTTCTGTATCGTCAGTTTCTTCATCAGGAGAGGCTGTGGATTTGAGGGCAATGGTTCTCTTCTTTTTGACTTCATCCTCTTGATGTTGCTTCATGCTAAGCTCGTGAGTCATCAAGGATCCAAGAAGCTCTTCTAGAGGTAGAGAGTTCAAGTCCTTTGCTTCTTGGATAGCAGTCACCTTGGCTTCCCAGGTTCTTGGCAATGACCTGAGAATCTTCCTTACAAGTTCACTGTTAGTATAAGATTTGCCAAGACTCTTCAAACCATTAATTATATCAGTAAAGCGAGTAAACATAGCAGTTATGGACTCATCATGCTCCATTTTAAATAACTCATATTTATGTACAAGCATGTTTATTTTAGACTCCTTTACTTGATTTGTTCCCTCATGGGTTACTTCTAACCTATCCCATATTTCTTTAGCAGATGCACAGGTAGAAATGCGATTAAATTCATTTGCATCAAGTGAACAGTAAAGAACATTCATAGCTTTAGCATTTAACTGTGCCAATTTCTTATCAACCTCATCCCATTCTCTTTCGGGTTTGGTTGACTCCTCACCATCTATTATCTTGGTGGGTGTGTGTGGACCGTTCACTATGATACTCCACATATCATAGTCTAGTGCTTGTATGAAAATCTTCATCCGAGCTTTCCAATAGGTGTAGTTAGACCCATTGAAAAGTGGAGGTCGGTTGGTAGATTGCCCCTCGGCTAGAGAAGTGCCGACATGGGTTGCCATAGATCTTTGGCTCTTTGATTGTTAGATCAAAGAAGGGCTAGAGCACCGGGCTCTGATACCACTTGTTGCCCAGCTATGCAACCCAAGAGGGGGGGTGAATTGGGTTTTAAAAATTTTAGGCTTAACTAATTACTTGTAAAAATTATATATCAAAAACTTGATGAATGAAGAGAGAGACTTTGGTTTGAGATTAATTACTTAAAACAAGAATGCAAGGATATAATGGAGAATTAAAGAGAAATAATAAAGCATGCCACAAACACAATGATTTATAGTGGTTCGGTGCCAACCTTGCACCTACATCCACTCCCCAAGCTCCTACTTGGGAATTCCAATCCACTATACTTTGTATTCAACCCGAATACAACCGTCGGAAACTCCGACACTAGCTATCCCAAGCTAGTCCACTTGTTTTCCGGGTACAAGCCGACCCAATACACTCCGATTTCAGGTTCGGATCAACCTTTCCTTGTTTTGGAAACCCTCCAAAACAAAAACAATTGCTCACAAGATAAAATCAGTTTAGAGCACAAATAAGTACAAGAATAGCTCCTTAAGTGAGCGAATATAACAATAAATACGCTTTACTCAAATGAAGAAGCCCTTCTTGGATTTCCTCAAAGTGGATGAGAGATGAAGTAAATGCTTGAGGAGTTGGTGAGCTTGATTGAAGGCTTCTTGAAGGCTTTAAATGAGCTCTTGAATAGGTTGAGAAGTTGGCTTGAGAGAACTCTCTCTTGAATGCACTTGAATGCCCTCTTGAATGCTCTTGATTTTCTCTTTTCAAATCACTTGAATGCCTCTTGGATATTTGGATCCTCTTACTTTTGTTTTCCACCTTTTGAAACCTTTATAGCCTTAAGAGACAAGGGAAAACAAACTAGGCAGAAAAAGAGCCGTTAGAGCACAAAAAGCAGCATTAAAAAGCAACCAAATCTGGCCAAAAACTAGCCGTTACAGGCAAATCCCGACATATGAGTCGACTCATGAGTCGACTCATGCCTCAGGGGTCGACTCATGAGTCGACCTCTGTTGCAAAGTCCAGAGATTGGGTTTCTGGATTTTCTTGGCCCAAAACAGCAGAGGTCGACTCATGAGTCGACTCATGCCTTGTGGGTCGACTCATGAGTCGACTCACAGGTCATGCCAAGCCAGAAAACCAGCGTGCCATGGCTAATCTTTGCGTGCCAATCAGCTCATAGTTTCATGAGTTGACTCATGAGTCGACTCATGAACTTCAAACCTTCATAACTGCAAAAATAAAAGTCCAAAAACCATGAAACTTTCACCAATAGATTACATATCATTTGTTCTACACGATGATGCTATCAAATCAGAGTTTTGATGAAATTACGATTTTGCCCCTGTAGAGCATAAGGTCTTTTTCACATAAAAATTATTTGTATCCTTCCAACTGTTTTGTAGTCATCAAAATCAATCTAGGAGCAACAAAGTCCATTGTTCAAAAGTTTACATTTAGTTTTGAAAAGCTTCAATCAATTTTGAATAATCAAAAAGCTATTTTCAATAAAGTTGAAATTGGGTATAATCCATTAAGAAAATAGAAATTAGTGAAGAATACATTCACTAAAGCTTCAACTAAAAATTACTCTATTAAATACTTTAAATGTAACAAAATTGGCCACAAAATTTTTAAATATGATATTAAAAGAATTGGGCAAACTTTAATCAAAAAAATTTGGATTCTAAAAAGAACTATGTGCTCTAACCCCCATGGATCCAAGATGGCCTGGGTACTAAAATTTAGTAAATAATTTTGCAGGTGTATCAAGGATCCAATGGAATGAAAAGAGAAAAATTCTTATGGATGGATACCATAAAAATGAAATTGGATGAGTGATGATGTTTGGTAAAAGCTAAACTTTTCTCTATATCATACCATCAATATTCTCTGAATTTGTTTAAAGTAAGTGATTGATTTTGATAATTATCATTGATTATAATTTGAATGTTTGAATTCATTGATTTTATACTAAACTCAAAATCAACATGCTCTCTTCTATGCATAATATTTAATTCACATGAGCTTAAATTTTTTTCAAATTTCAGCATGATCTTTTACCTTTCTCACTTCACTTCATTACTTGCAAACTTAAATTAAAATAAGCATGATTGTCTATGAGTCTACTTGATTGCAAAAATGACAAATGAACTAAATTTTGACATTTCCCCATAAGATGCTTAATTATTGAAATTCCATAAATATTGCATGATCTAAGTACTTGAAGATAAGACATGCTATTCATAAAAGATTATCTTGCATTGCATCTTAGGCTAAACCCCTAAGGATTTGCAAATCTCTCTAGTTGAACCAAAACTCATATAAATATTATCTAGTATCCTCTTGATTTAATCTTATTTGATTTGATTTACAATTATCCATATTTCATTTAAGCCATTAATCTTTGGATCAAAACTTCTTGAACTATTTTTTTATACCGAAGAGTTGACTCTTGGACCTAGGGAGACAACTCAGGATGCTAGGATTTTTTTTAAGTGTATTAGTATCTCTAGCAATCCATCTACTCTCATGCATTTTGAATGTACCGAGGTATTATAATCTGATTTTTTTTTCAAAAATTGAGTATGTTTGATGATGCTTATATTTATGTATATCCATTTGATTGAAATTATGCATTATTTATAAAATTAAGGGGGAGTAAAATACTCTAAAATGAATATGCACAATTTGAAAGAGAAAGGGAGAGAATCAAGAAAAAATAAATTTTCTAACATTTATTGTGAAAAATAAGAGAAGAAAATATTATTGAAATATTAGGAGAAAAATTATTTTGGAAACACAATAAAAATAAAATTATTGATAATTATTTGTACTTTGCTTATCCTAATCTATTTGCTCTATTGACTTATTTTTGAAAATCACTATTTACCTCTAAAAAAAATTTATTGATGAATATTTATATTCTTGATACTTTGCTTAGATTGATCTTTTGACAATTAATTGGTATCAAGCTCAATTTGAAAAATACTTTGCATAAAATAACATGAAAAATAGCCTTGTTTGCAAAAAGTAAGGAAGAAAAAATATTAAAAAAATTAAAAAATCTGAATTTGAAAATATTTTTGAATTTTAAAATCTAAATTTAAAAGTTAGATAATCTAATTTTAAGGATTAAACTCTTGTTAAATGTGCCTAATTTGAAAGAAAAAAGGGGGAGAAAAGTTGAAAAGTAAAATTATCCAGAAATAATTATGAAAAATAGGGAGAGAAATACTTTTTGTACTTTATCTTGATTTGATTGAAAATTTTAATAAATTTATGTTGAGGAAAATGAACATTGATCTTAAATTCTCAACTATTATATTTTGTTTTTCTCAATTTGAGCTTTCATATACTTATTTATTTGATTTATTTGATTTGATTATCAAATTATTTTTTATAACTAATTAAAGTTAAAGCAAATTTGAAATATATTCTCATTCTAATAAATTGATTTTGATACATACTTTAAATTTTGAAACTCATTTTAAAATCTGAATATGATACTGAATTTTTTCATGTGCCAATCTTATAAATTTGATTTGCATGATCATTTTTGAAAATTAATAGGAGTTAAATTAAATTGAAAACATATTCTTACTTTAAGAAATAAATTTTTAAATCCAATCTTGAAACTCATTTGAAAAAATGAGTGTAACATAGAATTTTTGATGTGCCCTGAAAAATCTTTAAAAAATTATTTTTACTCTGATACTATCTTTGAATTGCTCGATATATTTTTGATACATATCTTTTTCAAATTTAATTGACTAAAATCAATTAAGAAAAAAAAAGAATAAATATTGAATTAAATGTTATGCTTCATTTCATTGTTCGAATCTTTATAAAGCTCTATTCCTCTTAAAGCTTAAAAGTACTTATTTGAAAATGTGATTAAAGAGTCATATTCATTGGAAAAGGGAGAGAGCTATTGGTATTTGAATTCATATTAAAATTTTAAAAGAAAGAAATATTTTAAGCATATTTTTAATCTAAAGATAAATTTTAAAGGAGAGATGATTCGTTTGAATTGATTTTCTGAACTTGATGCATTTCTCATTTTGATATATTCTTATTGATTTTGATGATTTTTCTTAGTCCTTTCCTTGAGCTTTTTGATACTGTCAAAAAGGAGGAGATGATATGTATGTTGAGTATATGCTTGAATTACTTAAATTGATTACATGTTTGAAATACTTGGAAAGCTCATTAATTTGAATGGCGACAATCTTACGAAATGAGTATCAAATATTCTAAGAGTGATCATTGATTTCTAAAATCTGAATTTAAGATGAATTAAAATATTCATGAAGTATATGTTTTGTTTATTCACTTCATGATCATATTTATAAATTGATTTAAATATATTATATTTTATTATACATATACTCAAAGTGTTGACATTATCAAAAAGAAGTTGTTGACTCTATAATTGATTTTGATGATCATAAAATTTTGAGCATAATGATTACTAATCATGTATTTCAAGAATAAATGTAGGATTTCTTTGATGCTTACAATGAAAAAATTATTCTTGAAAGAAATTCTCTCAAGATACCAAGTCAAAGAACTTAAAAAAATAAGTTCTCATAAGTTTGGATGGCTCATTATGAAAAAAATAAATTTAAAAAAAGAAAATATCATTTAGAAGCACTAGGGTTGAAAATTTTAATTTTAAGAGGTAAAAATATGAAAAAAATAAAGTTGAAAGATTTTGAATTGACTCTAGAAGATTTTGAGTCGACTCCGGCATGTTGGTATCAAGTGACACAGAACTCGAGTTGACTTATGAACAGTAGAAGTCAACTCTCTCTCAGAAAAATAAAAAGCAAAATTTTTGAGTATAGTCCATGAGTTGACTCGTGGACTGATGAGTTGACTTGAAGTAAAAATTGAATCAACTCAAAGTGAAAATGAGTCGACTTGTGGTATGGAACAATCTATAACAGCTAGTTTTTTGAAGTTGTAGATTTGCACAAACGTCCTCCAACGGCTAGTTTTCAGTCTCGAACAGCTAGAAACAGTTAGTTTGGCTCTTTTAAAGGATTTAAAGGCTTCTAAACTCAAGTGAGAGCTAAGAGAAAAGGATTAAAAGTGAGAAACTTTCAGATTAGAGTAAGGTTCATTGAATATCCAAAAGAAAGGGAAAAAGAGAGAAACCAAGCATAAAATTTAGAGGGCTTTCAAGAGCAATCATCTCCTACTTCTTTCACATCCTCTCAAGCTTCAAAGAAGAGAAGACAAAGCATCAAAGAGCAAATCATTCAGCCTCTTCTTCATGCATAAAGGATTCAAATTTTTTATTTTTTTTATACTAAAATTTTATATCTTATAATTTGTTTCTTTATAAGTTTCTTTGAAAGAAAGAAACTTGAAGATTAGGCCCGTCCAAGCCCGAAATTGGACTTTGTAGGTTTTGATTGGTGAGCCCGTAAAACCAAAGTGGATAGTGAACCCATAAAACTATCGATATAAGATTTTAATTGGTGATCTCAGAAAACTAATTGGATTTGTTTGTAAGTCTGGATAAAATAAACACACTATAATCAGAGAGATTATCATGAAATTTTCAAGAGGAGCTTGGAGAGTAGACATAGGTGCGGAGCTGCACTGAACCACTATAAATTATTTGTGTTTATAGTATGCTTTGATTGCTTTCTTTTCATTCTTACATTACTTAGTTTTAATTTCTTTTTATCATCATTTTTATTATTGCAAAGCTTATCTTATATTTCAAATCCACTGTTGCATATATTGATTACTTTTCAAATAGTTTTATTAAATTAATTGAGGCACATTATTGTTTAGAGATTAAACTTGGTTAAAATTTTTAATGAACTCAATTCACCCCCCCTCCCTCTTAGGTTGCTACCTTTCTGGCCAACATTCATTTAGTCAACCTAGAGCTAAATATTAGCCAACTCAAAATTTGAGTGAGCCGACTCAGAGAATTCTGACAAAATAATGACTAATTTTTAGAATTTTTAAAATATGGCTAATTTCATCCCAACAGCTATTTTTATGCTTCTAGTGGCTAGAGCATTAAATAGAGAATTTTTAGCCAATAAATGTGAAGGATTTATGGAGAAAACCAAATTTTTTTGAGAGTTTATTGAAACTTTTGAAAGGAGAAAAGTTCATTGAAAAAAAATATTGAAGAAGATAGTGTGAAGAACCAAAAAGAGAAAGAGAAAAAAATTTAAGAGTGTCATAAAATTAATCCTTTCTAGATTAAAAGAGAGGAAGAGTTGTTAAATTCTAGTCAAGTGTCATTAAGAAAAAGCATTAAAGGCTACCTCAACCTCTCAGGCATTCAAGAAAGAACTCCAAGCATTGAAAGCTCAACTACTTTGACTTCTTCAGATCCAAAATGAGTTTTTATTATTTTAAAATCAATTTTTTGTATTCTTTTATTGTTTGTTTGTAATAAGTTTCTAGGGTCTAAAAACTTGAAGTTGGTCCAACTTTAAAAATTGGATGTTGTTTTGATTTTGATTGGTATCTCTGAAAAAATTGATCGAGATTAATTATGATCTCAAAAGAAAACAATTAGTTGCAAAGTTTTGGTGGGTGAGCTAATGAAAATCAACTAGGCTAGATTATGAATCCAAAAAAAATAATTAGACTATAATCTTGAAGAGATTATAATTAAAATTCTCAAATGGATTTCATTGGATAGTGGATATAGGTGCTGAGTTTAGTATCGAATCACTATAAAATAATTATATTTATGATTATGATTGCTTTGCATTTTTTTTATTTCTACTGCACCTTTAATTTTTTTGCTTATCACTTTACTTATATAATCCAAATTATTTTGGGCAAAAATTATTTTAAAGCTAGCTTTTAATTTTTAAGAAACTCAATTCACCCTCTTTCTTAAATTGTTGTTTTTAAAAATCAATAGTATCAGAGCAGGTACTTAGCCCAATTGATCTAATAATTAAGAGTTAAAGATCGATGGCAGTCCCAATTGGTACATCCTTAGTTGAAGGCCAATCAACCAACAGGCCTTCACTTTTTAATGGCACAAATTACATTTACTGAAAAGTATGTATGAAAATCTTTATTCAAGAATAAGATTATGACAAATGGAATATTATAGTTAAAGGTCTTCACACACCCATAATTATAATTGATGGTGAATCTACTCTTAAACTTGAAAAGGATTGGGATGAACAAAATAAAATATTAGCACAATTGAATGCCAAAGCTATGAATATTTTGTATTGTGATCTAGATGAAAAAGAATTTAATAAAATATCTACATGTATGTCTACTAAGAAAATCAGGGAATGATTTGAAGTTATCCATGAGGGTATCAATCATAAATTCAAGATAACATCCTTGTACATCAATTTAAACTATTTAAGATGAAACCTAGTAAAAGTATTACTGATATGTTCACTAGATTCACTAATATTATTAGTTTAAATAGTCTTGATAAAGAGTACACTAATAATAAATTGGTACATAAAATTCTCAGATCATTACCAAAGAATAGGGAGGCCAAGGTGACTGCTATTCAGGAAGCAAAAGATCTCAACAAACTAGTCTTGAAATGACTCATAGGCTTACTCATGACTTGAGCTGAGCATGAACCAAAATACAGAAGAAGTGAAGAAAAGGAAGACCATTGCACTAAAATCTGTTAGATGAGTGCCTTAGAAGCCAATTATTGGCAGACACATTTTGTATTTTTAGAGCTTACCTTTGTACTTATAATATTTTTATTTTAATAAATTTTTTTTTATTTTTAATCATATTTATATATCCATAATTTATCCTAAAAATTAACAAAGATGATATTTGTATATTCTCAAAATATTGAGAATTTGAGACATACATTAATTAGTTGTTAGTTTTTAAATACTTTCGATCAAAGGATCATCATGAAGGATAGTGATCAATCCATTTAAAATCGATGTACGGTTCATTTTTTTTATGGGTAGATGAGTCTCGGATCTACAGTGTAGGGACATTGGGGTAAGAGTGTGGATGGTTGTTAGAGAATAACTTGCATTGAGCGTGACCATCACGAGAAACCACTTAGATATCTACTTACTCATCAATGGTTGTCTCGATGCTGCAATGGTGTGAGTGGTCCTTTGACTTACGGTGTCGTCAGCTATTCGTAGCGAGGCTATTGAGTTTGACTGCACGTTCTCTTGGTCCCTAACCTTTGGATCTTTGTTGTATATGTTGGCTGCAATAGGTTCAGATTCATTGTTAGGAGTAGGATGCATCTAGATAGAATTTATCGATCTTAATAGAAAAAGAAAAGTCCTATGTGATTTACGAAATTGAGTTCAGAAAGTCTTTGGCGAAAGCAAGTGTGAATACTAAAAAAAAATTTATATGAGATTCATAAATAAACTCGAGTCAAGCCAATCCAGTATATGACTGACGATGGGGTCTGATGAGTTCTCCATGACCTCATCAAGTCGAAACTCACGATAGAAGGACTGAATCATATGATAACTACACCTAGGGGTTCAAACTTTTATTCTACTGGATTACCACTACATACTGTTAAGTATCACTGATGGATTGTGAGACTCATCGGATGTTATCTTAATGATTGATGACCCTTGAAGGATAGAGCTGGAATTATTCCAACCCATCGAAAAGAGTTTTGATGATATTGTGATGGAGATCACAATAGATCTCACTATCAGATAGAATGGAACCTATAGGGTCACACATTAAGAGATTTAATCTTGAATTAACCAATAAGACTTATGAAGTTCTAATTGGATTAGGATTTAGTGAAATCCTATTGGGTTTAAGAGAACCATGCTAGCACATGGTTAAATTCAATTCTTCTCTAGACTTTAATTTCTTATTAGATAAGGATTGGATCAAGTCCATAACCTTGAACCTAACCTAAATTCATTTTGATTTGAATTTAGCTAGGCACCTATTTGAGAACCCAAGACAATTGGATCAAGTCAATGAGTTGGCAAACTTATCTCCTCATTTTCTCCCTTATTATTTTCTTATATGGAGAGGATTAATTGGAAAGAAGAGATGGCGCATGCTCCCCTTTTGGAAACTCCAAGGGGTGCCATCCCTTGGAGAGGGCATGAGAAAGAGGGAGGGGCCCATCTCCTCTTTTGAGCAGTTGATTAAACCTAATCAATGGTTGGTTAGCATTAGGTCAAAGGGACTCAAAGTCAAGTTTAGTTGTAGTTAGTCATATCAACTCATATTTTGATGTGAATTGATTGACTCATGACCTAATTTGGCTCAGTGGTTCGGGCCCATTTCAATAGATTAACCTGATCAATTCTAATTGATCAATTTGGTGTCTAAGGTAAGTATCTAGATGGTGGTTATTTAATTAGTTTCATTGTTGACTTGATCAATTTGTTGGTGTCTAAAGAAAGTAACGGGGGGATCCCCACTCATCTTGACTTACTTGGCCATATTGGAAGATTTAGTTTCGTATTAGGTTACTTGTTGACTCGAGTTCATGCATGCTGACAAGGATGGTCAGACATATGGATGTGCTGACTTGAACTTGGTCAGTCGGATATCATATCTACTGATTTAGAAGAGACTTAAATCTAAATCTCCTTACTAAATATTATATCTAGAGGTCTTCTATCATTGTAGAGATGCAGGTGCCTTCTTGGCATTGATCGTTCTTAGCTGATTACAGTGGTTCGGTTGCATCGAAAAGATACAATCACTCTATTGGTATTTGATATCCTGGGGTAGAGATGGGATTAGGCCTAATAACTGTTAGGTAAAGATCCCAATGAAGGCTTTGCACCCATTGGTAAACGATGGGTCTGACTTAACTAAGAAATATACCAATAACTATTAGATGAGGCCACAAGACTTAGAGACCAAACTCGCTGCATCTTGCTTAATGAAGTAATGGACAAGGTGTTATCCACTCATTGATCTATGCTCACTAATAACTATTAGATAAGGTGCATATGGATCAGTAGAATCATAGTACCCACTAAAAATCGATCACATATAGGTTTCCATTTCTCCACTCGAGGAGTGTGGGAGATTCAAGAAAATAGTGAGAGCCTATGTTTATTTTTAAAATTTTTAAAATAAATATTTAATAAGTATAAATATTTAATTAGAAATTATTCTCTCTGCAGATAACCATATCGAGTGCAACCCTTTAGCTTGTATTTTTGACACAAATAGGTTGATCGAAATGAACTACAAAGACTGACTCCAAAATTTGAGCATCATTCTCAATTTTGAGAAACTAACCCATGTCCTAGATCAGAATGTGCTTGTGTTATCAGCTCGTCCATCCATTGATCAATGAGTCACACTTGAAAAGTGGGTGGATGAGGACAATAAGATGAAGTGTTATATTCTAGCATCTATATCTAATGATCTTCAGTGATCGCATGAAGACATGAGGACTACCAAGGAGATGTTGACTCATCTACAAGAGTTGTAAAGTGAGCAGAGTCGCACAGCTCACTTTGAGGTCTCTTGGAGACTACTTAGAGTGAAAATGCATGATGGGTAGTCCATCAATGATTATTATTTGACAATGATTAAGGATATCGAAGAGCTTCAGAAGCTCAAGATGAATATGGACAAAAAATTATAGGTGGATTTGATCCTCCAGTCTCTTCCTGATTCGTATGGGTAGTTCATTATGAACTACCATATGAATAAGATTGATAGCACTTTGTTTGAATTGCTGAATATGTTGGTGACAGCCGAGGGCATCTTGAAAAGTTCAAAGAATACGGTTCTGACTATGGAGCGAACTTCCTTTAAGAGAAAGTCTTCTTTCAAGAAAAAGAAGAGGCCTACGAAGAAGCAAAAGAATGAGGCCAAACCCAAGAAGTAGGTTTCGAAAAAGACTGATGACAAAGGAAAGTGTTTCCATTGCAATGTCGAAGATCAATGGAGAAGAAACTGTCCGGCTTACCTGGCGACTGTGAGGAATAGGAAGAAGGATGGGCCTTCTGAAGGTACGTCTGACTTGCTCGTAATTGAAACTAATCTAACGATTTCCTCATCTTCTAGTTGGATTCTAGATTTTAGTTCAGTGCTCATTTGTATACTTTTATACAGGATCTTGAAGAAGTTAGAGGATTGAGGGAAGGCAAAATTACTCTTCGGGTCAGCAATGGAACAAAAATTGCTGCTGTAGCCATCGGGATCTACCCTTGGTGATTATCATTAGAAATTAGTTTAATCTTGCAAGACTGCTATTATGTACTTGTAGTCAGTAAAAATTTAATTTTTATATCTGTGCTGGTAAAGGATAACTATAATTTTTATTTCAATAAAGATATGTGTATAATTTATTTTAAAAATAAAGTTGTTACACGTGCTTTCTTGATTGATGGTCTTTATCATTTGCATATAGATGTGAGGGTTCATATTAATGAGCAAATTGTGAATACCGTAGGATCTAAGAAATTTAGAGATAGGATTAGTCAAAAGTATCTATGGCATCTTAGGCTACACTACATAGGAGAGGATAGACTCAACAAACTGGAGAAAGATGATCTTCTCAGACCATTGACTTTTAAGTCTTATACGATTTGTGAATCCTGTCTTCAAAAAAAAAAAAAACTAAGCTGCCCTTTATGGGACAAGAAAAAAGGGCCACTAAGATGTTAGCCCTAATATATACTGTTAGATATGTGACCTACAAGTCAATTGTTGGCTGACATATTTTATAATTCTAGGATTTAATCTTATACTTATAATATTTTATTATCAATAAAGAATTTTTTATTCTAATCATATTTATGTGTCCATGATTTATCCTAGAAATTAACAAAGATGATTTTGTATATTATCAAAGTGTTGAGAATTTGAGACATACATTATTAGTAGTTAGTTTCTAAATACTTCCGATCAAAGGATCATCACGGAAGACAGTGATCAATCAATTTGAGATCGGTGCACGGTTCATCTCCTTTGTGGATAGATAAGTCTCAGATCTGCAGTGTAGTGACATTAGGGAGAAGATGTGGGTGGTTGTTAGAGAACAACTTATACTGAGCGTGATCAATATGAGAAACCACTTGGATGTCTACTCACTCATCAGTGATGATCTTGATGCTATAGTGGTGTGAGTGGTCCTTTGATCTATGGTATCATCGACAATTCATAGTGAGGTTACTGAGTTTGACTATAGATTTTCTTGGTCCCTAGCCATTCGGGCCCTTACTGTGCATGTTGGCTACAGTAGGTTTAGGTTCGCTATTAGGAGTAGGATGCACCTAGATAGAAACTATCAATCTTGGTAGAAAGGGAGAAGTCCTATACGATTTGCAAGACTGAGTTCAGAATTTTTGGCTAAAGCAAGTGTGAATACTGAAAAATTTTTTTATGAGATTCATAAATGAACTCGAGTCAAGCCAATCTTGCATATGACAGATGATGGGGTTTGACGAGTTCTCTATGACCTCCATCAAGTCAGGACTCATGATAGAAGGACTGAATCATATGATAACTGTACCTAGAAGTTCATACTTTTATTCTATTAGATTGTCACTACATACTGCTAGGTGTTACTAGTGAATTGTGGAATTCATTAGGCATTGTCTTGATGATCGATGACCCTTATAAGATAGAGTTGGAATTATTCCAACCTATCGAAAAGAGTTTCGATGATATTATGATGGAGATCGCAATATATCTCATTATCAAGTAGAATAGAACCTATGGGAACACACATTAAGAGATTTAATCTTGAATTTATCAATTGGACTTATGAAGTTCTAATGGGGTTAGGATTTATTGAAATCCTATTGAATTTATGAGAACCTTGCTAGCACATAGTTAAAACCAATTCTTCTCTGGACTTCGATTTGATCATGTCCATAGCCTTGAACCTAACCTAAATCTATTTGGATTTAGCTGGATGCCTAATTGTAAGCCTAAGAGGATTAGATTAAGTCAATGAGTTAGCTAAATTATCTTCTCATTATCTTCTCATTTATTTTCTTTTGAAGTGAGGAATTGATGGAAAGAAGAGATGGCACCATCCTCCCATTTTGGCAGGTCCAAGGGGCGTCAACCCCTTAGAATGGCGTGAGGAAGAAAGAGGGGCCCACCCCCTCTTCTTGCTTGGCATGGAAGGAGAGAGAGAGGGGCCATGCCCCCTCTCTTGCATGAAAAATCCTAGAAGGGGTGCCAAGGGTTGGCACCCTAACTACTTGCCTCTTTTGATAGTGGGCACCCACTCAGTCTGTCTGTTTTGAGTAGGGCACTCCATCAGCTTGCCAAAAATGGAGATGACCTTTCCAATTAGGTCTAATTTTTTTAGGAAGAAAATAAGATTAAAAAGTAAGAGACCTTATAAGATAAGATCTAATCTTTTTAGCCTGATTGGATAATGATTTGGAATCAAGAAAGATCTCATCCTCTCTCCCTCTTCTCTTTCTCACACCAAGGGTTGGGCGTCCATCATTCACATGCCTGAGTTGAGAAGGATCTCTTCTACAGTAAGGAACAAGGAGAAAAAGACTGCAGTTTAAGGGTTGAGGTTGTAGTCAAGATCATCTATTGAACAGGATTTAAAGAGGCTAAGATCTTACTTGAAGAAGAAGGATCTATCACGAGAAGAAGGATTCAAGATTGATCTTACTGGATACCTGTAGAGGCCAGATACGTATGTGGCTCAAGAATCTTTGGCTTTAAGATCATTGATAGCGGTGTATTTCAACCCATGCAAGGATATTGAGATTCGATCTTATCTTTATTTTTATTTTCAGATTATATGCATGTCTTTATTCTTGAGCTTGGATAGGATTAGATATGATCTAATACATATGGGGTTAAAGGGTTTAATCCAGTTTCTTTTCGTTGTTATTCAAAAGATTTTTAAAATCTATACATGCATCTTACCCGATTTTTAATAGTGGTATCAGAGCCAGATTTTTAAGACACATATAATCTGATTAGTCTTAAGATCTGAAAGTCTTGTTGATTTAAAATTGATCTTATGCTGGTATAAGGTTGTCTTGGTATAGAGTTTACCTCTTATATTGAAAAGATTATCCTAGCACAAGATTGATCGATTTTGAAATTATTTTTGAAATAATTAAATCAATCTTTTAGATCTGAAAATTGACGTATATGATGTATCTTATTTTGTATTTAGATCTGAAATTAGAATGGTTAAATTATTGCATCAAACTAATATAAGGTTGTTTTGATATAGGGTTTACCCCCTATACTGAAAAGATTGTCCTAGTTTCATGCGAATCGATTTTTAAAAAAATTTTTAAAAATATTTTAATCATTATTTTAGATCTAATTTTATATGTATTTGATATATATAATTTTTATTTTAGATCTATAATTTAATATATATATATAATATATGTTTATAGTTTAGATCTAAAACTACATATATATGATATATGACATTAGGTTTAAATAAACTGTTTCAAGATCATAAGCCACTAATGCATGCAATAAAATATTATCTAAAAAAATATTTTTAGGATATAAAAATTATATTTTTGCATATGAGTATGGGTTGAACAAATTAGATCTAGTGATCAAACTACAATTAGGATCAATTGATTAGATTAGGCTAAGAACCCGTTGTTGATTTTGAGCAGTTGATTGAACCTAATCAATGATTGATTAGGATTAGGTCAAAGGAGCTCAAAGTCGAGTTTAGTTGTAGTTGGTTGTATCAATTCATATTTTGATTTGAATTGATTGACTCAAGATCAAATTTGGCTCAATGGTTCGGACCCATTTCAATAGGTTAACCTAATCGATTCTAATCGAGCAATTTGATGTCTAAGTTAAGTATCTAGATGGCGATTATTTAATTGATTCTGTTGTCTGACCTAGTCAATTCATTGGTGTCTAAGGAAAGCAATGGAGGGATCTCCACTCATCTTAACTTACCTGGTCATTTTAGAAGATTCAGTTTCGCACCAGATTGCATGTTGACTTGAGTTCATCCATGCCAACTGTTGGAATTTCTATGTCGGGACATGCATGTATGTTTTAATTTTTTTTTTCTAAACATAGCAGTAGAATAGAAGATTAAAACTCCTTTTAATTTATATCATATATGCATAAAATATAAATCACAAAGATCTACTTCATATGCTGAAATTGAACATATGCTGAAATTGAATATGTGGTCGAATCACATATCTGTTTCATAATTTTTTTCTTCAAATCTGGATCTGGAAGAGAAGAGGCTCTCTTTTAGCCATACAAGTATCCGACCTCTATGAGTATCCACTTAGGATCAGTCTGGAACAGTCCTTTTAAAATTGATTTTTCTTCTCTAAGAAAAATCAGCCTGCGAATCTGAACGAAGTCTGGATCGCGATCCACTCTTTAATCCTTGATCTTTTCTTTTTTTCTTCTCTTACTTTTTCTTCTCTAGATTATGAAGCAACCATGGATTAGAAGCTAGCAATCAAGTGGAATGCCCAAACCCCTTTTGAGCATGAAGATGGGGAACGTCCAAGATGATGGACGTTGGACCTCCAAGGGTGAAGAGAGGGGAGAAGAAAAGAGGGGCGTGGGGCTCTCCTAAGGGGGCATGGGGCTGTTGGTTGAAGTACCTAGGGACCTTAGGGGAGGTCCTTTTAAATAGACATACGATTTAAATCCTATTCAAAACCAAACAAGCACTTAATACAAGTCCTACTTGCATTATATTTTTTTATTTCTTTAATTATTTGACTTTTTTTAGGAAATCAATTAGGTGCTAACTATTGGAGCCCTTTCACCCATAAAAACATACCCCACATTGCACCCATGGGATGCCCAAAATTGATCACACACACCCCCTAATTGATAGACACGTCCAACTTGATCAAATCAAGTGGCGCCCAATCAAAACTATCAAAAAAATTAATTAAGGACTTGAACCCTTAATTTATTTGATCTAAAATCTTAGACACCTAACAATTAGAGCCCAATGAATCTAATTCATTTAGGTTATTAGCAGATAATTTATTTAAATTAATTTTATTGAATAAAAAATTCAAACGTAAAGAAAAAATTAGATCTAACCATATGCTGGCAAGGTTATCCTGAACCCAATAGGGTTTCTCCAAACTCAATTGAGACTTCATAAGCTCAATTGCTTATTCGAGGTTTAATCTCTTTGTTGTGTGATCCCATAGATTCAATTCTATCTGATAGTGAAATATACGATGATCTCTATCATTGTATCATTGAGACTCTTTTCAATGGATCGAAATAATTTCACTCTAACTCATCAAGAATTATTGATTCTGAGCAATCCTAGTGAGCTCTTACAATCCATCAGTGACACCTAGTAGTATGTAGTGGCAACCCAATAGAATCAAAAATGAACCTCAAGGTATAGTTAACGTATGATTCAGTTTCTCCATCGTGAGTCCCGACTAGATGGCAGGTCATAGATAAATCATCAAACCTTATTATCAGTTATATGATAAATTCGATCAGCTCAAGTCTAATTGTGATCGTTATTGAAACTCTTTTCCATCAATCATACTGTTGTGGCCACAGACTCTAGGACTTAGCTTCTCAAATCTCATAGAACTATTCCTTTCTATCAAGATTGATAGATCCTATCTTGATGTGCATCCACTCTTACAGTGGACCAACTGTCGCCAACATCCACTGCAAGGGCTCATTGAGACCATATTTTGTGTCAGTCAAACTCCAGCAGTCTTACTACGAGTAGTCATACCATCGCAGATAAAAGACCATTCACATAATTACAAGATCGAGACAATCACTAATGATTGAGTAGAAATCTAAGTGATCTCTCGTATGATCATACTCGGTACTACTTATTCTCTAACAACTACCTGCACTCGTCGCTCAGTATCTCCACACTGTAGATCAGAGACTCCTTTATCTCAAAGAAAGTGATCTGTGTGTCGGTCTATCCGGATCGATCACCATCCTCATGATGATACTATGATCGAGAGTATTTAGAAATTAAATATATATCTCTAATTCTCAATATTTTGAGAATATATATCGAAATGTTAATTCCATGGACGATTCAAGGACACATCACACTTGAATGAAAAATGAACTTATCCTTTTATTAATCAAATCAATATATTAAGTACAAAATTATATCCTAGCTTTATTACAATGTATTAGGTATATTGGCTTCTAGGACATACATCTTACAATCTTCCACTTGGATTAAAATCAATTAGCCACTAATCTAAGTCTCATCCTCTCAAGGTGAACTTTCATTTTTGGCTGGCTCAATTGCTTTATCAATAGATTTACCATATTATTCGTGGAGTCTACTCTTCACACTTTGATATATTTTTTTTCGAGATAGTCATGTATGATATGATATCGCCATTCGATATGCTTTGATTTCTGATGAGACCTCAGCTCCTTAGCAAGTGCTATGCTCTATTATTATCGTGGTAAATTGGTATGACATCCAATGTCATAACTTCAAGATTCGTGATAAATTTTTTGAACCAGAAGCCTTCCTTTGCAGCATCCAAAGCAGCGACATATTCAGCCTCTATGGTCGAATCTGTTATGATGGGTTGTTTGGAACTCTTCAGCTGACTGCGCCACCATTGTAAATGAACACATATCCTGACATAGACTTTCTATCATCAGGATCAGACATGAAGTCTGAATCAGTATACTCCTCGACTAGTAATTCAAAACCTCCTCCAAAGATCAAGAACAAATCCTTAGTTCTTCTCAAGTACTTAAGGATGTTCTTCACAGCTATCCAGTACTCTTCATCTGGATTTAATTGATACCTGCTCGTGACACTCACAGCAAGGGCAATATCAGGTTGAGTACATAGTATGGCATACATGAGGCTCCCTATGATTGAGACATAAGGAATCCTACTCATGCACTGAACTTTCTCAGATATGATTGGACACATCGTCTTGAAAAGATGAATACCATGCCTAAGAGGTAAAAGTCATCTTTTAGAGTTTTTCATACTGAACCTCTTCAGCATTTTCTCTATATACAGCTTTTATGACATGCCTAGCATCTTTTTAAATCTATCTCTCTAGACCTTTATTTCAAAAATATAGGATGGTTTTTCTAGATCTTTTATGGAGAATCTCTTGGACAACCATCTTTTGACTATGGTCAACATAGGAATATCATTCCCAATGAGGAGAATATCATCCATGTACAATACGAAGAATGTTATTACACTCTCACTGATCCTTTTGTATACACAAGATTTTTTTTATTTTTGATGAAATCAAATGATTTGATCGCATCATCAAAATGATGATTCCAACTCTGAGAAGCTTGCTTTAATCTGTATATGGATCTTTGTAGTTTGTAGACTCTGTGATCACCATCACCAGATGTGAAACCCAAAGGTTGTTCCATATAGATATCTTCCTTTAAATATCCATTCAGAAAAGCAGTTTTCACATCCATTTGCCAGATTTCATAATCATAATAAGCTGCAACAGCAAGCAGAGTGCGGATGAATTTTAGCATGGTTATAGATGAGAAGATTTCTTAATAGTCAATGCCCTCTCATTGACTATAACCTTTTGCCATGAGCCTAGCTTTATAGGTCTCTACCTTACCATCGATATCTATTTTTTTTTTGTAGATCCATTTACACCCAATGGGTACTATACCCTCGAATGGATCCACTAAGATCCATACTTGGTTCAAGTACATCGAGTCAATCTCTGACTTCATTATATCTACCTATTTCTCAAAATCGATGTCGGACATCACCTCGTCAAAGGTATTAGGATCATTACCATGACCCTTATCTCCCATAAGAATATTTTCTTTATTTTCTCTGTAGGTATACCCATGTACCTTTCAGGAGATCGAAAGATCCTGTTAGATCTACGAGGTGGTAGAGAAACGTTAACTACTGGCTCAAGAATAATGGGTTCCTAAGAATCTATAGCTCTTTGCTCTTCAAAGATATTCTCTTCAAGCTCAACTAACCTCCCACTACCACCATACTGGACAATCCAAGCAACTTTTTTGATCTATCTCTATAGATCTTCTCAACGATGTAGGATGCTTCTCCTAAGTCCTTCATAGAGAATTGAGATGATAACTAGATATTTATTCTTTGTAATGCAGGGATGTCATTCTCGATTAAGAGAATGTCATCCATATATAGAATGAGGAATACAATCACTGAGTCATTTATCCATTTGTAAATACAGGATTCTTCTCCATTCCTAATGAAGCCATACATTCTGATAACCTTATCAAAATGTATGTTCCAACTTCTTGATGCCTGCTTCAACCCATAAATAGATTTTTGAACCTTGCATACTTTGGACTCATTTATGGATGTGAAATCCTCAGGCTGTATCATATACACCTCTTCTTCCAGCTCTCCATTTAGAAAAATTATTTTTACATCCATTTGCCAGATTTCAGAGTCCATGTATGCTGCTATCGCAAGCATAATCCGAATGGATTTGAGCATTACCACAGGAGAAAATATCTCATCATAGTCAATACCATAATGTTAACGATAACCCTTGGCAACCAAATGAATTTTATAGATCTCCACCTTTCTGTCTGCACCCCTCTTCCTTTTAAAGATCCACTTACACCCTATGGATTTAACCCCTTCAGGTGGATCAACTAATGTCCATACATCATTGACCTTCATGAACTCCATTTCAGATTTCATGGCTTCAAGCCATTTATTAGAGTCGGACCTCTGTATTGCATCTATATAGATGATCGGGTCATTGTTCTCATTGAGTTCAATGAGATTCTCATCCCATACCAAAAAATTGTAGTATCTATCTAGTTGATGTGATACTCTATCGGATCTCCTTAACGGTGCCTCTACAACGGGTTCTAGATTTGACATCATCAAATCTAGTTCTATAGGTTCACTAGACTATGTCAGTTTTACCTGTTGAACTTCATCAAATTCAACCTTAGAGGCATTAATCCCTTCCCCAAAAAATTTTTTTTCTAAAAAGACTGCCCTAAGGCTGACAAATACCTTTTGTTCATCAGTAAGGTAGAAATAATACCCCTTAGTTTCTTTGAGATACCTTATAAAAATACATCTATCAAATCTGGCTTCAACTTTATCCATTTTCAAATATTTGACATAAGCCGGACACCCTCAAACCCTAAGGTGAGAGAGCCCTGGCTTACGTTTCGTCCATATCTCATATGGTATTTTACTTACAAATTTACTAAGAACCTTATTAAGCACATAATAAGTCGACTCGAGTGTATTTCTCCAAAAGAATATCGACAGACTAGAAAAGTCCATCATGGATCGAATCATGTCCAACAAGGTTTGATTTTTTTTTTGACACATCATTGTATTGTGACATTTCAAAAGGTGTTCATTGAGAGAGAATTTCATTCTTCTCAAGATATGTCAGAAATTTATCAGAAAGATATTCACCTCCTCGATCTGATCAAAGAGTTTTAATATTTTTACTAGTTTGTTTCTCTACCTCATTATAGAACCATTTGAACATTTCAAATGATTCAGATTTATGTTTTATCAAGTAGACGTACTCATATCTAGATAGGTCATCTATAAACGTAATGAAATAGTGGTACTCTCCTCTGACACTTGTGCTCATGAGTCTACATACATCAGTATGTACCAGGCCCAGAATATCATTGGCTTGTTCATCTTTTCTAGTAAAAGATAACTTGGTCATCTTTCCAAGTAAGCAAGACTCACAGGTAGGTAACGATTCATAACCATTTTCATCAAGAATTCCTTCTTAAGCTAACCTATTCATCCTGTTCTTGTTGATATGACCTAGCCTACAATGCTAAAGATAGGCATCTATGACCTTGACTATTCTAGGGCGCTAATTAAAGGTGTAAATTACATTAGGCCATGATGCAACATAAATCCTATTGTTCAACTATTCTCACATTATAGTAACACCATTCAAAATGATATCACAAAAATTTTTCTTTATTGAAATTTTATAATTCAATTTGACAAAAAGCCTACAGAAATGATATTTAAAAGAAAACTGGGATAGTAATGATAATCATTTAGAATAATAAAATGAGACTTGAATATAAGCTTGACAATTCCTAGAGCTAGAACTGGAACTGATCTTCCATCTCTAACGTTTAGAAATCTCTCACCGTCACTAAATCTCTTACTGATCTGAAAATCCTGCAATGAATTACAAATATTAATAGGGCTATCGGTATCCAATATCCAAGTTATTGTATCAAAAATAGAAAAGTTACAAGGTGTTATCATATGATTACCTTGTCTAGCAATCATTGCTTCTTCTTCGACCTGTTAGGATCAATGAAAGCTATATATTGAGGATAGTTCCTCTTCCAGTGATCCTGCTTCTTACAATAGAAGCACTCTATCTGACTTTGATCGGCCTTGAACTTGGACTTCTGGGTCTGACTCCTAGCACTTTTATCACGCCCCCGATCCGAGATTGTGAATCGAGGGTCATGGCAACCACCGCATGCTCATAAAAAACTCTTCCCATAAGCATGCAAGGCATCTTATCATACTATCCTAAAATCAATAGCAGAATAATTAGTCAATAATTTAAATCTAAAATAT
The DNA here is from genome assembly GCF_000442705.2 of Elaeis guineensis. NCBI lineage: Eukaryota > Viridiplantae > Streptophyta > Magnoliopsida > Arecales > Arecaceae > Elaeis > Elaeis guineensis. The sequence continues at coordinate 81,739,703 of NC_026000.2, forward strand.
AACGACCTAAATTTTTTTCTTTAATATCTCAATAAATTCAATAATGATTCATAGTCCTTACATCAAATTCAATAAGACTTTCAACCGAAAATAAAAGTATAGAGATTTTGCTTCTGATCACTCTTCCATTCATATCTTGTATCATCTTAATTTCGCAACATCTGTAAAAATAGTAAAATAGGAGGTAATGAGCTAGACAGCCCAGTAAGCAATGATCACTTCTCAACAAATTTCATCAGGCATTTAAGTAAATAATTATTTATAGAAAATAAGCATATAGAGTTTATTAATTCAAAATCAATTTCTAATTATGTAATATAATTCATGCTAAATTTATTTCTTTTTCAAAAATTCAAGTTTCTTTCGAGATTTCAATTTCTTTCATTCTTCAATTCTTTTCGTCAACAATGGCTATGACCATATTTTTCCTGTGGCAGGGTCATAACTGTTGGGAATAGTGTCCCAAAGCCAATCGTCAGCCTGTTGACGGTTGTGCTCCTTTTTGTATTAGTACATGAATTATAAATAAAAGTTATTTTGGTATTTTTTCATCACAAATATTTTATCTTCTAATGAACTCCTGTGTTGTGATGAAGTTCTTAGGACTATTTAGACTCGACAAAGGAGGATTTGTCGCTTAGTCCTTAAACATGTTCGCGACCAAATGATACGTTGTTACCAAGGACGACAACATTTATCGAGCATAGGTCGTTGTGTGTCATATGGGTTGGTTGTCCTCATAACCAAAGAGTGTGGAGACATTGGTATGGCATACAGGTGAGATGTAATGGTACATCTGCACTGAACGTGACCAACTCCAGAGCTATTTCTGCTGTCAAGATTTGCTTCGATGGGATATGGGTATAAATGTCCCTCCGACCTGAGACCGCCATGGTGACTTGCAAGCAACTCACTGCACTTAGGCACTGGACTACCTGAATTTCTAATTCAGTGACGGAAGGCTGCTGGGTGTAGTCAAGTACTTGACTTGTCGGTGTGTGTGTCAAGATGGGATTGACCACTCCAGTTTAGGAGCTGTGTACAGTCGTGTTTTAATTTAGCAAAACCTTGGCCAGGGTAGTCCTAGTGAGGAGTCACAGGACTAATTGAGTTGAGCACGATTCGGATGATATCATCAGGGTTGACAGTTTAACCCTGAGTCGTCCTAAACACAGGGGTCAAAAGGGATGAATTATATGGTAACCATATTCACGTAGGTTCTGAATGTTGCGATTGCGATTATTCAACCTATCCGATCGTCGGGTACCATTGCTAGATGGTCACTTCGATTAGTACAGAAATTGGTTCCTGTGCTACCGGCTTAGGTTCGAACCTGCGGGGTCACACACATTAGAGGTTCCTTTCTGATCTGATGGCTGATTATGAGTCTTATCTATCTGGGACTCTATGATTGAGAATTAGGATTCTCTAATCATGAGTTTCACACATTTTGGGTACCGGGGTCAAAATTTTGAATTTCAAATTTTGAATTTGAAATTTGAACTCTTTGATCAGGGTTTCATATCGATGGTCTCTGATGCCTGATTGCCCATCGAATTTGGACTCAATATTTATGAGAGGTTTAATTAGTGATTTAATCACTAATTAACTTAATTTGATTGAGTAATTATTTTTGGATCAAGTCTAAATTGAATTAGATTCAGTTTGGATTGACCCAATTAGGTTAAATGTTGACCTAATCGCTAAGGTGGTTTAGTCCCTGATTTGATCAGGGGTTAGGTTTAGTTAATTCCTGATTTGATTAGGATTTTATTGAGCTTAATTAAGCCTAATTATGTTGGATTTAATCTGGTCTAATTATGCTTAACCTATTTTAAACTAGGTTGGCTCAATTTGAATCAAACCACCTTGTTTTAAATTCCCTGCGACATCCAACTTCCTTGCACCCATTTGAATTCACGAGAAGAAACTTCTCGTGAAATTTTTCTCATGCAAAACCCTTCCCCACGCCCTCATTTGTGCACCATATGGATGGATAAAATAATTAGTTAGCCATTCAAATTCAAAGCATGTTTGAATTTGAATGGATAACTTATCACTTGCCCTTTCATCCTTATCCATTTTGTGCGCCACATTACTTACACGAGAAAAGGTTTCTCGTGAAACATTTTCCATGCACAAAGAGCCACGCCCCTTCTCTTCTCACGCCTAAAAGGATAGGGATAAGTTGGTTTTCATTTGAATTCAAATTTGATTTGAATTCAAATGTGTAACCTCTTGTCTTTATCCTCTCACGCGGATAAGACACGTTCGACGTTGTTTTAAAAAGAGGAGAAAGGTGGGACGTGCGTAAAAATTTTAGGAGAGAAACTTTGGGGCGTGAGGAAGGCTTCTGCGTAAGGTGAAGGTCCAAAACCTTCCGAGAGAAAAAGAAAGAAAAGAGAGAAAATTGGCGCAGGATTTTTGGTGTGTACCCTAGGGTTTCTACCTAGGGTTCGGGAAGTGGGATTGGTGTGCCACGAGTGTCGTGAGTCCACCAAATTTTAGGGAGAGATCCATCAGCCTCTCAAGCAACTGTGCAGATGATCCAGAGCATCCGAGAAGTCGGCACACATCGATCAAAGGAGTTCGATCAACATCTGCCATCAAAAGGGTAAAATCACGAACTAGCATTCGTGAGGAGCTGATCAGACGGGAGCTTCGTGTGGACGATCCGCAGAGGTCAGACATTTGTGTAGCTGTTATGTGACGATCAGAGCCCCCCGACGGTGATCAGATTGCGGTGATCGACTATCCGCAAAAGGTGATGTGTTCTGAACATAGTATTGTAAAACGTTTACTGATTCAAATTTGAATTTCAAATTTAAATGCATGCTGTTGTATCATATTTAGATCCTAGTGTAGGGTTAATTAGTATTAATTAATGAGATTAATTAATAATTCTACTATAAAATAATAATTTTGAAAAAGTTTTAAAATTACCATTTTGCCCCTGCACTAAATTTTCGCTTTAATAACACCGCGTATCTTCTTGCGGTGAGCTGCGAATCATCTGGCAGCAAAGTCCTTCAAACCGCTGGTCTCTCTGGCGGTTTGTCGCTGGTCTCTCTGGCGACATAAATCCTCAGGATAAATCAATTGCCAACATATATGCCCCCATTGGCGGGGTCCTTTACATAGTCAGGTTGTCAATTCAAATTGTTCTTATATCAGAATTCTTCATAAATCATGTTTCATATTCTAATTTCGATAATAAAATATATAATCATGTAGTATCGAAATCAATCAATATAATGCATCATGAAATCAATATGTTCAATCATGCTTCATCATAACATTTCAAATAAGATATTTCCATAACAAAATACCATTCATCCAATTCATGCATCGTTTCACAAATCATGTCAGAAAAATATATTATAATTTGTCGATAAATCTAGAAAAAATAAAACATTACTTACCTCGAACGCATTCCAATAAATCTACATAATTTTATAAATTTTTTTCAAAAATTTTATTTGTAAATCATATTGCGATATCCTATGATCAAACATCCACAATACTATACAGATCAATTTCAATAATTAGAAAGAATACGAATACCATATTTTAACGGTTTAGATTGAGTCCGATTATCTAATTTCATCTAATCAAAATCTAATTAGAACCTAAACGATCCAAAATTTGACTATCAGATCAAATCGGATTCGAAGTGATAGGACTGAGGTTTCTTCATCGATTTCATAAAATCAAGTAAAGAGAGACAATTAGAGGAGAGAGAATTTATGAGGTACAATTCGAATTGATCAGGTGACACAATCCAACATTATGATTGGTCCAATATCTCGATTGATGAAATCAATATGATCAAATCAAGTCATGACTAGATCGAGATCATGGATGATCAAATCTAAAGATTCATGGTCAGATCAAGGTGGGTGCCAGTACACTATCCAACAATCATGGATCAAGATTCTTCATCAGACCAAAAATATTAAAAAAAAATTTTTATTGATAAATTGATCAAGAGAGAGAAATTGATTGAGAGAGAAATGGCTTTAGAGAGAGAAAATTCTAGAGAGAGAAAATTTTAGAGAGAGAAAATTCATCTTGGACTCCTCGGACGATATGATTCAACAAATCTGATCGATCAGATCAAATCATGCTAAAATTATCATTTGGATAATTTTATAAAATCATGAAAAATAGAATCTTAAAAATACCTAATCTGATCAAAGTGGATGTCGGTGTACCGTCCGGTGATCAAAGATCAAAAATTTATTACTAGCATCATTTAAATTCATCATCATTCTTCTCAAGATTCTAAAAAATCTTAGGAGAGAGAAATAACCTAAAAAGAAGAAGTAGAGAGAGAAAGTAGAGAGAGAAAGTCTAATTATAGAGAGAAAAAATACTAGTTCAAGCTGAAGAGAGAGAGGGAAGAGAGAGAAACTCTCTTTCTCATATTTTATTATTTATATCATTATTTATTAATTAATTTAATAATTTTTTTCTTTTCTCTCTTTTTTTTCCTCCATAAAAGAGAGAGGAGAGAAAATCCTATTTATTATTATTATATTATTTTTCTTCTCTCTTTTTTTTTCTTTTTCCTTTTCTTTTTTTCTTTTCTTTTCCTTCTTCTTTTCTTTTTCTTTTTTTTTTCTTTTCTTTTCCTTCTTCTTCTTCTTTTTCTTTTCTTCTTCCCGGACTTGCTTTGACCGAAACAGGGGACCTCACGATCCCCTCGATTTAGTCGGCCAGCCGATGGTCGATCGGCACGAGGCTAGCTGGCGACAAAAGGGCGACGACGGGCGGCTTGGAGGGATCCAAACCAGTGGTCGGCAGTGATCACCGGCGTCGAAAAATTGAAGAAAAATGGGCAAAATAGATGTTTCTTCCGTAACAAAATCTGGCGACTCCGATCACCGGCGAGTGTGCACACCGACATGGGAAGGAAAGGAGAGAAGAGAGGAAGGAGGAGGAGGCTCACCTTTGACGCCGGTGAGGTTTCCTGACGAGAAATTGGATGGGCACAGGTCGGGTCTCCGTGGTGGTTTTCCGACGATTGCCGCCGACTGGGCTTATGATCTTCGGTGAGAGGGAGAGAGGAGGGTTCTCCTCCTTAAATAGAGCCAGAGGAGGGCTCTTTCTGACTCCGATTGGGAGCCGACGAGAGGAGGAAGAAGACTTCTTTCGGGAGTCTCCTCCCTTATTTTTCTTCTTTTTTTCTTTGTTTGGGCTTTGGTGGGCTGGGATTCGTTACTTGGGCCGAGCCATCACATTCTTCCCCTCTAAAAGAAATTTTATTCTCGAAATTTTTCTTGCTTGAGTCTTCATATTTTCTTACTTGAATCTCATCCATAAATATTTTAATATTCTAATTCTTGATATGAATTCATTCTTAAATCATTTTATAAGAAAAAAGTCAATACATCAATATCGATCTGAAACGGAACCATTCATTTCTTTTATCTATCAAGACCAACATCTCAAAGATTTTTAATATTTCAAGATTTCAAAATTATGATCTCATTTCTTATAAAAATCAATGTTCAATATCTCATGACTCAAATTAAAATCAAATCTATCTCTTGTGAATAGAAGAAGGTCAATGTCTCTATTCTTGCATAAGAACTTCATTCATCATCATTCATTTATTTATTTATTTATTTCAAAATATTAACCACTCTTAATTTCAATCCATCATAAGATAGGAAAAGCATACTTATGTGAATCATATGATGACATCCCAATCAATCAAAATTTAAAAATATTTTCTCTTATTCGTACTTTCAAAAGTTGAAGATTTATCATTTCAATCCCATTTTCGAACTTTTGATATTTTAATTCTCGATACAACTTCATCATTAAGTCTTTTCATAAATAACTCCAATCCATCTTTTGTAGAATAATCGTCAATATCAATAGATAACCTCAATCTTTTCTATTCAGTCAGAGAAATAATAATGATCAAAAGAGTCCAAACTTCAAATTTTATTATACCCTGGAGATAAATATTTGAGTATAATAATCTAAGATCGAAATCATTATTCAATAAACCATCTCAAATTCTTTCTAATAAATAGAAAATTATAAAATTTAATTCTAGGATAGAAAAAATTTATCTCTAAATATTTTAAATCTAAAATCAAAAATCAAGGATCCACTCATCCTAGAATTAGAATGCTAAATATTATTATTTTTTTAGCATAGTAGGTGGAAGCACTACTTTTAAAAATCATATTAAGATATCTAAAATAATTCAAAATTTTTAAAATATTATTCTTTCTAATATCAATGAATTTCTTGTATCAAACTATATCATCTATCATAATTTTTTGACTCAAAAAATCAACATTCCTGACTTACTCAAAGTAATCCAGATTACCATGCTTTCACTGCGCACTCTGATCTAACAATCAAAATTTCTTAGGTTCACCAAAAAAAATTTTGATCAAATTATTTCTTTATCTTATCAATAGAAAGATCTAAAATTTTAAATTTTAATTGAAGTCAAAGATTAACTTTCGATTCTCATTCATACTTTTACTGGTGTACAATAATCTTGATTAACCCTTGAGTCCAATATCATAATTAAACCATCATATAGATTTACTATAATCAATATGAATCAAATCTTAATTCTTATATCAATTCAATTCGATAATTTTTAAACCAAAAATCCTTATAAGTCAAATCAATAAAAAAAAATTCTTCGATGCTCCACCAAATTTGGACATAATCAGAATATATAAGAATTTTAAATCATTATTTTTTTCTAAATTTTTTATCATCAGGATCTTCAATATCTATCAAATATCCTTTCATAACAATCATACAAGCTTCAAAAAATAAAATCTCCATTTAATAGTAGATTCAATTAGGGACCTCATTAACAAAAGCAAAGGAACTCCATATTAATTTCTAAATCTAAAATTTCTAAATTATAAATTCACATGGATCCCTTAATCTAAAATAAATATAAATCAGATTTTTTATCTTAATCTGAAGATATCAATTTTTCATTAATAACCTCAATAATAATATCAGAAAATCTCTTGATCAACTTAGATACGAAATCTTTAAATTAAAATTTCATACACATCATGTAGTCTCCAAGAAACATAATAAGATCTATTGTCTAGATCTAAAGATGATGATTAAAGATTCCAGTACGATGAATATTCTACAACCTCATAATCGATTTCATCAATAAGCAATAAATTTCTTTGTAATATCCTCAAATATACATTAATCCTAATATACCACTTTATATATAATCCACATACCAAATTCAATTTCGATAAATATTTCAATCAAGTATCATAAAAGATTTTTTCTTAGTCCATCCTAGAACAATATTTTATCGTCAAATCTTTATCTTACCAATAATAGTCAACTTCTCAACTAAAAGTAATATCATAGTATTATTCTCACATCGAATTTGAACTTATGATTCACTTGAATAACCAATGATCAAATTAATAACCATAATGCATAATAAAATTTTATGTCAATCCTTTTGTGATTACTTTCGATCAAGATCTAACTAATCATATCATGATCTATAGATTATCCATCATATTTCAAACTCCATATGTCATAATCTCTTGCGATCTTTTTATACATAATCTCAATGTTTAATCAAACTTTATAAATATTTCTCCCACCACAATCATCAAAGATCTACACTATAATGTTCCTGGTGTCTATCCACTTATATCCATTCTATATCTGATTCTATGTTTCATAATTCATCCACTTATCCTGATACCATATTAATTATCACACTCCCGACTCGAGATTGTGAATCGAGGGTCATGACAACCACCGCATACTCATAAAAAACTTTTTCCATAAGCATGCAAGGCATCTTATCATACTATCCTAAAATCAACAGCAGAATAATTAGTCAATAATTTAAATCCAAAATATAATGACCTAAATTTTTTTTTTTAATGTCTCAATAAATTCAACAATGATTTATAGTCCTTACATCAAATTCAATAAGACTTTCAATCAAAAATAAAAGTATAGAGATTCTGCTTCTGATCACTCTTCCATTCATATCTTATATCATCTTAATTCTTTAACATCTGTAAAAATAGTAAAATAGGAGGTAATGAGCTAGACAGCCCAGTAAGCAATGATCACTTCTCAACAGATTTCATCAGGTATTTAAGTAAATAATTATTTATAGAAAATAAGCATATAGAGTTCATTAATTCGAAATCAATTTCCAATTATGCAATATAATTCATGCCAAATTCATTTCTTTTTCAAAAATTCAAGTTTCTTTCGAGATTTTAATTTCTTTCGTTCTTCAATTCTTTTCGTCAACCATAAGCTATGACCATATTTTTTCTGTGGCAGGGTCATAACACCGCATATCTTCTTGCGGTGAGCTGCGAATCATCTGGCAGCAAAGTCCTTCGGTACCGCTGGTCTCTCTGACGGTTTATCGCTGGTCTCTCTGGTGACATAAATCCTCAGAACAAATCAATTGCCAACATATATGCCCCCATTGGCGGGGTCCTTTGCATAGTCAGGTTGTCAATTCAAATTATTCTTATATCAAAATTTTTCATAAATCATGTTTCATATTCTAATTTCGATAATAAAATATATAATCATGTAGTATCGAAATCAATCAATATAATGCATCATGGAATCAATATGTTCAATCATGCTTCATCATAACATTTTAAATAAGATATTTCCATAACAAAATATCATTCATCCAATTCATGCATCATTTCACAAATCATGTCAGAAAAATATATTATAATTTATCGATAAAATTGAAAAAAATAAAACATTACTTATCTCGAATGCATTCCAATAAATCCACATAATTTTATAAATTTTCTTTCAAAAATTTTATTCGTAGATCATATTGTGATATCCCATAATCAACATCCACAATCCTATAAAGAATCAATTTTAATAATTAGAAAGAATATGAATACCATATTTCAATGATTTAGATTGGATCCGATCATCTAATTTCATTCAATCAAAATTTAATTAGGACCTAAACGATCCAAAGTTTGACTATCAGATCAAATCAGATTCGAAGTGATAGGACCGAGGTTTCTTCATCGATTTCATAAAATCAAGTAGAGAGAGATAATTAGAGGAGAGAGAATTTAAGAGGTACAATTCGAATTGATTAGGGGACACAATCCAACATTATGATTGATCCAATATCTCGATTGGTGAAATCAACATGATCAAATCAAGTCATGACTAGATCGGGATCATGGATAATCAAATCTAAAGATTCATGGTCAGATCAAGGTGGGTGCCAATACACTATCCAACAATCATGGATCAAGATTCTTCATCAGATCAAAAATATTAAAAGAATTTTTTTATTGATAAATCGATCAAGAGAGAGAAATCGATCGAGAGAGAAATGACTTTAGAGAGAGAAAATTTTAGGGAGAGAAAATTTTAGAGAGAAAAAATTCATCTTAGACTCCTCGGACGATATGATTCAACAAATTCGATCGATCAGATCAAATCATGCTGAAATTATTATGTGAATAATTTAATAAAATTATGAAAAATAGAATCTTAAAAATACCTAATCTGATCAAAGTGGATGTCGGTGTACCGTCTGGTGATCACAGATCAAAAATCTATCACTAGGATTATTTAAATTCATCATCATTCTTTTCAAAATTTTAGAAAATTTTAGGAGAGAGAAATAACCTAAAGAGAGGAAGTAGAGAGAGAAAGTAGAGAGAGAAAGTCCAATTCTAGAGAGAGAAAATACTAGTTCAAGCTGAAGAGAGAGAGGGAAGAGAGAGAAACTCTCTTTCTCATATTTTATTATTTATATCATTATTTATTAATTAATTTAATAATTTTTTTTCTCTCTTTTTTTTTTCTTCACAGAAGAGAGAGGAGAGAAAATTCTATTTATTATTATTATATTATTTTTCTTCTTCTTTTTCTTCACTCTTTTTTTTTCTTTTTCTTTTTATTTTTCTTTTTTTTCTTTTCTTTTCCTTCTTCTTTTCTTTTTCTTTTCTTTTTCTTTTTCTTTTCTTTTCCTTCTTCTTCTTCTTTTTCTTTTCTTCTTCCCGGACTTGCTTTGATCGAAACAGGGGACCTCACGATCCCCTCGATTTAGTCAGCCAGCCGACGGTCGATCAGCACGAGGCTGGCCAGTGACAAAAGGGCGACGACGGGCGGCTTGGAGGGATCTAAACCAGTGGTCGGTGGTGACCACCGACGTCAAAAAATCGAAGAAAAATGGGCAAAATAGATGTTTCTTCCACAACAAAATCCAGTGACTCCGATGGCCGGCGAGCGTGCACACTGGCATGGGAAGGAAAGGGGAGAAGAGAGGAAGGAGGAGGAGGCTCACCTTCGATGTCGGTGAGGCTTTTCGATGAGAAATTGGACGGACATAGGTCAGGTCTCCACGATGATTTTCCGACGATTGCCGCCGACTGGGCTTAGGATCTTTGGTGAGAGGGAGAGAGGAGGGTTCTCTTTTTTAAATAGAGCCAGAGGGGGGCTCTTTTCGACTCCGATTGAGAGCCGATGAGAGGAGGAAGAAGACTCCCTTCGGGAGTCTCCTCCCCTATTTTTCTTCTTTTTTTTTTGTTTGGGCTTTGGTGGGCTGGGATTCGTTACTTGGGCTGGGCCATCACAACTTTGCACCTTCTTATTCTTTTTATTCTTTTCTTTCTTAAAGGGATGATGCCCACCCAAAGAAGATCCTCCCACTACATTTACCATCTTCTTGTGAAGCTAGTAATCCTTTTTAAAAGTCTGTAGCAACTCCAATAGACCATGGTAGTTGACTATAGGCTTCATCATTCTAAAATGACTAAGAAATGGTAGATAGGATTTGGACAGGGAGTTCAGGATCGTTTCCTTCCCTTGCTGTTCATGCAAAGGAAAGTCGAGCTTCTTCAATTGCTCGATCTGTTCGATCATGTACAATACGTGATCGATGATCAATGCTCTCCTTTATTTGAGCATTAAAAATGGTGCAACTAGTCTTAAGCCATTCAACATCATCGGGAGTACCAAAAAACTTTCTCAACACCTTGAGCATGTCTTCTGACAGAGCCTCTTTGAACTTTCGACTAAACTCGTTGTTTATTGAAGCCCGTATAATACAACGAACCATAGTGTGATCGTTGAGCCACTTCAAATAAGTGTCTTGAACGTACCATATGTTTGAGAGTAGGCTCCTCAAGTATCGAATCTGTAATGACATACAAGATCCGCTTGTACTCCAGGATGATTTTAAGATTTTGATACCAGTTATCGAAATTGGGTCCTGTCAAGTTTTTACTGTCCAATAGTGATCGGAGCGATAAGTTTGAGGACATATCTGCATAAAGAAAAATCAAAACATAATCAGTATATGAATTAATTAAGCCTAAAGATATAGACTTTAGTTTAATTTTTTTTTATTATTTTATATGCATTGGTAGCCTCTACCTTCAATTCAAAGAATTACCTTAATTTCTTAGTAGGTACTAGAATTCACACAAACTGCACACATGTCCGACTTTGGCCGGCTCACCCATGTACATCTATGGGTTGGTTCATTAACCAATTATTTCACCAAATAATTTCTAATATTTGGTTTAGCCTCAGATAACTTTTTGACTTTGATCTTCTCTGCAAGTCTTGATTAGGTCCAACCATTAACATGATTATACTTGTGAATCTAACTATCAAATGATCAGGCCTGACTTTGGCCGGCTAATCTAACCACCTGCTAGAGAGACCCGACTAAGTCATCATATTATAAATGATAATTTCAATAGCAGATGAGCACCAGGCCTTTGGACCTCCAATGATCATCATATTATTGGACCCATTATCATCCAACTTAATGGGAGGCTATGATTTAGTTATCACCATAATTATCTCATTTAAAGGACCTAATAATTTAAAAAAATTAATTTATGAATTAAAAGAAAAAAAAAGAGATCAACCAGTAAACCACAACCCTCCCACTGACTTCACCAAGTTATTGAATCGGATTAGGGTCATGCTGATTGAAATGATAGCTAGATCAGTCACATTGATCAACCTTAATGGTATGGGTTAACTCGAATTACTTAACGATCTAATCAAAATATAATTCATCAAATTGGTCAGGTAAGTAAGATCGATGGGAGGGTCTACTAAGCTTGCCGTAGACACCATCGAAATGGCCAAATAAGCCGCTCCCAATTAAAAACTACCGATCGAAATGTTAAACTTATCTTAGACACCAATTGGTTAATTAGTTTCAATTTCACCAACCTAATGATTCGAGTTTAACCACTAAACCATAATTAAGGTCTATTTGGTCTATTCAAATACATGGACTTGACCATCTACAACTATTATATTAAAAAAATCCAATATTTGGTTAGACTTAATCAATTTCTCTATATGGTTAATTAAATATTTGATTCTAATGTTAAGTCTAACCCAATTAAAAAGACCTGATTTGAGCTAACCCATGTCCCATATTTTATGCAATGTCATTAGATCTTAAATCACCATTTTAGATCTAATCAATTCAACACTTAAATCTTAATTAAGTTTAGCATCAACATGGTTTAGGTTTTGAAATTATTTCTCATGTAACTTTTTACATTAAATCATAAATCCTTTTAGATCATATCTAAATTTTTATGATTTAAAATCAAAATAATTTTGATTATGAAGATTAGATGTAACTACTTTTCTATGTAACTTTCATCACATACAACAAATCCTAGGATTTCGAGATCTAGGGTTTTGTAAGAAAGTAAGTTTTTTTTTTCCACTTTTCTCTTCATGGGACCTCACAATGGTACCCTTACATGCCATAAAGAGCATCTCATTGAATGAAAAGAGAAGATCATGTAACCCTACTTGCTCCTATGATCGGATGACCTGGTGATTATCCAATCCGAGTACTTTGCTACTCAGATCATCTAATCTAACATATAAAAAAAATCAGATCTAAAAATAAAATATATTTAGATCTAATCTAAATAGAAAATAATCAGATTTAAAGATATATTATCAGATCTAAAAGTATATTAAATCATATCATAAAGGAATCTTGCTCTGATACCATTGAAAAAAACATAGGCAGTACTATACATGCAATTTTAAAAATTTATACAGCAAAACTATTAGATTAAATGATTTAATCTAATTTACATGTATAAGATCTAATCTAGACTATCATGCTAAAACCTATAATATGATTTAACATGCACATAAGATCTGAAAATAAAACTTGCATCAATCTAATCGGTGCTACAATCTAGATCTAACCCTTAGATCAATAAAAAACAAGCAAGTAAGTTCAGAAATAATTATCAAACTATATGTTGATGATCTCTATTAGTCCAACACTTGGACAGGTGCTCCTTCAGATTGCTCGTAGCCATACGAAGTCGTCTGGCCTCTATAGAACATCCATACGAATATCGATGCAAATTAGGCTCCTTCGAAGTGCTAGCTTGCAAGGATTTATGAGGCTGATTTCTTCCTTTTTCTTCAAAAATCTTGGATACTCCAAAGGAAGAGAATATCTAGAGGAGGAAGAGGAGAAGAGAAAGATCTCTGGAGAAAAATAAAAATTAGCAAGGAGAACATATGGGGCATTGGAGCCCTCTTTATATAGAAAAGGGATTAGGGTTTTAAGGGGGGGCACCAATAGAGTCCATGCCAAACACCAATTTGGCATCTCAAAAATTTTCAAAAATGAGAGTTGGCATGAAGAAGGAGATCAAGAGTCTCACACACCCAAAAACTCATCAAAAAAAAATAAGAAAAAAATAATTGGCATCTCCCTTCTTTCCATGTTTGAAAAATCTCTTTCCTTCTTATCTCTTTATCTCTAATTTGGATCGCATTCGAATAGGCAGGAGATAAGATCATGACTAATCATTCTTTGCTGCCCACCCTTACTAGGCCCTCTCTCATCATGCCAAAAATCTCAAGCCAAATCCAATTTGGCGTTAAGATCCAGTGGATGGGTCCAGGGTGGCGCAAGGATAAAGAGATAGAGTCCCTATTGGCTTAGACTTTTTATTTCTAAATTAATTCTAAACCAAATCAAATCTGGTTTGAACCCAATGTTAGAAATAAACCTAATCTAATTAGAAGCTCAATTATCTCAATAAATTTCTAACTCCATTAGGAATTAGCTGAGCTCAAGTCCTGATCGAATCAGGATCAAATTTTTCTTGCAATCAGGCTTGATCAAATCAAACCCAATCTAAGTCAAACTGAATCTAATTCAATTAGACTCGATCCAAAGCTCTTTACTTAATTAAATTGAGTCAATTAGTAATCTAATTGCTAATTAATTCTCCATTAATAGTAGAGTTTCAGTCCAATAGGACTCTCCTCTAGAGTCCTAATCTTAATGGGATTCTTCACCAGAGTCACAATCCAATTGGACTCTTTAGTCATCAGATTTGACCAAATCTTCTAATGTGTATGACCCCATAGGTTCAAACCTAAGCTGGTAGTATAGGAATAATTTTTTATGCTAATGATGTAACCATCTAGCAATGAGATCCAACATCCAGATAGGTCGAAAGATTGCAAAGCAATATTCTAGAACCTACTTGCGTATGGTTACCATATAATTCATCCCTTTGACTCTAATACTCAAGGTGACTTAGAGTTTGACTGTCAGCCTTAATATAGTCAACCACATTATATTTCAACCTTTCAAATCCATCATAGAGATTATCCTGATCAAAGTTTTACTAAATTGAAATACATTGATGCATATCTCCTACTCATTCAGAGGGGTCAATTTCATCTTGACTCACGCACTGACTTGATAAGTACCTGACTTCATCAGTAACCTTTCATCATTGAATTAGAAATTCAGATGATCGATCACTAAAATACAGTGAGTTGCTTACAAGTCACCATGATAATCTCAGGTCTGAGAGATACATATATCCATACCTTTCACGAGCCACTCTTGATAGCAGAGTGCTCGATAAATAGTCATATTCGATGTGAATATACTCCTACATTCCACCTACATACCATACCAGCATCTCCACACTCTTTGGTTAAGAGAATAATCAACTTATATGGCACACAATAATCTATACTCGATATTGCTCTCGTCCTATTAACAGTATATCATTCAGTCGCGAACATATTTTAAGGACTAAATGATAAATCTTTCTTTGTCGATTAAATATAGTTCTAAGAACTTTATCATAACATAGGAGTTCAAATAAAATAGATAAAATATGATGAAAAAGTCAAATAAATTTTATTAATAAAAATTTATATACAATTACAAATGTGAGCACAATCATCAACAGGCTGATGATTGGCTTTGGGACATATTTTTCAATACTAAACCTAAATCTCCTCACTAAATATTAAGTTTGGAGGTCTTCCATTATTGTAGAGATGCAGATGCCTTTATGGTGTTGATCATTCTCGACTGGTTATGGTGGTTTGGTTGCATCAAGAAGGTACAATCACTATATTGATATTTGATGCCTCAGGATAGAGATGGGATTGGGCCCAATAACTATTAGGTGATGGTCTCAATGATGACTTTATGTTCATTGATGAATGATGGGTCTGACGTAACTAAAAAATATACCAATAACTGTTAGGTAAGATCACAGGACTTAGAGACCAAGCTCGCTGCATCTTGCTTAGTGAAGCAATGGACAAGGTGTTGTCCACTCATTGGTCTATGCTCATCAATAACTGTTAGGTGAGGTATGTATAGATTAATAAGATCACAGTATCCACTTGAAATCGATCATGTATAGATTTTTGTTTCTCTATTCGAGGAGTGTGGGAGATTCGAGAAAATAATGGGAGCCTTGTTTATTTTTAAAGTCCCTAGAATAAATATCTTACAAGTACAAATATCTAACTAGAAACTATTCTCTCTGTAGATAACCATGTCAAGTTCCAACCCTTAGCTCTATCCTCGATACCAATAGGTTGATCGGTATAAACTATAAAGACTGGCTCCAAAATTTGAGAATCATTCTTAGCTTCAAGAAACTTACCCATGTCCTTGATCAGGATGCACCTGTATTATTAGCTCATCCATCCCCTAATCAACGAGCCATACTTGAGAAGTGGATGGATGAGGATAGCAAGGTGAAGTGTTATATTTTAGCATCCATGTCTAATGATCTTCTGTGATAGCATGAAGGTATGAGGACTGCCAAAGAGATGCTGACTCACCTGAAGAGTTATATGATGAGTAGAGTCACACAACTTGCTTTGAAGTCTTTCAGAGACTATTCAGAGTGAAAATACATGATGGACAGTCCACCAATAATCATTGTTTTATAATGATCAAGTGCATTGAGGAGCTTCAGAAGCTTGGGATGAATATGGACAAGAAATTATAGATGGATTTGATCCTCCAGTCTCTTTCTGATCTGTATGGATAGTTTATCATAAACTACCATATGAATAAGATTGATAGCACTTTATCTGAATTACTAAACATGCTGGTAACAACAGAGGATCTCTTGAAAAATTTGAGAGGTACAGTTCTGACTGTGGAGTGGGCTTCCTCTAAAAAAAAATCTTTTTTCAAGAAGAAGAAGCCTGCGAAGAAGCAAAAGAGTGAGGCCAAGCCCAAGAAGTAGGTTTCGAAGAAGGCCAATGATAAAGGAAAGTATTTCCATTACAATATTGAAGGCCACTAGAGAAGGAACTGTCCGACCTACATGGTGACTATCAAGCACAGAAAGAAAGATGGGCCTTCTGAAGGTACATTTGAAATGCTCATTATTAAAATTAATCTAACGATTTTCTCTTCTTCTGGTTGGATTCTAGATTCTGATTTAAGTGCTCATTTGTGCACTTCTATGCAGGGTGTTGAAGAAGTAAGAGGGCTGAGAGAAGGTGAGATCACTCTTCGGATGGGCAATGGACCAAGGGTTGCTGCTGTGGCCGTCGGGACCTACCCTCTGCGATTATCATTAGGAATTAGTTAAATTTTGAAAGACTGCTATTATGTACCTGTAGCCAATAGAAATTTAATTTTCATATATGTATTGGCATAGGATAATTATAATTTTTATTTTAATAAAGAATATGTTTAATTTATTTTGAAAATAAAATTGTTACATGTACTTTTTTGATTGACAATCTTTATCATTTGCATATAGATATGAGTGTCAATATTAATGAAAAAATTATGAATGCCATAAGGTCTAAGAGACTTAGAGATAGGATTAGTCAAAAGTATCTGTGACACCTTAGGTTAGGCCATATAGGAGAGGAAAGACTCAAAAAATTAAAAAAAGATGGTCTTCTCAAGCTATTGACTTTCGAGTCTTATCCGATTTATAAGTCCTATCTTCAAAAAAAAATGGCTAAGCTATCCTTTGTGGGACAAAGAGAAAGGGCCATTGAGATATTAGCCCTAGTACACACTAACGTGTGCGGTCCATTCGATGTACAAGACAGAGGTGGCTATGTCTACTTTATAACCTTTACCGATGTTTATTCACAGTATGCATTTGTGCATTTGATGCACCGTAAGTCTGAAGCCTTTGAAAAGTTTATAGAGTTCAGACATGAAGTAGAAACTAGATTGAAAAATTCATAAAGGTTCTTCGATCAGATTGAGGAGGAAAATACCTGATTAAGAAATTTTGAGACTATCTCAAGGATAACAGCATAGTCTTATAGTGGATACCTCCGGGATACCTCAGCTCAATGGGATATCTAAAAGGAGGAATCAGATCCTATGAGATATAATCAGGTCCATGATGAGCTTCACAGACCTTCCTATCTTTCTCTGGAGATATGCATTACTTTCTGTAATTCATCTTTTGAATCAGATTCTCTCTAAATCCATTCCTACCATACCATATGAGTTATGGTATGGTAAGAAGCCAACTCTTGGATACCTCAAGATTTGAAGATGTTCGGCCCATGTCAAGCGACAACAGGCAGATAAGTTAGAGGCTAGATCCTTTAGAGCTCACTTTATAAAGTATCCTAAAGAATCCATGGATACTATTTCTATCTTCCTGAGGATCATAATATGACTATGAGCCATGATGCCGTCTTTTTGAAAAAAAAATTTATCCAAGATGAAGGTAGTGGGAGGAAGATTGAGCTTGAAGAGAAAGTCTCTGAAGAGCATCGAGTCCAAAAACTTGAATCCAATAGTGAGCTAGTAGATGTGGTATCTCCTCCACCTCGTAGATCAAGAAGGATCTCCCATCCTCCTGAAAGATACTTAGGTATTCTTACAGAAGATCTAGATGTAGCATTCTTTGTGGGAGATAGGGACATTAGGAATGATCCCAAGACCTACGATGAGGTAATATTAGATATTGACTCTGAGAAATGGATGGAAGTGATGAAGTTAGAAATTGACTCCATACAATCCAATCAAGTTTGATCCTTAATAGATCTACCTGAAGGTATTGTACCTATTGGGTGTAAATAGATTTATAAAAGAAAAATTGAATCAGATGGTAAGTTAGAGGCCTATAAGGCAAGGCTAGTAATGAAAGGTTATAGTCAATGCTAAGGCATTGACTATCATAAAATCTTTTCACTCGTAGCCATGCTAAAATTCATCCGTACTCTGCTTATAATTGCAGCTTTTCATGATTATAAAATTTAACAGATGGATGTAAAAATTATCTTCCTAAATGGATATCTTGAGGAAGATATCTATATGAAGCAGTCTTTGGGTTCATATCTAGTGATAGTGATCACAAGGTCTGCAAGCTGTAAAGGTCCATATATGGACTCAAGCAAGCATCTCAAAGTTGGAACACTCGCTTTAATGATGTAATCAAAATATTTGACTTTATCAAAAATGAGAAGGAGCCATGTGTATACAAAAAGGTTAGCGGAAGCACTGCCACATTTCTTGTATTGTATGTAGATGACATCCTCTTGATTGAAAATGATATTCCCATGCTGACATCGATCAAAGTATGGTTGTCAAAAAAATTCACCATAAAAGACCTAGGAGAAGCTTCCTACATTTTTGATATAAAGGTCTATAAGGATTGATCTAAGAGAATGATAGGACTCTCACAGCAGTGTACATAGAGGAGGTACTGAAGAGGTTCATCATGAAAAACTCTAAGAGAGATCTTTTGCCCCTTAGACATGGCATTCATCTCTCCAAGAAGATGTGTCCTGACACACCTGAGGAGATCTAGTGCATAAGCAAGATCCCTTATGCTTTGATAATAGGGAGCCTCATATATGGCATATTATGTAGACTCTTGATATAGCCCTTGTCGTGAGTGTCCCGAGCAAATATCAAGCAATTCCAGATGAAAAATACTAGATTGCTGTGAAAAATATCTTTAAGTACTTGAGAAGGACTAAGAATTTGTTGTTGGTCTTTGGTGGAGGATCGGAGCTGAAAGTTGAGGGATACACCGATTCAGATTTCATGACTAATGTCGATAGCAGAAAGTCTATATTGGGGTGTATCATCTTGTTAATGGTGGTGTGGTTAGATAGAAGAGTTTCAAGCAATCGATCATTGCAGATTCGACCATAGAAGCCAAGTACATCACCGCCTCTGAAGCTGCTAAGGAAGCCTTTTGGTTTAAGAAGTTTGTTGCGGAGCTGGGTATGATGCCAGCAGATATCATTACACTATACTACGATAACAACGGTGTCATAGCCCTTGCTAAGGATTCCAGGTCTCACTAGAAGTCCAAGCATATAGAGCGACAGTTCCACATCATATGTGAATACCTCGAGAAAAAGTTCATCGAGGTGTAGAGAGTCGACTCAGCACATAACATAGCAGACCCACTGACCAAGCCTCTCAGCCATCAGAAGATCGAAGATCACCTTGAGAAGATGGATCTTAGGTATATGGCCAATTGGCTCTAGGTCAAGTGGGAGTTTGTTAGATATATGCCCTAGAAGCCAATTGTTGGCTAACACATTTTGTAATTCCAAGGCTTAATCTTGTACTTATAATATTTTATTATCAATAAAGAGTTTTTTATTCTAATCATGTTTATGTGTCCATAATTTATTCTAAAAATTAATAAAGATGATTTTGTATATTCTCAAAGTGTTGAGAATTTGAGACATGCATTATTAGTGGTTAGTTTCTATATACTCTAGATCAAAAGATCGTCATAGAGGACACTGATCAATCCATTTGAGATCGATGCATAGCTCATCTCCCTTGTAGATAGATGAGTCTCAGATTTGCAGTGTAGTGACACTAGGGTAAAGGTACTGGTGGTTGTTAGAGAACAACTTGTACTGTGTGTGACCAACATAAAAAACTACTTGGATGTCTACTCACTCATTAGTGGTTATCTCTATGCTGTAGTGGTGTAAGTGATCCTTTAACTTGTGGTGTCATTGGCTATTCGCAACAAAGCTACTGAGTTTGACTGCACATTCTCTTGATCTCTAGTCATTCAGGTCCTTGCTGTGTATGTTGGCTATAGTAGGTTTAGGTTTGCTGCTAGGAGTAGGATGCACCTAGATGGAATCTATCGATCTTAGTAGAAAAGGAGAAGTCCTATGTGATTTGTGAGATTGAGTTCAGAAAGTCTTTGGTCAAAGCAAATATGAATATTGAAAAAATTTTTTTATAGGATTCACAAATAAACTCGAGTCGAGCCAATCTTGCATATGACTGATGATGGGGTTTGACAAGTTCTTCATGATCTCTGTCAAGTTGAAACTCATGATAGAAGAAATGAATCATACGATAACTGCACCTAAGGATTCATACTTTCATTCTATTAGGTTATCACTACTTGTTGCTAGGTGTCACTGGTGGATTATAGGATTCATTGGATGTCATCTTGATGATCGATGACCCTCGAAGGGTAGAGTTAAAATTGTTTCAATCTATCGAAAAGAGTTTCGATGATATTATGATGAAGATCACAATATATCTCACTATCAAATAGAATAGAATTTATAGGGTCACACATTAAGAGATTTAATTTTAAATTTATCAATTGGACTTGTGAAGTTCTAATTGGATTATGATTTATTAAAATTCTATTGGATTTAAGAGAGCCTTGCTAGCATATAGTTAAACCCAATTCTTCTTTGGAGTTTGATTTGATCAAGTTCATTGTCTTGAATCTAACCTAAATCTATTTAGGTTTAGCTGGATGCCTAATTGTAAGCCCAAGAAGATTGAATTAAGTTAATGAGTTGGCTAAATTATCTCCTCATTTATTTTCTTTTGAAGTGAAGAATTGATAGAAAGAAAAGATGGCACCATCCTCCCTTTTTGGTAGGTCCAAGGGGCGCCAACCCCTTGGAATGGCATGAGAAAGAAAGAGGGGCCCGCCCCCTCTTCTTGCTTGGTGTGGAAGGGGAGAGAGAGAGGGGGTTTTGGTAGGTCCAAGGGGCGCCAACCCCTTGGAATGGCATGAGGAAGAAAAAGGGGCCCGCCCCCTCTTCTTGCTTGGTGTGGAAGGAGAGAGAGAGAGAGAGAGAGAGGGGCCACACCCCCTCTCTTGCATGAAAACCCCTAGAAGGGGTGCCAAGGGTTGGCACCCCAACTACTTGCCCCTTTTGATAGAGGGGACCCACTCAGTCTACCTGTTTTAAGTGGGGCATCCCATCAGCTTGCCAAAAGAGGAGATGGCCTTTCCAATTAGGTTTGATTTTCTTAGAAAAAAAATTAGATTAAAAGGTAAGAGACCTTATGAGATAAGATCTAACCTTTTTAGCTTGATTGTATAATGATTTGAAAACAAGAAAGGCCTATTTAAGGAGATGGTCTCCTAGGGTTTCTTAATTATTGAATTTTGAGAATTTAAAACTCCTCCTCACTCCTCTCCATACCTCATCCTCTCTCCCTCTTCTCTTTCCTGCACCTAAGGGTTGGGCATCCATCATTCACACGTCTGAGTTGAGAAGGATCTCTTCTACAACAAGGAACAAAGAGAAAAAGACTGCAGTTCAAGAGTTGAGGTTGCAGTTAAGATCACCTGTTGATCAAGATTCAAAGAGGCTAAGATTCTACTTAAAGAAGAAGGATCTTCCACAAGAAGAAAGATTGAAGGTTGATCCCGATGAATACCTGTTGGTGCAGAATTTCACCGAAGCCGGAGTTGCTGGAGTCGAGAAGATCGTGGCCGCCGTCGGGACCTGCAAGGGAAGTCTAAACCAGAGTTGGGGGTGCTCCGGCAAGACCCTCCGATGAAATTCTGTTGGTACAGAATTTCATCGAAATCGGAGTTGCTGGAGTCGAGAAGACCGTGGCCGCCGCCGAGACCTGCAAGGGAAGTCTAAACCGGAGTTGAGGGTGCTCCGACAAGACCCTCTGATGCTCAAGTCAGTACTCTGCTACAACAAAAATGGAGTGCTCGAGCGAAAATTTTGGCAGAGTTTCGAGATAGAATTTTTTGAGCTTAGAAAAGAATGTATCTGGAGATCCTTATTAATAGATGGAGAGCGTAACTAACTGACAGCGACATCTATAACCATCTGGTAGTGGGCCGTTCAGAGCCGTGCGGAGTTTGTTACAGAGAGTAGTGGCGTCAGAGGTCGTTCAGGGCCACGTGGAGCTTGTTGCGGAGAGTGGAGTGGTGTTCGTTGTCATGACTTGCCAGAGAGTGGTGGAGCTGCATGGAATCCATTGCAGAGAGTGGAGCAGGGTGGCCGTACTTGTCGTGGCTTGTCAGAGAGTGGTGAAGCCACGTGGAATCTGTTGCAGCGAATGGAGTAAGGTAGTGGCCCTTGTCGTGGCTTGCCAAAGAGCTTGGATCCGTCAGCTGAAGCTCGGTTGGGATGCTTGATGGAGCAGAATGGCCCTTTACATCATCGCTCTAAGAGAGGCTCGGGTGTTTCGAGGTCACTGATGAATCTACTATTGTCGGACTTCGGGCACTGACATCTCAGGCGGGAGTCACCTACTGTAGGAGTTCAGATTGAGATTTTCTGTTGGTGAAGTCCGGGAAAGTCCGATCGCTAGAGAAGTCTGTTTGAGACTTATTTGATGTGGAAGCTCATCCGAAGATCGCCCGTCGGTGAAGTTCGATTTTATAGGAAGCCTGGTAGGAGGTCGGCTGGCGATGGACTTCGGATAGCGCTGGGGAGGCTTGGCAGACATCGGAGGCAATTGGCTATCGCAGGGACCCAGCTGCTGGAGCTCGTCTGGAACCCATCCGTCGGAGAAGTAGCTCGACTGAAGTCTACAGTAGATGTCTGGGATAGACAGCCCGCTGTAGGAGCTCGGAGTAGACCATTTGTAGTAGAAGTTCGGCTCTCGCAGGAGCTCGATTGGGATCCGAAAGGCAGTCAACCACCGTGGAAACTTGGATGGAGTCTGGTTACCGTAGAAATCTCACTGTCGAGGAAGCTCGGATGCAGACAAAGTTCGGAAGAAGTTCGAAAAATAGTTGGTTGCTGTAGAAGGTCGGCTAACAGTGGGGCCCAGAGGGCCTTTAGAGTGGCCCAGTGGATGAGTGCAGAAGTTCATTGTCGGAGAAGTTCGGACGATCGAGGGGGTTCGGAGAGACGCCACACATAAGGTCGGGAGCCGGAAGAGCCCTGGAAGGATCGGTCTTTTAAAAACTTCGGTCGGGGGGTATTTTATACCCAACACTAGTCCCCCTACTTTCGAGTTCAGGTTTCGAATGAAAAAAGTACAGGGAAATTCTCTCGATCGAAGCTACTCTCCTCGATTTTCGCACTCGACGGTTGCCAGATATTTTGGTGTTCGGCATGCTGGTACTAGAGCTTTTTCGGAAAAGATTTCTTCTTTTCAAAATTCCCGCCAGGGTGTGGCTCTAGGTACGGCATGATAATGACTTTGTCAGCTGCCTGCCATTTCCAACAGCCTGTCAAGGTGGGTGGGACACGCGGCGAATGCAGACCGGCTAGAGGAGATCCGCAATCATTATTGCGTCAGATCCCGGGATCTATTTAAACACGTTCTCCTCCTTCAGGGGTTTCACTTTGCTTGAGAGAATCCCTCGATTCTCCTCCTCTTTTTCGAGAGCTCCGGCTTCCTCTAGAATCCTTTCCAGCCTTAGGCATCCTCCGGGTCGACCCCCATCATCCTCGCCATCTTCCTGTACTCCTGGGGTCAATCTAGGTTAGTTCCAAAACTTCCTGTCATTTTTTCATTTTTTCTTCTTCGTATTCTGTTTATTTAGCTTTCTCGGGGGCCTATTTGCTACTTTTTCCAATTTTCTGGAATTTTTGTGGCTTCCATTTGATCCAAAATATCCTCTGATATCTCCTCTTCTAGCAGTTTTAGGAGTTCGTCATCCCCGATTCCCCACAGTACTGGTATCGTAGACGAACCTGTAGCTAGGACCAAACCTTGTCTGGCCTTTGCGCCGGACACCATCCCCGACTCCTTGACTCCGGATGAACTCTCACTGATAAGGATCCAGTATGGAGTTCCTCCGGAGTACGAGCTGGAGCTTCCCGGGCCATCTGACCGGACTAGCACCCCTCCTCCCGACTGCTTCTGTCTGTACCAGGAGGCCTTCCGTACCGGACTTCGGCTTCCACTGCCGTCCTTTATCATTACTCTCTTTCATTTTCTGAACATTTCTCTAGTTTCCGTCGTGCCAGACTCCTTTAGATTTTTGATAGGGTTTCTTTCTCTTTGTAGTTTAGCCGAAGTTCGGCCGACTCTTTCTTTGTTCAGGAACTTCTATACCTTCAAGCTGTTGTGATCCAGGTGGTGTGCCCAAGGCCCAGGGGATCAAGGCTAAGGCCAAGGTCCATCATTCATGAGGGCTTCATGGAGGCTCTAGGGCTAGTTGGGCCCTAGGTTGAAAGGCTGTGGGCTTTTCGGGTTCTTGAGGTCTAGGTTATGTGGGCCTCAAGGGACCAACTCTTTATGGGCCAGGTCTGGACCTTGGATAGGTGAGATTAGGTTGAGTCATGGGTGCACATGGGCTTGGGTTAACCTAACTCCCATAGAGTTGGTCAAGGGAGTTTTGGGTTTGGGTCACTTGACCCTGTGTTTAAATATACATGCACTGTATAGGTTTGATTAAGCCAAGGAATATGAAAACTCTTTCTCTCAAGTTTTTCTCTCTCTTCTCCCTCTCTCTCCAGCAATTCTTCATGCCCCAGGAGCAAGAAACCCTAGGGTTTCTTGCCGCCAGGTCCATAGAAGGCAGGAAAAGCAGGGGAGGCGCTAGCCCCTCCCCCTTTGTGCCACCAACCAGATCTGCTCTCCCTCTCTTGCAGCCACCCAAACATCAGGTCCAAGACTTGAAATCTCTTGCTACGAGGTTGGTACAAGTTTCTCTCAGATCTGGTGGTGATCTGAGGTCGTTTGAGGCACGGGTGAGATCTCCATCAACAGATCTACAGGAAAGGCTGTAGCAGGATAGATCTGCAAGGTCTGGTTCTATCTATCTTCTTCCCTATCTAGAATGTCCTGATTTGAGATCTGTGAATTGGAAGACCTCGGTCCAGGCCTAATCTAGTTGGGTACCAGATCTTGGATTTTTTATAGATGATCTTAGAGGTGCACTTCATCTGGAACGAAAGGCTGACGAAGAAGACAGCAACCAGGCTGATTTCGTCAAGGGCCTTTGATCGAGTCTAGAAGTCTCCAGATTTGTTTGTTGCTGGTTTTGCTGCACCCAAGTTCCGTGGGAGGAGTTGGAATCGTGCTCCAACAATTGGTATCTGAGCTACAATGGTGAGGAAGCGGTTTCAAGCACGAGAAGTTGAAGATCCCAAGTGCTGAAAATTTTCAGTAAGGTACCATCAAGGTATATTCTACACTTCTTGATTTTATATTGCTTGTTTGGCTTGGATCCAATCATGGGCAGTAATATGAAGGTTGATTTTGAGAAATTTGATAGCAAGGAAAATTTTTTCATGTGAAAAATTTGGGTGGAGGATCTTCTGGTGCAAGTAGATCTGGATCAGGCTTTGGATGAGAAGCCTGAGGGAATGACAGATAGACAGTGGGCATCGTTGGAGAAGAAAGCATGCTCGGTGATCAGAGAATGTTTGGCAGATGCAGTGTTGTATTCAGTGCTGGAAGAAATGACCCCGAAGGGCCTTTGGTCGAAGTTGCACACCATGTATATGGGGAAGAATATGTGCAACAAGCTAATGCTGAAGAAGAGGTTGTACAGTCTTCGGATGCAGGAGGGATCTGATGTGATTGGCCACATTCAGAGGTTCGACCAGTTGTCATGGAGTTGATGAATATCGGGGTAAAGCTGGATGAGGAGGATAAGTACCTATTGCTTTTGTGTTCGCTGCCAGGATCATATGACTCTTTGGTGACTACACTGCTCTACGGCAAGGAGACTTTGGAATATGAGGACATGGTCTCGGTGCTGAGGTCTAATGAGCAAAGGAAAAAGTTGACCAGAGATCGGGCTCCCCAGGAGGGTTTGGCAGTAGGGGAGAGGACGGTAGAGGCAGAGGTAGAAGCAAGTCCAGGGGGCGGTCCAAGTCCAGGAAGGGAAAGAAAGAGATGAAATGCTTCAAGTGCAACGAGTTCGGGCATTTCAAGCGAGAATGTCCACTATGGAAGAGTAAGAAGGGAGAAAGAAGTGGCTCAAAATCAGTGAGTGCAGTTGCTGGGCAGCAGGTGGAGGATGATCTACTTGTGGTATCAGATGGTCACAGGCATTACACAGAGGAGTGGACACTAGACTCTGCGTGCTCACATCACTACACACCACACAAGTCTTGGTTTGCGATATACACCAAGACAGATGAGGGATCAGTGACTCTAGGCGACAATCATCCTTGCAAGGTGGCTGGGATAGGGACAGTCAGGGTGAGGATGTTTGATGGGATTGTGAGGACATTAACAAATGTAAAGCACGTCCCAGTGCTAGAAAAGAATCTGGTGTCACTAGGCTACTTGGAGCACAGTGGATACAGCTTCAGCAGTAGGGCTAGAAGTGGGGTACTGAATATCTCCAATGGAGCTATGATAGTGATGAGAGGCAGGAGGTTGGACAATAATCTCTATCACATGGAGGGATTTGTGGTGACCAAAGAGTCTGATGCAGCAGTTGCAGCACAGGACCAGCAGGGGGCTTACAAGATGTGGCACTACCGCCTAGGCCACATGGGTGACAAGGGGCAAAGGGAGTTGAGCAGGAGCGGACTCATCTCTGATCTGGAGGATGGTGCTACAGGGGAGATCTGTGAGCCTTGCCAGATGGGAAAGCAGAGGAGAGTTCAGTTCAACATCAGTACAACCCGCAGTGCAGCCACTCTGGAGTTAGTACACATGGATGTGTGGGGACCAGCCCCAGTTTCAGCTAGGAATGGGGCCAGATACTTCATGACCCTGATTGATGATTTCTCAAGGAAACTCTGGATTTACTTCATGAGAGAGAAGTCAGAGGTCTTCACCAAGTTCAAGATCTGGAGAGCTGAGGTGGAGAAGGAGCAGGGGAGGAGCGTGAAGTGTCTAAGGTCAGACAATGGCGGGGAGTACACAGCAGAGAGTTTCAGGACTACTGTGAGGAGTGTGGGATCAAGAGACACTTCTCAGTTAAGGGGACTCCACAGCAGAATGGGGTGGTCGAGAGGATGAACAGAACACTTCTGGAAAAGGCACGATGCATGAGGCTATAGGCAGGGCTTCCAAAGGCGTTCTGGGTTGACACAGTTGACGCAGCGGGTTACTTGGTCAATCGATCACCTTACACCAGGTTGGATGGCAGGCTTCCACAGGAGATGTGGTCTGGGAGGACAGTTGGGCTGGGCCATCTACGGATATTTGGGTGCACGGTCTATGTGCACATTGGAGCTGGTGAGCAGAGCAAGCTAGAAGCCAGATCACGCAAGATGGTGTTTCTAGGCTATCCGCGAGGAGTTAAGGGATACAGGCTATGGGATCCCTTGAAAAAGAAGGTCATCATTATTCAGGATGTGACTTTTGATGAGGAGTCAGTCCTACGGAGGCGAGCAGGCATGGAGGAGCAGCAGGAGCAGGAGGAGGTCCAGCAGGGCACTGCTGGACAGCTTACCTCTTTGATTTTGCCTCTTGCAGGTACTACGGGAGGACATGACATTCAGGTGGAGAACCTACCTAAGGTGTCTCCACAGGTGGAGAGGATTCGGATGGATGAT
Organism: Elaeis guineensis; assembly: GCF_000442705.2. NCBI lineage: Eukaryota > Viridiplantae > Streptophyta > Magnoliopsida > Arecales > Arecaceae > Elaeis > Elaeis guineensis. Next base: position 81,767,714 of record NC_026000.2, read on the forward strand.
CGAGGTGGAGAGGTCCAGCAGGAGTGAGCTGGATCGAGGACTGATATCGGTGTTGCCCTACACAAGCCCAAGAGGACCATCAGGCAATCGGACCGATATGGCTTCGAGGAGACACTGTCATATGCCCTGGTGACAGCGAATGGAGACCCATATACGTATCAGGAGGTTATTGAGAGCCAGGATAGAGAGCGATGGGTCTAGACGATGTTTGAGGAGATGTAGTCTCTCCACCAGAACCAGACATGGCGATTGGTGCAGTTGCCACAGGGGAAGAGGCCCATTGGCTGCAAAAGGGTCTACAGTTGCAAGGAAGGGCCTTCAGAGTAGGGAGGTATCAGATTCAAGATGAGGTTAGTGGCCAAGGGATTCTCCCAGAAGGAAGGCATCGACTTCAGCGAGGTCTTCTCTCCCGTCGTCAGACATACTTCCATCAGAGTGTTGCTGAGCATTGTAGCAGCTCAGGATTTAGAGCTAGAGCAGATGGATGTCAAGATGGTGTTCCTTCATGGGCATTTGGAGGAGAGGATTTACATGGAGCAGCCATCCGATTTCAGGGATCCAGGATTAGAGGGAAAGGTTTGTTTGTTGTAGAAGTTGCTGTATGGACTGAAGCAGTCGCCGTGGCAATGGTACAAGCGGTTCGACTCCTATGTGCGCAGCATTGGACTTTTTAGGTGTGAGTTTGATCCCTGTGTTTATGTTCAATCTCTTGAGGATGGTTCTAGGGTGTTCCTACTCTTGTATGTGGATGATATGCTTATAGCATGCAAGAGTAGGAAGGTTGTGCAGGATCTGAAGGCATCCTTATCTCGGGAGTTTGAGATGAAGGATTTGGGCCCTGCAAGGAAGATCCTAGGCATGGAGATTTTCAGAGACCGAGCCCGGAGGGTGCTGCATCTATCTCAGGGGGGCTACATATAGAAGGTCTTAGAGAGGTTCGGGATGAAGGGAGCAAGTCGGTGGAGCTGCCAATTGCCGGTCACTTCAGACTCTCGAAGACCATGGCGTCACAGACTAAAGTGGAGGCTCAGGAGATGGAAATGGTTCCTTATGCTTTAGGAGTTGGGAGCTTGATGTATGCGATGGTCTGTTGTAGGCCAGACATCGCTCATGCAGTGAGTCAGGTTAGCAGGTTCATGGTGCAGCCTGGCAGGGAGCACTGGAGAGCTCTGAAGTGGATATTCAGATACCTGGCAGGTTCAGTTGGAGTTGGCATCTACTACGGACAGCGAGGAGATGCAGTGGGATACTCTGACATGTCCAGAGAGGCTCAGGGGCTGATTGGCGGTTATGTAGATGCAGACTTCGGTGGAGATGTGGATACCTGGAGGTCTACGATAGGCTTCATCTTTAGCCTGTATGGAGGTCCTATTTCTTGGAGATTGAGTCTGCAGCCTATCACGGACCTATCCACTATAGAGATGGAGTACATCGGGTTGACAGAAGCAGCTAAGGAGGCAATTTGGCCGAAGGATTTGTTGACGGAGATGGGCCTTACTCAGGAGGCCATTAGAGTGCACTGTGACAGCCAGAGTGCACTTCTATTAGCACAGAACTTAGTCTATCATGCAAGGATAAAGCACATCAACATTCGGTATCATCGGATCAGGGAGCTTGTGGAGGATGGTGAGGTGGAGCTGGTAAAGGTACACACCAAGAAGAACCCAGCTGATGCACTTACGAAGGTACTTTCACGGGATAGCTTTCAGAGATGTGTTGAGCTGATTCTGCTGATGGACAGAGTGGAGCTGGTTGAGGCCTTAGGACACCAAGGTGGAGATTGTTGTGATCCAGGTGGTGTGCCCAAGGCCTAGGGGACCAAGACTAAGGCCAAGGTCCATCATTCATGAGGGCTTCATGGAGGCTCTAGGGCTAGTTGGGCCCTAGGTTGAAAGGCTGTGGGCCTTTCGGGTTCTTGAGGTCTAGGTTATGTGGGCCTCAAGGGACCAACTCTTTATGGGCCAGGTCTGGACCCAGGATAAGTGAGATTAGGTCGAGTCATGGGTGTACATGGGCTTGGATTAACCTAATCTCCCATAGAGTTGGTCAAGGGAGTTTTGGGTTTGGGTCACTTGACCCTGTGTTTATATATACATGCACTGTATAGGTTTGATTAAGCCAAGGAATATGAAAACTCTTTCTCCCAAGTCTCTCTCTCTCTCTTCTCCCTCTCTCTCCAGCAATTCTCCATGCCCCAGGAGAAAGAAACCCTAGGGTTTCTTGCCGCCAGGTCCATAGATGGTAGGAAAAGCAGGGGAGGCGCTAGCCCCTCCCCCTTTGTGCCACCAACTAGATCTGCTCTCCCTCTCTTGCAGCCATCCAAACATCAGGTTCAGGACTTGGAATCTCTTGCTACGAGGTTGGTACAAGTTTCTCTCAGATCTGGAGGTGATCTGAGGTTGTTTGAGGTATGGGTGAGATCTCCATCAATAGATCTACAAGAAAGGCTGCAACAGGATAGATCTGCAAGGTCTGGTTCTATCTATCTTCTTTCCTATCTAGAATACCCCAATTTAAGATCTATGAATTAAAAGACCTCGGTCCAGGCCTGATCTGGTTGGGTACCAGATCTTGAATTTTTTAGAGGTGATCTTAGAGGCGCTCTTCATCTGGAACGAAAGGCTGACGAAAAAGACAGCAACCAGGCTGATTTCGTCAAGGGCCTTTGATCGAGTCCAGAAGTCTCTAGATTTGTTTGTTGCTGGTTTCACTGCACCCAAGGTTTGTGGGAGGAGCCAGAATCATGCTCCAACACAAGCACCATCCCTCAGCAAAGGATTGCTGGTACTTCTCCCCCAGTTCGGTAGAAAGGGGTTGCTGAAAGGCGCCCCCTCTTCTGTCCATAACTGGAAGGAGAGGTTCTTCTACGTCCGATGCCCAACCTTAGAGCTAGGATTACCCCCTTGGGGTTCTCTGAGGGATTCCATCTGTCGGGCCTCTAGCTTGGAAAGGGATGACCTCGAAGCCTCAAAAAAGCTCGAGGCCTATCGAGCCCCCCTCCTCTTCAAACTTTTGAGGGAACAACTTTTGTTCAACGACGGCCTGAGCCCCCTTAACCCTGTCGGTATCTCTCCCTCTCTCTCCTTTTTTTTTTTTGCTTCCCCTTCTTCTTGCTCTATTTCGGAGTCATGCTAATTTTTTTTTATCGCAGACATGGATGCAAGCGTGGCTCAGAGGTTAGCCCAGGGTCTCAAGACCCACAAGAGAAAAGATGCTTCAACTTCAGGGCCGATGAAGAAAGTCAGGACAGAAGGGACAAGCTCGGCCGCACCTGCTCTGATGTCTGTCACCGCCGAAGCCCCTTCCGATGCCAAACCTGAAGTCCCCCGAGACCCTTCACAGAGCCCCCCTACTGAGGGTCCTATTTCAGAGGTTCGTCCCGAGGGGGCACTCGGGGCCGAAGGGAGGAGGAGAAAGAAGACCCTGGCCCGGAGGAGTCACAGTCGCAGGGCTGCCACCGAGGGGGCCGGCGGCTCTGAGGAAGACTTGGGGAAAAATTCTTTCAACAACAGGGACTTAATAAAGAGGCTGGTTAAAGGGTGCATTCTGCTCGAGGTAGTCGAGAGGATCGTCCTCGCCGATCTCGAGCTGCTGGTCTGGGACTCTCTGGGATCTTTCCTCGAAGTAGGTTAACTCATCCTTTTCCTCCTTCCCACTTCTTTAATTTATTTTTCAGCCCTTATGTCGACTCCCCGACCTTTCTTGCAGATTGGGCACCAGCTCGTCGCCAACATCGAGGCGGTGAAGATCACCAAGAGGGAGGCAGCTCAGGCAGAAGAAGGTCGCCTAGCCGGGGCCGCCTGTCTTGAGGAGAAAATCATCGAGGTCCTAAGTCTTCGAGAACTGCTGGAAAAGGAGGGACAAACCTCGTCCGATCTGAGGACCATCTTAGAGGAGGAGAGAGGGAAGGCTGAGTTCGAGGTCTCTGCATTGAGGGCGCAGGTTTTTGAGTGGAAGGAGCAGGCTTCCGAGCTAAAAGCGCGGATTCCATCTCTGGTCTTAGAGGTAATGGCTCGAGTAGTGGAGGAGTTCAAAGCCTCCTTCGAGATGGAGGATCTAAAGGTTCAGTTCGGTCAGGATGCCTTCGTCAAGGGGTTTGAGCTCTGTCAAGAGAAGGTGGCAGGGAGGTTCCCCGAATTGGATCTTGACTTCCTGAATGAGGCATCCGATGATGAAGCTGGACCATCCGAAGTCGCTGCCGGTCCCCTTCCAACCGGGACCACGTCGACTGCCATGGCCACCGCTGACGATCTTTCGGGGTTGCCAACCCCCTCTACTTTTGCCCCAGAGGTCCGGAACCTCTAGTTTTGTATTTTTCCTTTGTGGTGATTTTTCTCTCATTCTCTTGTACTTGAGATTTATTTGATCAATGAAGCCAGGTTCATCTTCACGGAGGGTCCCCTTTTTTTTATATATATATATTCTTTTCCTTCTTTTTGTCTTCTTGCATTAATTTGAGTCATGGCACTCTTGTCCTTCAATGATAGTGTCCTGCCGAAGCTCTTCCCCTGCCGGAGGGTATTTCCTTGAAGTCGATGATACGAGACCTCTAAAGGAAAGTTCGTTAGTTGACAAAAAAATTCAAGAAGCTGGAAGATGAGCTTCACCGGTTGAAGGAGAGCCATTCAGAGGCCACCGCGGAGGCTACTCGCTTTCAGAACCTCCACAAGAAAAGTTTCATGGAATACCCCAAAAGGAAAGCCGACTTCATTACGGAGCTTGAGGAACTCGAGAAACGTGCCAGCGATCGATCTTGATCTCAGGCTTCCAAGATCAGCTCCTTAAAGTCGAGTTGGCGACCGCATGGGAGAAGATCGGCCGGCTAGAAGGGAGCTCGTCCTGACTTACAGTCCAGATTGACCACGACCAAGACTGGTCAAAGAAGTTCTCCGACCTTCAAAAGCAGCTGCAGGATGCCGAGGTGAATTACGATGCCTACCGAGTCGGCTGGAGCAGACAAGTAGAGGACTACCGAAGGAGGCTCCAGACGGTGACTGACAAAGTTGCCCACCTTCAGAGGCAGCTATCTGAGAGAGTCTAGCCCGTCCCTCCACAAGGTTCTGACGAGCTTTGCTCCTTGAGGGGGACTATGGCGGAACTGTCTGTAGCCCTTGGGTGGGAGGAAGCCGAATTACGATGGCTGAAAGTTCAGCTGGTCCACGAGCAGCAGGCAGTCAAGGATGCTGAGGCCAAGTCCGAGGTCTTGAGGAGGAGGCTTCGAGAGTCGGAGGACGAGCGCCGGTGGTTCCACTAGATGTACCAGGATATGCTGCTGAAAAAGATGGAACTAGAAGAGGAAGTCGAAAATTTAAGGCGATCTATAGTAAGGGCCGGAACTGAGAGCTCGAAGTCAGAAGAAACTGGGCTTCCTTAGAGCCTCCTCTTCTTCTCTTTTTTTTTTCTTTTTGTTTTTGGCCTTTAAGGCTTTGTAACGTGTACTTCACCAATGAAATGAAAATGAAATTGTCTATTACCTTGTCCATTCTGGTATTAAATGGTTGTTTACCAAACTCCATCTATCTTCCGTCTTGTTCGACGTCGAAGTTGTCTGAAGGTTTCTGGCCTCATCTAATGAGCTCCTCGATCTCATCTCGGAGCTGAATACACTCCTCCGTGTCGTGACCGTGGTCATGATGATAGAGGTAGAATTTGTTTGGGTTGCACTTCCCAGGATGCGAGCGCATCCTCTCCGGCCTTGGGAGCTGCTCCCTAACCTCCATCAGCACTTGAGCTTTCGAGGTGTTGAGAGGGGCGTAGCTGTGGAACCTTCTGAGAGGAGAGCCTCACCGAACTCAACGGTCTAGGCTCCTCTGCTTACGAGCTCGGGGAGGAGTCCGGATGTGCCTATGTCCGGGAGGAGTTCGAGAATGTGGCCGAGCTTCACTCTACCCTTTTTCAACTGCGAGCTTGCTTGAGTCTCTCACCTGCCGCTCTCTCATGGTTTCCTCGTCCTTCATCTTGAAGGCTTCTTCTGCTCGGGCATATCCTTCGGCTCGAGCCAGCAAATTGATAAAATCCCTAGGGTACTTGTTTTCCAAGGAGAACAGAAGGTCATTCTTCTGAAGGCTGCCTTTCAGAGCGGCCATCACGATCGATTGGTCCAAGTTTCGGACCTCCAATGCAGCGACGTTGAAACGGTTGACGTAAGCCCAGATGGATTCTCCCTCCCTTTGCTTGATGTTGATGAGAGACTCAGAACCTCTCCGGGGATGCCGGCTGCTAACAAAATAAGCCATAAACTGGTGGCTCATCTGGTCAAAGAGAAGATGGTACCCGACTTCAACGTCGAATACCAGTTCCTTGCTGCTCCCTTCAGGGTGGATGAAAAAGCTTGGCACAGAATGGTGTCTGGTGTGCCACGGAGTAGCATCATTGTCTGAAAGGCCTCCAGGTGGTCAACCAGGTTTGAGGTCCCATCATAGCTTTCGAATTGCGGGAGCTTGAAGTTAGGCGGGATCGGTTCCTGCATGATCATTTGAGAGAAGGGTGGGTCAGTACAGATGTCCTCACCATAAGCAGGGGGAGCGTGGCGGAGTTCTTCGATCCATCGGTTCATCTCCTAGAGCCTTCGATCTAGGAAGTCCTTTCGACTGTGGGTCTCAAGGGTCTTTGGGCAGAATGGAGGTAGAGATCCTCCGGGAATAGAATCGTGATCGGACTGAGGGCTCTCCACCCTAGGATTTGTCTTTTCGGGAAAGACGGGGCGACTGGCCCAAGTGGCCCACCCTACTGCCAGATTTTGGAATTCTGGTGATGTTCTCTCCAACCGCACTGATGCCTGTGGCTGTTGTTGCTGTTGCATGGCCTGCAGTGCTTCAGTGAGGCCTCTAACCTGCTGAACCAGCAGGTTGAATTGCTTCGTGCCGACCGCTGTTGCCAGAGGAGGAGGAGCCTGAGAAACTGGAGATGAGGTCGGGGCTGAGATCTGGCCGTGGATCGCCTGGTGGATGCTTTGCGGGGAGGCATCGGATGAAGATCTAGTAGGAGAAGGAGAAGAGGATGTCGGAGAGGATGATCGGAATCAGTCCTGTTGAGCACTCCTTTAAGAACAAGGGTACTACGAAGACACAGCGCCCTTCCTCTAGTGCCAATTCTGTTGGTGCAGAATTCTACTGAAGTCGGAGTTGCTGGAGTCGAGAAGACCGTGGCCGCCGTCAGGACCTGCAAGGAAAGTCTAAACCAGAGTTGGAGGTGCTCCGGCAAGACCCTCCGATGAAATTCTGTTGGTGCAGAATTCCGTCGAAGCCGGAGTTGCTGGAGTCGAGAAGACCGTGGCCGCCATCGGGACCTACAAGGGAAGTCTAAACCAGAGTTGGGGGTGCTCCAGCAAGACCCTCCGATGCTCAAGTCAGTACTCTGCTTCAATAGAAATGGAGTGCTCGAGCGAAAATTTTGGCAGAGTTTCGAGATAGAGTTTTTTGAGCTTAGAAAAGAACGTATCTGGGGATCCTTATTTATAGACGGAGAGCGTAACTGACTGACAGTGACATCTGTAACCATCTGGTAGTGGGCCATTTAGAGCCATGCGGAGTTTGTTACGGAGAGTAGTGGCGTCAGAGGTCGTTCAGGGCCACGTGGAGCTTGTTGCGGAGAGTGGAGTGGTGTCCGTTGTCGTGACTTGCCAGAGAGGGTGGAGCTACGTGGAATCCATTGCAGAGAGTGGAGCAGGGTGGCGGTTCTTGTCGTGGCTTGTTAGAGAGTGGTGGAGCCGCATGGAATCCGTTGTAGCGAATGGAGTAAGGTAGTGACCCTTGTCGTGGCTTGCCAGAGAGCTTGGATCTGTCGGCTGAAGCTCGGCTGGGATGCCTGATGGACCAGAATGACCCTTTACATCGTCGCTCTAGGAGAGGCTTGGGTGTTCTGAGGTCGCTGACGAATCTACTGTTATCGGATACTTTGGGCGCTGACATCTCCGGTGGGAGTCACCTGCTGTAGGAGCTCGGATGGAGATTTTCTGTTGGTGAAGTCCGGGGAAGTCTGATCGCTAGAGAAGTCCGTCTGAGACTTATCTATGTGGAAGCTCATCCGAAGATTGCCCATCGGGAAAGTCTGATTTTATGGGAAGCCTGGTGGAGGTCGGTCGGCGATGGACTTCAGATAGCGCTGGGGAGGCTTGGCAGACATCGAAGGCAATTGGCTATCGCAGGGACCCAACTGCTGGAGCTCATCCGAAACCCATCCACCGGAGAAGTAGCTCGGCTGAAGTCTACAGTAGATGTCTGGGATAGACAGCCCGCTGTAGGAGCTCGGAGTAGACCGTTCATAGTAGAAGTTTGGCTCTCGCGGGAGCTCGATTGGGATCCGGAAGGTGGTCGACCGTCATGAAAACTTGGATTGAGTCTGATTACCGTAGAAATCTCACTGTCAGGGAAGCTCGGATGCAGACGAAGTCCGAAAGAAGTTCGAAAAATAGTTGGTTGCTGTAGAAGGTCGGCTAATAGTGGGGCCCAGAGGGCCTTTGGAGTGGCCTAGTGGATGAGTGCAGAAGTTCATTGTCGGAGAAGTCCGGACGGTCGAGGGGGTTCGGAGAGATGCCACACATAAGGTCGGGAGCCGGAAGAGCCCTGGAAGGATCGGTCTTTTACAAATTTCGACCGGGGGGTATTTTATACCCAACACCAGTCCTCCTACTTTTAAGTTTGGGTTTCGAATGAAGGAAGTACAGAGAAATTCTTTCGATTGAAGTAGCTCCCCTCGATTTCCACACTCGGCGGTTGCCAAATATTTTGACGTTCGGCACGCTGGTACTGGAGCCTTTTCGAAAAAAATTTCTTCTTTTCGAAATTCCCGCCAGGGCATGACTCTAGGTACGGCGTGATAATGACTTTGTCAGCTGCCTGTCATTTCCAACAGCCTGTCAAGGTGGGTGGGACACGCGGTGAATGCAGACCGGCTAGAGGAGATCCGTAATCATTATTGCATCGGATCCCGGGGTCTATTTAAACACGTTCTCCTCCTTCAGAGGTTTCACTTTGCTTAAGAGAATCCCTCGATTTACCTCCTCTTTTTCGAGAGCTCCGGCTTCCTCTAGCATCCTTCCCGACCTTAGGCATCCTTCGGGTCGACCCCCATCGTCCTCGCCATCTCCCTGTACTCCTGGGCTCAATCTAGGTTTGTTCTGGAACTTCTTATCATTTTTCCATCTTTTCTTCTTCGTATTCTGTTTATTTAGCTTTCTCGGGGGCCTGTTTGCTACTTTTTCTAATTTTCTGGGATTTTTGTGGCTTCCATTTGATCCAAAATATCCTCTGATATCTCCTCTTCTAGCAGTTCTAGGAGTTCGTCACTCTCGATTTCCCACAGTACTGGTACCGTAGACGAACCCGTTGCTAGGACTAAATCTTGTCTGGCCTTTGCGTCGGACACCATCCCCGGCTCCTTGACTCTGAATGAACTCTCACTGATAAGGATCCAGTATGGAGTTCCTCGAAAGTACGAGTTGGAGCTTTTCGAGCCATCTAATCGGACTAGCGCCCCTCCTCTCGGCTGCTTCTATCTGTACCAGGAGGTCTTCCGTGCTGGACTTCGGCTTCCACTGCCATCCTTTATCGTTACTCTCTTTCATTTTCTGAATATTTCTCTAGTTTCCGTCGTGTCGAACTCCTTTAGGTTTTTGATAGGGTTTCTTTCTCTTTGTAATTTAGCCGAAGTTCGGCCGACTTTTTCTTTGCTTAGGAACTTCTACACCTTCAAGCGCCATCCCTCGGCAAAGGATTGGTGGTACTTCTCTCCCCAATTCGGTAGAAAGGGGTTGCTGAAAGGCGCCCCCTCTTTTGTCCATAACTGGAAGGAGAGGTTCTTCTACGTCCGATGCCCAACCTTAGAGCTAGGATTACCCCCTTGGGGTTCTCTGAGGGATTCTGCTCACCGGGCCTCTAGCCTGGAAAGGGACGACCTCGAAGCCTCAAAAAAGCTCGAGGCCTATTGAGCCCCCCTCCTCCTCGAACTTTTGAGGGAACAACTTTTGTTCAATGTCGGCCTGAGCCCCCTTAACCCTGCTGGTATCTCTCCCTCTCTCTTTTTTTTTTTTTTTGTTTTGCTTCCCCTTCTTCTTGCTCTATTTCGGAGCCATACTGATTTTCTTTTATCGCAGACATGGATGCAAGCGTGGCTCGGAGGTTAGCCCAGGGTCTCAAGACCCACAAGAGAAAAGATGCTTCAACTTCGGGGTCGATGAAGAAAGCCAGGACAGAAGGGACAAGCTCGGCCACACCTGCTCCGATGCCCGTCACTATCGAAGCCCCTTCCGACGCCGAACCTGAAGTCCCCCGAGCCCCTTCACAGAGCCCCCCGGCTGAGGGTCCTATTTCGGAGGTTCGTCCCGAGGGGGCACCCGGGGCCGAAGGGAGGAGGAGAAAGAAGACCCTAGTCTGGAGGAGTCACAGTCGCAAGGCTGCCGTCGAGGGGGCCGATGGCTCCGAGGAAGACCTGGGAGAAAATCCCTTCAACAACAGGGACTTAATAAAGAGGCTGGTCGAAGGGTACATTCTGTCCGAGGTAGTCGAGGGGATCGTCCTCGTCGATCCCGAGCTGCGGGTCTGGGACTCTCTGGGATCTTTCCTCGAAGTAGGTTAACTCATCCTTTTCCTCCTTCCCACTTCTTTAATTTATTCTTCATCCCTTATGTCGACTCCCCGACCTTTCTTGCAGATTGGGCACCAGCTCGTCGCCAACGTCGAGGCGGTGAAGATCGCCAAGAGGGAGGCAGCTCGGGCAGAAGAAGGTCGCCTAGCCAGGGCCGCCCGCCTTGAGGAGAAAATCGTCGAGGTCCTAAGTCTTCGGGAGGTGCTGGAAAAGGAGGGACAAACCTCGTCCGATCTGAGGACCATCATGGAGGAGGAGAGAGGAAAGGCTGAGGCCGAGGTCTCCGCATTGAGGGCGCAGGTTTTCGAGTGGAAGGAGAAGACTTCCGAGCTGAAAGCGCGGATTCCATCTCTGGTCTTGGAGGCAAGGGCTCGAGCAGTGGAGGAGTTCAAAGCCTCCTCCGAGATGGAGGATCTAAAGGTCCAGTTCGGTCGGACACCTTCATCAAGGGGTTTGAGCTCTGCCAAGAGAAGGTGGAGGGGAGGTTCCCCGAATTGGATCTCGGCTTCCTAAACTAGGTGTCCGATGATGAAGCCAGACCATCCAAAGTCGCTGTCAGTCCCCTTCCAATCGGGACCTCGTCGACTGCCGTGGCCGCCACTGACGATCTTCTGGGGATGCTGACCCCCTCTACTTCTGCCCCAGAGGTCTGAAACCTCTAGTTTTATATTTTTCCTTTGTGGTGATTTTTCCCTCATTCTCTTGTACTTGAGATTTTTTTGATCAATGAAGCCGGGTTCGTCTTCACGGAGGGTCCCCCTTTTTTTTTGTATTCTTTTCCTTCTTTTTATCTTCTTGCATTAATTTGAGTCGTGGTGCTCTTGTCCTCCAATGACAGTGTCCTGTCGAAGCTCTTCCCCTGTCGGAGGGTATTCCCTTGAAGTCGACGGTACGAGACCTCCAAAGGAAAGTTCGTCAGTTGACAAGAAAATCTAAGAAGCTGGAAGACGAGCTTCACCGACTGAAGGAGAGCCATTTAGAGGCCACCGTGGAGGCTACTTGCTTTCGGGACCTCCACAAGAAAAGTTTCATGGAATACACCAAAAGAAAAGCTGACTTCATTACGGAGCTTGAGGAACTCCGAAAATGTGCCAGCGACCGGTCCTGGTCTCAGGCTTCCAAGATCAGCTCTCTTAAAGTCGAGCTGGCGGCCGCACGGGAGAAGATCGGCTGGCTGGAAGGGAGCTCATCTCGGCTTACAGTCCAGACTGACCGCGACCAAGACTGGTCGAAGAAGTTCTCCGATCTTCAAAAGCAGCTGCAGGACACTGAGGTGAATTACGATGCCTACCGAGTCGGCTGGAGCAGACAGGTAGAGGACTACCGAAGGAGGCTCCAGATGGTGATTGATGAAGTTGCCCACCTTCAGAGGCGGCTATCCGAGAGAGTCCAGCTCATCCCTGCACAAGATTCTGACTAGCTTTGCTCCTTGAGGGGGACTATGGCGGAACTGTCTGTAGCCCTTGGATGGGAGGAAGTCGAATTACGGTGGTTGAAAGTTCAGCTGGTCCACGAGCAGCAGGCAGTCAAGGATGCCGAGGCAGAGTCCGAGGTCTTGAGGAGGAGGCTTCGAGAGTCAGAGGACGAGCACCGACGGTTCCACCGGATGTACTAGGATATGCTGCTGAAATAGATGGAACTAGAAGAGGAAGTCGAAAATTTAAGGCGATCCATAGTAAGAGCCGGAACTGAGAGCTCGAAGTCGGAAGAAACTGGGCTTCCTCAGAGCCTCCTCTTCTTCTCTTTTTTTTTCTTTTTGTTTTTGGCCTTTAAGGCTTTGTAACATGTACTTCACCAATGAAATAAAAATAAAATTATCTATTACCTTGTCCATTCTGATATTAAATGGTTGTTTACCAAACTCCATCTGTCTTCCATCTTGTTCGACGTCGAAGTTGTCTGAAGGTTTCTGGCTGTCGTCGTGTCTATTTGCCCTTAGGGACTGGAGATTTTTGCCAAGGGTATTTTCTCTCGTCGAGACGAGGTCCCTGGTGCCTTTGATGTAGTTCATTTTTCACCTATCACCGGTGTAGTTCGTCGCTTTTCCTTTTCATCTCCCTCTTTCTTCTGTGTTCGAGTGAGGGTCTTCCCTCTGCTCTTGATGGGGTCACGAGAGTGTAGAGGAGTCATTGAGGAAGCTTTTCTTCTTGTTGATCAATTGAGTCTTTGTTTGCATCCGGACGAGGTCCTCCCCTTGTTCCCGATAGTCAGTTTCAGCTCATGTTAGGATGAGGTTCTCCTCCTGTTCTTAACAAGGCTGTGGGGGCACACAAGGGCTGTTGTGCGGGCCTCTCCCCCCATCCGATCTTTAAAAAACTGGACCTTCGACTTTGCTCATGTTAGGATGAGGTTCTCCTCCTGTTCCTAACAAGGCTGTGGGGGCACATAAGGGCCGTTGTAAGGGACTCTCCCCCCATCCGGTCTTTAGAAAATTGGGCCTTCAACTTTGCCCATGTTAGGATGAGGTTCTGTTCCTGTTCCTAACAAGGCTGTGGGGGCACATAAGGACTGTTGTAAGGGCCTCTCCCCAGAGGGAGAGATACCGGTAGGGTTAATGGAGCTCAGGCCGACGTTGAACATTAGTTGTTCTCTCAAAAGTTTGGGGAGGAGGGGGGCTCGATAGGCCTCGAGCTTTTTTGAGGCTTCGAGGTCGTCTCTTTCGAGGCTAGAGGCCCGACGGGCGGAATCCCTCAGAGAACCCCAAGGGGGTAATCCTAGCTCTAAGGTTGGGCATCAGACATAGAAGAACCTCTCCTTCCAGTTATGGACAGAAGTGGGGGTGCCTTTCAACAACCCCTTTCTACCGAACTGGAGAGAGAAGTACCACCAATCTTTTGCCGTGGGATGGCGCTTGAAGATGTAGAAGTTCCTAAACAAAGAAAGTGTCGGCCGAACTTCGGCTAAATTACAAAGAGAAAGAAACCCTATCAAAAACCTAAAGGAGTTCGGCACGACGGAAACTAGAGAAATGTTCAGAAAATGAAAGAGAGTAACGACAAAGGACGGCAGTGGAAGCCGAAGTCCGGCACAGAAGGCCTCCTGGTACAGACAGAAGCAGCCAGGAGGAGGGGCGCTAGCCCGGTCAGATGGCCTGGGAAGCTCCAGCTCGTACTCCGGAGGAACTCCATACTGGATCCTTATCAATGAGAGTTCATCCGGAGTCAAGGAGCCAGGGATGGTGTCCGGTGCAAAGGCCAGACAAGGTTCGGTCCTAGCTACGGGTTCGTCTATGGTACCAGTACTGTAGGGAACCGAGGGTGATGAACTCCTAGAACTGCTAGAAGAGGAGATATCAGAGAATATTTTGGATCAAATGGAAGCCACAAAAATCCCGAAAAATTGGGAAAAGTAGCAAACAGGCCCCCAAGAAAGCTAAATAAATAGAATATGAAGAAGAAAAGATGGAAAAATGACAGGAAGTTCTGGAACTAACCTAGATTGACCCCAGGAGTACAGGGAGACGGTGAGGATGATGGGGGTCGACCTGGAGGACGCCTAAGGCCGAGAAGGATGCTAGAGGAAGCCAGAGCTCTCAGAAAAGAGGAGGGGGAACCGAGGGATTCTCTCAAGCAAAGTGAAACCCCTGAAGGAGGAGAATGTGTTTAAATAGACTCCAAAATCTGGCACAATAATGATTGCAGATCTCCTCTAGTCGGTCTGCATTCACCTCGTGTCCCACCCACCTTGACAGGCTGTTGGAAACGGCAGGCAGCTGACAAAGTCATTATCATGCCGTACCTTGGGCCACACCCTGGCGGGAATTCTGAAAAGAAAAAATCTTTTTCGAAAAGGCTCTAGTCCCAGCATGCCGAATGTCAAAATATCTGGCAACCTCCGAGTGTGAAAATCGAGGGGAGCAATTTTGATTGGGAGAATTTCTCTGTACTTCATTCAGAACCCGAACTCGAAAGTAGAGAGACTGGTGTTGGGTATAAAATAGCCCCCGGTCGAAGTTTGTAGAAGATCGATCCTTTCAGGGCTCTTCCGGCTCCCGACCTTATGTGTGGCGTCTCTTCGAACCCCCTCGACCGTCCGAACTTCTCCGACAATGAACTTCTGCACTCATCCACTAGGCCACTCCAAAGGCCCTCTGGGCCCCACTGTTAGCAGACCTTCTACAGCAACCAACTATTTTTCGGACTTCGTCTGCATCCGAGCTTCCCCAACAATGAGATTTCTATGGTAACCAGACTCCATCCAAGTTTTCACGACGGTCGACCGCCTTTCGGATCCCAATCGAGCTCCTGCAAGAGCCGAACTTCTACTACGAACGGTCTACTCCGAACTCCTACAGCGGGCTGTCTATCCCAGACATCTACTGTAAGCAAATTCCATTCAAGCCTCTACTGTAAATGAACTCCCTCCGAACTTCTATTACAGGTAGACTTTAGCTGAGCTACTTCTCTGGCGGATGGGTTTCGGATGAGCTCCAGCAGCTGGGTCCCTGCGATAGCCAATTGCCTCCGATGTCTGTCGAGCCTCCCCAACGCTATCCGAAGTCCATCGTCGGCCGACCTCCTATCAGGCTTCCCATAAAATTGAACTTCCCTGGTGGATGATCTTCGGATGAGCTTCCACATCAGATAAGTCTCAGACGGACTTCTCTAGCGATCGGACTTCTCCAGACTTCACCGATAGAAAATCTCCATCCGAGCTCCTACAGCAGGTGACTCCCGCTTGAGATATTAGCACCCGAAGCATCCGACAATAGTAGATTCATCAGCGACCTCGAAACATCCGAGCCTCTCCTAGAACGATGATGTAAAGGGCCATTCTGCTCCATCAGGCATCCCAACCGAGCTTCAGCCGATGGATCCAAGCTCTCTGGCAAGCCATGACAAGAACTACCACCCTGCTCCACTCTCTGCAATGGATTCCATGCAGCTCCACCACTCTCTGGCAAGTCACGACAACGGACACCACTCCACTTTCTGCAACAAGCTCCATGTGGTCCTGAACGACCTCTGACGCCACTACTCTCCGTAACAAACTCTGCACGGCTCTAAACGGCCCACTATCAGTTGGTTACAGATGTCACTGTCAGTCAGTTACGCTCTCCATCTATAAATAAGGATCCCCAGATATGTTCTTTTCGAAGCTCAAAAAATTCTATCTCGAAACTCTGCAAAAATTTTTGTTCGAGCACTCCATTTCTGTTGAAGCAGAGTACTGACTTGAGCATCGGAGGGTCATACCGGAGCACCCCCAACTCCAGTTTAGACTTCCTTTGTAGGTCCCGATGGTGGCCACGGTCTTCTCGACTCCAGCAACTCCGGCTTCGGCGGAATGGACAAGGTAATAGACAATTTCATTTTCATTTCATGGTCATGACACAGAGAGTGTATTCAGCTCCAAGACGAGTCGAGGAGCTCATTAGATGAGGTCGGCTCGACAGATTCATTCGACATCGATCTGAAGGAAGGAAAGATCGGCCTAGGACCCTGCCGTAGCCAGAACCGCCAAGGAGGGAGGAGCAGCCTGAAGATCGGCCTTCGATTGGGATTATCAACTCCATCTCAGGGGGACCCCGACGGGGAGCAGACCTTCCACGGCTATAGGGTTCGAAAAATCTACGAATGTATTACCGACAACTTTGCCCTAAATAAAAATTCTTTTCATATTCGCACATTTCTTTCTTTTGGTATGAGCTTATAACGACAGGAGATAACTCCCCCATACAAAAGGAATTACGCGCATTAGGAACAGGAGGTGAACCTCATCCTAGCATGAGCAAAGTCGAAGGCCCGATTTCCTAAAGACCGGATGGGGGGAGAGGCCCTTACAACAGCCCTTATGTGCCCCCACAGCCTTGTTAGGAATAGGAGGAGAACCTCATCCTAACATGAGCAAAGTCGAAGGCCCGATTTCCTAAAGAACGGATGGGGGGAGAGGCCCTTACAATGGCCCTTATGTGCCTCCACAGCCTTGTTAGGAATAGGAGGAGAACCTCATCCTAACATGAGCAAAGTCGAAGGCTCGATTTCTTAAAGATCGGATGGGGGGAGAGGCCCTTACAATGGCCCTTATGTGCCTCCACAGCCTTGTTAGGAACAGGAGGAGAACCTCATCCTAACATGAGCAAAGTCGAAGGTCCGATTTTCTAAAGATCGGATAGTGGGAGAAGCCCTTACAATGGCCCTTATGTGCCCCCACAGCCTTGTTAGGAACAGGAGGAGAACCTCATCCTAACATGAGCAAAGTCGAAGACCCAGTTTCCTAAAGATCGGATGGGGAGAGAGGCCCTTACAACGGCCCTTATGTGCCCCCACAGCCTTGTTAGGAACAGGAGGACAACCTCGTCCTAACATGAGCAAAGTCGAAGGCCCGATTTTCTAAAGACTGGATGGGGAGAGAGGCCCTCACAACGGCCCTTGTGTGCCCCCACAGCCTTGTTAGGAACAGGAGGAGAACCTCATCCTAACACGAGCTGAAACCAACTGTCGGGAACAAGGAGAGGACCTCATCCCGACGCAAACAATGACTCGGTTGATCGACAAGGAGGAAAGCTTCCTCAATGACTCCTTTACACTCTTGCAACCCCGTCAAGAGCAGAGGGAAGACCCTCACTCGAACACAGAAGAAAGAGGGAGATGAAAAGGAAAAACGACGAACTACACCGGCGATAGGTGAAAAATGAACTACATCAAAGGCACCAGGGACCTCGTCTCGATGAGAGAGAATACCCTTGGCAAAAATCTCCAGTCCCTAAGGGCGAATCGACACGGCGATGGCCAGAAACCTTCAGACAACTTCGACGTCGAACAAGACGGAAGACAGATGGAGTTTGGTAAACAACCATTTAATACCAGAATGGACAAGATAATAGAAAATTTTATTTTCATTTCGTTGGTGAAGTACACGTTACAAAGCCTTAAAGGCCAAAAAAAAAAGAAAAAAAAAAGAGAAGAAGAGGAGGCTCTAAGGAAGCCCAGTTTCTTTCGACTTCGAGCTCTCAGTTCCGACCCTTACTATGGATCACCTTAAATTTTTGACTTCCTCTTCTAGTTCCATCTTTTTTAGCAGCATATCCTGGTACATCCGGTGGAACCACCGGTGCTCGTCCTCTGACTCCCGAAGCCTCCTCCTCAAGACCTCGGACTCCACCTTGGCATCCTTGACTACCTGCTGCTCCTGGACCAGCTGAACTTTCAGCCACCGTAATTTTGCTTTCTCCCACCCAAGGGCTATAGACAGTTCTGCCATAGTCCCCCTCAAGGAGCAAAGCTCGTCAGAACCTTATGCAGGGATGGGCTGGACTCTCTCGGATAGCTGCCTCTGAGGGCGGGCAACTTCGTCTGTCACCATCTGGAGCCTCCTTCAGTAGTCCTCTACTTGTCTGCTCCAGCCGACTCGGTAGGCATCGTAATTCACCTCAGTGTCCTGTAGCTGCTTTTGAAGGTCGGAGAACTTCTTTGACCAGTCTTGGTCGCGGTCAGTCCGGACTGTAAGCCGGGATGAGCTCCCTTCCAGCTGACCGATCTTCTCCCGTGCGGCCACCAGCTCAACTTTAAGAGAGCTGATCTTGAAAGCCTGAGACCAAGACCGGTCGCCGGCATATTTTCAGAGTTCTCAAGCTCCGTAATGAAGTCAGCTTTTCTTTTGGTGTATTCCATGAAACTTTTCTTGTGGAGGTCCCGAAAGTGAGTAGCCTCTGCGATGGCCTCTGAATGGCTCTCCTTCAATCGGTGAAGCTCGTCTTCCAGCTTCTTGGATTTTCTTGTCAACTGATGAACTTCCCTTTGGAGGTCTCGTATCATCGACTTCAAGGGAACACCCTTCGATAGGGGAAGAGCTTCGGCAGGACACTGTCGTTGGAGGACAAGAGCGCCACAACTCAAATTAATGTAAGAAGATAAAAATAAGGAAAAGAACAAAAAAAAGGAGGACCCTCCGTGAAGACGAACCTGGCTTCATTGATCAAATAAATCTCAAGTACAAGAGAATGAGAAAAAAATCACCACAAAGAAAAAATACAAAACTAGAGGTTTCGGACCTCTGGGACAGAAGTAGAGGGGGTCGGCATCCCCGAAAGATCGTCAGCAGCGGCCACGACAGTCGACGAGGTCCCGATTGGAAGAGGACCGGCAGCGACTTTGGATGGTCCGACTTCATCATCGGATGCCTCGTTCAGGAAGTTGAGATCCAATGCGGGGAACCTCCCCGCCAACTTCTCTTGGCAGAGCTCAAACCCTTTGATGAAGGCATCCTGGCCGAATTGGACCTTTAGATCCTCCATGTCGGAGGAGGCTTTGAACTCCTCCACTGCTCGAGCCCTTGCCTCCGAGACCAGAGATGGAATCCACGCTTTCAGCTCGAAAGCTTGCTCCTTCCACTCGAAAACCTGCACCCTTAATGCAGAGACCTCGGCCTCAGCCTTCCCTCTCTCCTCCTCCAAGATGGTCCTTAGATCGGATGAGGTTTGTCCCTCCTTTTCCAGCACCTCCCGGAGATTAGGACCTTGACGATTTTCTCCTCAAGGTGGGCAGCCCCGGCTAGGCGACCTTCTTCTGCCCAAGCTGCCTCCCTCTTGGCGATCTTCACCGCCTCGATGTTGGCGATGAGCTGGTGCCCAATCTGCAAGAAAGGTCGAGGAGTCGACATAAAGGCTGAAGAATAAATTAAAGAAGTGGGAAGGAGGAAAAGGATGAGTTAACCTACTTTGAAGAAAGATCTCAAAGAGTCCCAGACCTGCAGCTCGGGATCGGCGAGGACGATCCTCTCGACTACCTCGGGCAGAATGCACCCTTCGACCAGCCTCTTTATTTAGTCCCTGTTGTTGAAGGGATTTTTCCCTAGGTCTTCCTCAGAGCCGTTGGCCCCCTCGGCGGCAGCCCTGCGACTGCGACTCCTCTAGACTAGGGTCTTCTTTTTCCTCCTCCCTTCGACCCCGGGTGCCCCCTCGGGACGATCCTCCAAAATAGGACCCTCAGCTGGGGGGCTCTGTGAAGGGGCTCGGGGGACTTCAGGTTCGGCATCGGAAGGGGCTTCGGCGGCGATGGGCATTGGAGCAGGTGCGGCCAAGCTTGTCCTTTCTGTCCTGGCTTTCTTCATCGACCCCGAAGTTGAAGCATCTTTTCTCTTGTGGGTCTTGAGACCCTGGGCTAACCTCCGAGCCACGCTTGCATCCATGTCTGCGATAAAAGAAAATCAGCATGGCTCCGAAATAGAGCAAGAAGAAGGGGAAGCAAAACAAAAAAAAAAAGAGAGAGAGGGAGAGATACCGACAGGGTTAAGGGGGCTCAGGCCGACGTTGAACAAAAGTTATTCCCTCAGAAGTTCGGAGAGGAGGGGGCTCAATAGGCCTCGAGCTTTTTTGAGGCTTCGAGGTCGTCCCTTTTCAGGCTAGAGGCCCGATGGGCGGAATCCCTCAGAGAACCCCAAGGGGGTAATCCTAGCTCTAAGGTTGGGCATCGGACATAGAAGAACCTCTCCTTCCAGTTATGGACAGAAGAGGGGGCACCTTTCAGCAACCCAGCTACTTCTCCGACGGATGGGTTCCGGACGAGCTCCAGCAGTTGGGTCCCTGCGATAGCCAATTGCCTCCGATGTCTGCCAAGCCTCTCCAGCGCTATCCGAAGTCCATCGCCGGCCGACCTCCTACCAGGCTTCCCATAAAATCGGACTTCCCTGGTGGGCGATCTTCAGATGAGCTTCCACATCAGATAAGTCTTAAATGGACTTATCTAGCGATCGAACTTCCCCAGACTTTACCAACAGAAAATCTCCATCCGAGCTCCTACAGTAGGTGACTCCCGCCTGAGATGTCAGCGCCCAAAGTGTCCAACAATAGTAGATTCGTCAGCGACCTCGAAACACCCGAGCCTCTCCTAGAGTGACGATGTAAAGGGCCATTCTACTCCATCAGGCATCCCAGCCGAGCTTCAGTCGACGGATCCAAGCTCTCTGGCAAGCCATGACAAGGGCCACTACCTTACTCCATTCGCTGTAATGGATTCCATGCGGCTCCACCACTCTCTGATAGGCCATGATAAGAACCGCCACTCTGCTCCACTCTCTGCAATGGATTCTACGTAGCTCCACCACTCTCTGGCAAGTCACGACAATGGACACCACTCCACTCTCTGCAACAAGCTCCACGTGGCCCTGAATGACCTCTGACGCCACTACTCTCCGTAACAAACTCCGCACGGCTCTGAACGGCCCACTACCAGATGGTTACAGATGTCGCTGTCAGTTAGTTACGCTCTTTGTCTATAAATAAGGATCCCCAGATACGTTCTTTTCTAAGCTCAAAAAACCCTATCTCGAAACTCTGCCAAAATTTCTGCTCGAGCACTCCATTTCTGTTGAAGCAGAGTACTAACATGAGCATCAGAGGGTCTTGCCGGAGCACCCCCAACTCCGGTTTAGACTTTCCTTGCAGGTCCCGACGGCGGCCACAGTCTTCTCGACTCTAGCAACCCTGGCTTCGATGGAATTCTGCACCAACAATACCTATAGAGGCCGGACACGTGTATTGCTCAAGGACCTTTGGCTCTAAGATCATCGATTGCGGTGTATTTCAACCCACGTAAAGATATTGAGATTCGATCTCATCTTTATTTTTATTTTTAGATTATATGCATATCTTTATTTCTGGGCTCAGGTATGATTAGATATGATCTAATACATGTGGGGTTAAAGGGTTTAATCCAGTTCCTTTGTGCTACTGTTTAAAAAAATTTTGAAATCTATGCATGCATGATAGGGTCGCGATGCTGTCGTTAGGACACCATGATTATCAATCAAATTTTGACTTCGATGAAAATTAAAAATATGTAAAAAGTAGTAAGTCGGGTCGAATCCACAGAGAAGGTAGGATTTTGATTTGAAATTTTTGATTTTACAAAAAGAAAATAAAATTTTGGAGAAAGTAATTTAATTCAAAAAATAAAAATTAAAAGTATGAAAAATAAATTAGGTACTAAGATCTACTAACTAGATCCTAGCATCTACTTACAATAAAAATAAATAACAAAAATTTAAAAAGCATAAAAATAAATTGATACTAAGATCTACTAATTAGATCCTAGCATCTACGTGCAAAAAATAAAAGACAAGAATTTAAAGTGCAGAAAAATAAATTTTGCATTAATTGAAATTAAAATTTAAGTATAAAAATTAAAAAGAATAATAAAATAAAAATAAAACTATAACAAGGATCTGAAGTTGATCAATCAAGCCTCGTCGGGAAGATGATTGATGACCTCTCCATCTTCCGTCGTACTCCGTAGAGCAAACCGACTTCTCTTCTTTTTCTTGGGTCCTTAAAGTTATTTAAATTTTTTTATTTTTTTATACTTTCTACTCAATTTTTTACTCGCAAAGCTTATTCCCAGATCCCCTATTTATAGATAAATTTTTTATAATTTTTTGGTAGGAAAAGGAGTCCTAAAACCCTTAGAAATTATATTAATCCTCTTATAAATATTTCTGGCCATCGGATGGAGCTTGGATAGCTCAGATCTGATCAAAAATCAACCATTTTAATCTTTATCAAAATTGGATCGAACCACAGCCGTCCGTTCATGCAAAAAATTCAGTTATAAATCGACAACGAACAGCAGTCATTGGATCGATCTTCAGATTAAATCTCAGCTGTTGGATTGCGTCCAAGATCTTTCTCTCACTGTGAACCATGCCTGTAGACTGCATAAAGTTTCCTGTGGACCATACCCTGGCTCTGTGGATCGAGCGGCCGGTCCACCGTACATCGAAGGCTATTTTCTTTATTTTTTAGGATATTTTAGCTCCATTTTTGCTTCGATTTTTACCTGAAAAATTAGAAAAAATATGCATTAAATTCCTAAAAAGTTTTTCTTTATTTTGGTATTTAAATTACTTAATTAAATTAATATCTATTTTTTATAAATATATCTAATTTCATATTTTTTCAAAATCACTTATTTTTTAAGAAAATTCAATAAATTCATGAAATTAAGGTTTTTAAGAAGATATTGCACCATAAATTACCAAAAATACCTACAATAAATATAAAAATATATCACTTATCATATTTTCCTACTTGAACTTTGCTCATCCTCGAGTAAAGAAAGAATTTAGAATTAAGTACCGTTTAACTTAAAGTTTCGAATTTCACCAAATAATTTTTAAAAGACCATTGATATTCAGTAGAGTGTAAATGAGGTATGTCATTGGGATATTAATACTAGTCAATATTAGAGTTAAACTAAGAACACTAAACTTTTTTTGAATTTTTTTAAATTTTTTCTACCTTTATCTCCAAATCATTCACCTTCATATGGAGAAGTATATTGTTACTTCCATCTTTTATTTATTAATTGATTTTTTTTTCTCTTTTTTTTTTCAAATATTGTACTGCTATTGAGTGTCTTAACCCCTTAAGTTTTCTGTTTGACCTATATAGCGAGTTTTCAGTCAATGACTCCCAACCAGATGGCTTTAGGGCACTAGGTATAAAATACCCCTCGAACCTACTTGCTCGAACCAAACAAGCTACAAGTTAAAACTAGCTTTACAACAAAGCTTCTTTATCCTTCATACCTTTTGATGTGAAACTCAATGCTCATTTAGGCAAAAAGGCCCGGTTACAAAGCATAAAGTACTTGGAAACTTTTTTTTTTTTGAATATATGAAGAAACGTATAGTTACTTTACACAAGTCCATAAGAAGTAAACTCTTCTTTGATGCTGATAAAAAATTTTAAAAATACTCAAAGAAAACTATTTAAGTTCTAAACTTAACTCTTTATTGAGTTTTCTTAATACTTGATCCCTCAATATCTCACAAACTCTCTAATCTGTACATCAATTTCTTTTAAAAATACTTGGTTTAACTTGATTCTTAAGTATAATCAGATGCTTAAATACTAAATACTAATTTACTTGAGGACTTAAAAATTTAAAAATTTTTATTATCCCCCTAACTTAATCGACATTATCCTCAATGGAGTAGAAAAATGAAGGGTGCATGTAAAGAGAAAGAAAAGGAGAGATATCACCTGATCTATAAGTCTTTTCAAAATTGATTCTTCCCCCAACTTAGCCAAGATTATCTTTAAATCCCTACAAAAGACACTAAGTAAGACTTGATTAACCTAAACAAAATACAAAAGATAGCAAAAAATACAAATTGAAAATTAAAAACTGGGTTGCCTCCCAAGAAGCGCTAAGTTTACCGTCTTCAGCCAAACCATGCTGATTCTCTCACCTATCACGTGTCAAATATTGGATTGATAAATTTTAATAATTTTGGATTGCCAATCTCAAAAAGATGGTCTTTGATAAATTTTAATATTTTATTACCAATCTTCAAAAAGTATTTAATATCTCCATTTTTAATTTTAGAAAGATAATTCACAAATCCATTTACAAACCCTTATTTATCGAGAGTTTCTCCTATTTGTTCTTCTAAATGCTCATGAATTGAGTTTTTGGGTTAGGAACTAAGTTTGAAGAAATAGGCACTGGAAGGATATCTTTTGATTTTAAACATGTGTTCTCAAGTGTGATCAAAGATAATTTTAATTTTGAAGGAGATGGTAATTCTAAAGTGGAAGAACTGGCTTCTAAGGTTGAAGAACATGGGACTTTTGGTGGATATATCTAGGGTAGCTCATCAGCTCTCTTCTCAGTATTAATTCGGGCTCAGATTCTTCTATTGGGTTAGCTTCAGTACTAACCTCTTTTTTTAAATTTTTATTTTGACTAGCATCAGTACTAGCCTTTCTCACCTGGTCTAAATATGGATCCTTAAGAATCCTACCACTTCTAAGTTCAGTAATTGCTTTGGCATTTTCAAATTGAGGATTCTTAGATGGGACATTGGATTGATGACTAGGTCCAGGTGGTTGATGAGTAGATGGGTTGTTCCTAGGATTTGGTACTGGTTAGCTTGGGAGTTGACCTGGTTCTCTCCTCATGGTAGACTCAGCTAATTATCCTATTTGTGCTTCTAGCCTAGCGACAGATTGTTGTTGGATCATGATCAATTATTGTAGTTGGTTTAATCTATCATCAGCTAGATTAGTCTGTTGAGGAGGTAGGTATGGTGGCTGATTTTGATATGGTGGCTGGATAGATTTACTGGACTGACCTCTATTGTAGGCATAATTCTAGTATGGAGGCCTACTTTGAAAGTTTTGCAAAAAAAAAATTTGGGTCTGAGCCTGAGTCTGTTGGGGTCTCCAAAAAAAATTAAGATGGTTCCTCCAGTCTGAATTATATGTGTTAGAGAATGGATCATTGACAGGTTTGGAGTAACCTTGGGCAACTTGAACTTGTTCTTGAATGAAAGGTGAAAACTGTGCAGTCATGGAATATTTGCTCACATGATGGGTCAGGCTAGTACAGATAGAATAAATCTCCTGATAATTAGGTGGTGGTGTGTATTGTGCAGGAGATTGTTGACCTAATGCTAGGAACTGATCAAATTTCTAGGCAAGAAGGTCGACTTTATCTAATCTTTGGGCTATTAGGTTCAGATCGGCCTTAGGACTAGAGTCTGTTTGCTTGATCTCAAAAATTTCTGTCCATTTTTGGTGAGGGATTGATCTTTCATAGGAGGATAATGAAGCATGATTGATTGAATTTTTACTCAAAATTTTAAATAAAGTGTAGGCTTCATCCTCACTTTTACTCATGAATGCTCCCCCATAAGATGCATCTACCATCTGTCTGTATTGGTCACCTAAATCCTTATAAAAAGCTTGAACAATTTGCCACTTAGATAGACCATGGTGTGGGCATTTTCTAAGAAGTTCCTTAAGTCTCTCCCATGATTCATGAATTTGTTCTCCTGGAAGCTGAGAAAATCCAATAATGGCTTGCCTCATGGTGTTGGTTCGACCTATGGGATAGAATTTTTTAAGAAACTCATGCTGCATTTCAGCCCAAGTTTGGATTGGTCTCCCTATTGTGCTAAGCCAGTACTTGGCTTTGTCTTTAAGTGAGAAGGAGAATAAGGTCAATCTAAGTGCATCATCAGTAAAATTTTGAATTTTCATCATAGAACAAATTTCTAAGAACTCATCCTGATGCTTGTAAGGATCTTCATTAGTATTCCCATAGAAAGATGGGAGCATCTGGATTGTGGTCGACTTGATCTCATAGTGGCTTGCAGGGATATCAGGTAAGTGGATACAAGTCGATGGGTTATACGTGGAAGGAATAAAATATTTCTTCATCTGCCTAGGTGGTTTTCTAGGATCTCCAGTCATCTGATTTTTAGGTTTAATATGAATCAACTGTTCAATCTCATGATTGGATTCAACTAGGTTAGGATAGAGAGATCTTCTACTTGCATATACCAGTGCAAACCCTAATGTATGATTCAAGTTTTGTTTTTGTTTTATTTTTTTTTTTAAGAGAAAAAGAAGAGAGAAGAAAGAAAGAGCCCTAGACCTAGATATGTAAGGTGGGAAGAATTAGTTGTGGTTTAGTGTTAATTACAATCAAGTTAGCAAACAATTAAACCTAGACACCTATGGGTTTCTTAGACCTAACAGTTTGATGTAGAGTGGCTTAGCTTAAATGCAAATTAGGTTTGTTCTCATTTCCTTTAACTAGCCAGGTAAGAGATGGGATTGTGGGGGTCCCCCGTTGCTTGCATTAGACACCAATTGAATTGGCCAGATAAGCTAACGGAACCAATTAAATAACCACAAATCTACTTAGGCTGAGCCTTTATAACCTCTAGCCTTAGACACCAGTTTCAAGAGTGAGTTCGGATTTACTTTGCACTTGACTTGACCACAATACTCAGAACAAAACTCGATTAATACTAGGGGCCAATGTCTACTTGATTTTAGTTAGGCTAGGGTTAATGTGGGATGCTGGTTGGTTATTTTTGGGCCAAAAGAGGGTGATAAAATCCCCACCTTATCTTGTTATGAGTGTTGCCCTTAAATTAATTTGAGATGAATATGCACAACCAATTTCAAACAAGAGGTTCTATGCAACTAAATTAGATGCATGAAACTAATAAAACTTGAAAGCTTACCTTGTCTCCAACGATCACCAAAAATAAATCTACAATGATGAATGCTCCTAAAAATTAAGTTTCTACTCTTGTCATACAATTTTTATTAGGTCTATGTGGATAAATTTTAGGTTAAATAAAAAATAATAATTAATATTAAAAAATAATAGTTAAGGCTAGGGTTAGGATTGATCTCACCAACTTGAAAGTTTTTTATCTCCTTTTTTTTTAATTTTTGATTTTTTTTTTATAAAAAGATAAAAAAGTTAGTAAACAATAGTCATAAGAATATTAAAGAAATCAAATATTAAAATTGGTTCCTTCCCCGAAACGGTGCCAAAAATTTGATAGGGTCGCGATGCTGTCATTAGGACATCATGATTATCAATCAAATTTTGACTTCAATAAAAATTAAAAATATGTAGAAAGTAGTGAGTCAGGTCGAATCCACAGAGAAGGTAGGATTTTGATTTGAAATCTTTGATTTTACAAAAAGAAAATAAAATTTTGGAGAAAGCATTTTAAGTCAAAAAATAAAAATTAAAAGTATAAAAAAATAAATTAGATACTAAGATCTACTAACTAGATTTTAGCATCTACTTGCAATAAAAATAAATAATAAAAATTTAAAAAGTATAAAAATAAATTGGTACTAAGATCTACTAATTAGATCCTAGCATCTACGTGCAAAAAATAAAAGACAGGAATTTAAAGTGTAAAAAAATAAATTTTGTATTAATTGAAATTAAAATTTAAGTACAAAAAATTTAAAAAAATTAATAAAATAAAATAAAAATAAAACTATAACAAAGATTTAAAGTTGATCAGCTAAACCTCATCGGGAAGATGGTTGATGACCTCTCCATCTTTTGTCATACTCCATAGAGTGAACCGACTTCTCTCCTTTTTCTTGGATCCCTAAAGCTATTTAATTTTTTTTCTATTTTTTTCTATACTTTCTACTCAATTTTTCTGCTCACAAAGCTTATTCCCAGATCCCTTATTTATAGATGAATTTTTCATAATTTTTTGGTAGGAAAAAAAGTCCTAAAACCTTTAGAAATCATATTAATCCTCTTAGAAATATTTTTGGCCATCGGATGGAGCTTGGATAGCTCAGATCTGATAAAAAATCAACCATTTTAATCCTTATCAAAATTGGATCGAAACACAGCCGTCTGATCACGCAAAAAATCCTCTTATAAACTGGCAATGAACAGCAGCCGTTGGATCGATCTTCAGATTAAATCTCAACCATTGGATCGCACCCAGGATCTTTCTCTCACTGTGAACTGTGCCTATGGATCACGTGAAGTTTGCTGTGGACCGTGCCCTGGCTCTGTGGACCAAGCGGTCGTCGATCCACTGTACACCGAAGGCTATTTTCTTTATTTTTTAGGATATTTTAGCTCCATTTTCGCTCTGATTTTCACTTGAAAAATTGGAAAAAATATGCATTAAATTTCTTCAAAATTTTTCTTCATTTTGATATTTAAATAGCTTAATTAAATTAACATCTATTGTTGTAATAAATATATCTGATTTTATATTTTTTTCAAAATCACTTATTTTTTAAGAAAATTTAATAAATTCATGAAATTAGGGTTTTTAAGAAGATATTAGTACCATAAATTATCAAAAATATCTACAATAAATGTAAAAATATACCACTTATTAATGCATCCTATCCAATTTTCTAACACACACTGACGTGTGGTTCATTCGATGTACAAGCCAGGGGTGGCCATGTCTACTTCAAAACTTTTATCAATGATTATTCACGGTATGATTTTGTGTATTTGAGTATCAAAAATTTGGAGCCTTTGAAAAGTTCATTGAGTTCAGACATGAAGTAAAAAATAAACTGAAAAATCCATAAAGGTTCTTCGATCAAATCGAGAAGGAGAATACTTTAGTAGAGAATTTCAGACCTATCTCAAGGATAATGGCATAGTCTCATAGTGGATACCTTCAGAAACATCTCAGCTCAATGGGGTATCTGAAAGAAGGAATCAAACCCTATTAGATATGGTTCGATCCATGATGATCTTCATAGATCTTCCTGTATTTCTCTGGGGATATGCATTACTTTCTGCAATTCATCTTTTGAATCAGGTTCCCTCTAAATCTATTCCTACCACTTCATATGAGTTATGGCATGATAAGAAGCCAGCTCTTGAGTATCTCAAGATTTGAAGATGTCTGGCCCATGTCAAGCGACAGCAGATGGACAAGTTAGAGGATAGATCTTTTAGGGCTAGCTTTATAGGGTATCCTAAGAAAACCAAGGGATATTTGTTCTATCTTTCTGAGGATCATAATGTGATTGTGAGCCATCATTACACCTTTTTAGAAAAAGAGTTTATCCAAGATGGAGACAATGGGAAGAAGATTGAGCTTGAAGAGAAGGTCTCTGAAGAGCACTGAGTCCAAGAACTTGAACCCAATAGTGAGCCAGTAGATGTGGTATCTCCTCCATCTCATAGATCAAGTAGGGTCTCCCATCCTTCTGAAAGATACTTAGGTATTCTTACAGAGACATTAAGAATGATCCCAAGATCTACGATGAGGCAATATTAGATATTGACTCTGAGAAATAAATGGAAGCGATGAAGTCGAAAATTAACTCAATGCATTCCAACCAAGTTTGGATCTTAGTAGATTCACCTGAAGGTATAGTACCTATTAGGTGTAAATGGATTTATAAAAGAAAAATTAGATCAGATGGTAAGGTAGAGGCCTATAAGACAAGACTGGTCGCGAAAGGTTATAGTCAACAAGAAGGCATTGACTATCATGAACCTTTTCGTCCGTGGCCATACTGAAATCCATCCACACTCTGCTTGTAATTATAGCTTTTCATGATTATGAAATTTAGTAGATTGATGTGAAAACTATCTTCCTAAATGGATATCTTGAGAAAGATATCTATATGAAGTAACCTTTGAGTTTCATATCCAGTGAGAGTGATCACATGGTCTGCAAGCTGCAAAGGTCCATATATGGACTCAAGCAAGTATCTCGAAATTGGAACACTCGCTTTAATGATGTAATCAAAATATTTGATTTTATCAAAAATGAGGAGCTGCTTCGTATAAAAAGATCAGTAGAAGCAGTGTCACATTCCTCGTATTGTACGTGGATGGCATCTTCCTGATTGAGAATGATATTTTCATGCTGACATCGATCAAAGTATGGTTGTCAAAAGAATTCGTCATGAAAAGACCTAGGAGAAGCTTCTTACATTCTTGGTATAAAGGTTTATCTACATTCTTGGTATAAAGGTCTATAGGGATAGATCTAAGACAATGATAGGACTCTCACAGTGAATATACATAGAGGAGGTGTTGAAGAGGTTTAGCATGAAAAACTCTGAAAGGAGACTTCTACCCCTTAGACATGGCATTCATCTCTCCAAGAAGATGTGCCCTGACACACCAGAAGAGATCCAGCGCATGAGGAAGATCCCTTATACTTCGGTAATAGGGAGCCTCATGTATGTCATGTTATGTACATGATCTAATATAGCCCTTACCGTGGGTGTCACGAGCAGATATCAGGCGAATCTAGGTGAAGAATGCTGGATTACTATGAAAAATATCCTCAAGTATTTGAGAAGGACTAAGGATTAGTTATTGATCTTTGATGGAGGATCGAAGCTAAAAGTTAAGGAATACACAGATTCAGACTTCATGACTGATGTCGATGATAGAAAGTCTACATTGGACTGTATTTTTTTGTGTAATAATGGTGCGGTTAGCTGGAAGGATTTCAAGCAACCGATCATTATAGATTCGACCATGGAAGCTGAGTACATTGCCGCCTCTGAGATGCTAAGGAAGCTTTTTGGTTCAAAAAGTTTGTTGCAGAGCTAGGTGTGATGCCATCAGATGCCATTGCGCTACACTGCGATAACAACGATGCCATAAACCTTGCTAAGGAGCTCAGGTCTCATCAGAAGTCTAAGCATATATAGTGGCAGTTTCACATCATACGCGAATATCTCGAGAAGAAGTTTGTTGAGGTGCAAAGAGTTGACTCTGCGCATAACATGACGGACCTGCTGACCAAGCCTCTTAGCCAGCAGAAGATCGAACCTCATCTTAAGAAGATGGGTCTTAGGTATATGGCCAATTGGCTTTAGGTCAAGTGGGAGTTTGTTGGATGAGTGCCCTAGAAGCCAATTATTGGCTAACACATTTTGTATTTTCAGGACTTACCTTTGTACTTATAATATTTTTATATTAATAAAGAGCTTTTTATTTTTAATTATGTTTATGTGTCAATGATTTATTCTAGAAATTAACAAAGATGATTTTTATATATTCTTAAGGTGTTAAGAATTTGAGACATACATTAATTAGTGGTTAGTTTCTAAATATTTTCGATCAAAGGATCGTCATGAAGGACAGTGATTAATCCATTTAAGATCGATGCATAGTCACCTTTTTTATGGGCAGATGAGTCTCAGATTTGCAGTGTAGGGATATTGAGGTGAGAGTGTAGGTGGTTGTTAGAGAACAACTTGCATTGAGCATGACCATCATAAGAAATCACTTGAATGTCTACTCACTTGTTAGTGATTGTCTCGATGCTGCAGTGGTGTGAGTGATCTTTTGACTTGCGGTATCATCGGCTACTCGCAGCGAGGCTACTGAGTTTGACTGCATATTTCTTTGGTCCCTAGCCATTCGGGTCCTTACTATGTATATTGGCGACAGTAGGTTTCGATTTGCTATTAGGAGTAGGATGTATCTAGATGGAATCTATCGATCTTGATAGAAAAAGAAAAGTCCGATGAGATTTGTAAAATTGAGTTTAAAAAGTCTTTGACCAATCCTAAAAAGAGTTTCTATGGGATTCACAAATGAACTCGAGTCGAGCCAATCCAGCATATGACTGACGATGGGGTCTGAATAGTTCTCCATATCTCCATCAAGTTGAAACTCATGATAGAAGGACTGAATCATATGATAACTATACCTAGAGATTCAAACTTTCATTCTACTGAGTTGCCATTACAAACTGTTGGATGTCACTGATAGGAACCAGATCTAGGGTTTCAGGGTTAGATCTTGAAACTTTTTCAAGATCAGGCAGTGAAAGACTAAAATAAATCAAAATTTATCTTATAAAATTAGAGAATCTCTAGATCTAAGATCCTATTACATGATTATTACATAATATTAAATCAGAAATTAAAATATAAAGAGCAAGAACTATATGTTGATCATATCAACATGTTTCTATACCACATCTAATGTATGTAAAATATAATAGATCAGATCTATTACCTTGCAAGTTAGACATTCTAACTTTACTGATCCGAGCTTGAGGATGATGTTGCAAGCCGCACACATATTCGACCTCTAAGAGTCATCCACACGAGCCCACGAATCACGATCAGAAGTCCTGGTCCAGAAAATCAGCACGGTATGCTAGTACTGCACCGATCCTTCTTCGATGGTCGATCAGATGCCTCCTTCTTCTTGATTAGGACTTGTTGCTTCTTGAATTAATTTTGATGATTACAAAGTATTTGAGGGGATTACTAATGATTTTGGCTTGAAAAAAGATTTATTATTTTTCAAGGGTAAAATCGTAATTTCATCAAGTCCTAACTCGAAAGCCTTAAGAGCAAAAATAGAAAATTTGTGATCTATTGGAGAAAATTTCATACTTTTTGGATGTATATTTTAAAAGAAAATAATATTTATAAAATTGAGTCGACCCCATGAGTCGACTCATGTCAAATGGGGTTGAACGACACATTATTTTTTGGCTGGCACACCCAATTGAGTCAACCCCATGAGTCGACCCTATGAGTCGACCTCTGTTGCTATGCACGCCAAAATTACAGAACAATCATTTTCTGTTCTGTGCCACAGAAGTCGATCCCATGAGTCGACTCATGTATATGAGTCGACCCTATGAGTCGACCCTTGCAACGAAAAAACTCCGTAACGGTTAGTTTTTCAGCTCATTTTGGTATATTTAATGCTCATTTAATGATTTTCAATGGTTCTAAAACTATCCAGATCACTCTCCACCATCATTTGAAGCTATAAAAGGCACTTAAAAGAGGAAATAAAGAAGGTTCTTCAAGCATTCATTTCAGCCCTAAGCAAAGAGCCTTCTTGAAGTTAAAGAAGCTTTCATTTCAAATTTACCAACCTCTCAAAAGCTCATTCAAGTCTTCAACAACCTTGAGGGAAATCAGAAAAGCTTCTTCATTGTTATGTAAAATGTATTTAAAGCTTTATTTGCTCATTAAAGGAGCTACATTTGTATTTCTGTGTGATTAACTGTTATACTCTATTTTTGAGTTGATCTTTAGTTTTGGAAGGGTTCCAAAACATAGAAAAGTTGATCCGAACCTTGAATCGGATTGTATTGGGTTGGCTTGTATCTGAAAAATAAGTGTTCTAGCTTGGGATAGCTAGAGTCGGAGGTACCGACGTTGTATTCTTATTGAATACGGTTTAGTGGATTTGAATTCCTAAGTAGGAGCTTGGAGAGTGGATGTAGGTACAAGATTGGCATCGAACCACTATAAATCTTGATTATTTATGGTGTGCTTACTTATTCTCAATTTTATTTTCTTTTTCTTCTTGCACTCTTGCATCTAATATCTTCACTTTGCTTAAATTACTCACTTCAACTAACTTATTTTTTATTACTTAATCCTTGTGGTTCTAGATTAATTTTAAATTTTCAGAAACCTAATTCACCCCCCTCTTGGGTTGCATAGCTAGGCAACAAGTGGTATCAGAGCTCGATGCTCTAGCCCTACTTTGATTTAACCATCAAAGAGCTAAAGATCTATGACAACTCAAGTTGGTACTTCACTAGCCGAGGGGCAGTCCACAAACTGACCTTCACTTTTCAATGGGTCAAACTACACCTATTGGAAAGCTCGGATGAAAATTTTTATTCAGGCACTTGACTATGATATGTGGAGTATCATAGTTAATGGACCATACACACCCACTAAGATAATTGATGGTGTAGAATCAATCAAATCTGAAAGAGAATGGGATGAGATTGACAAAAAAATGGCTCAACTTAATGCTACAGCCATGAATATTTTATATTATACTTTAGATGCTAATGAGTTTAATCGTATTTCAACATGCATGTCAACTAAGAAAATATGACATAGATTAGAAGTAACACATGAAGGTATTAATCAAGTTAAGAAATCAAAAATTAACATGCTTGTGCACAAATATGAACTCTTTAAAATAGAGCATGATGAATCAATAACTGAAATATTTACTCGCTTTATGGATATTATTAATGGTCTAAAAAATCTTGATAAGTCTTACTCTAATAGCGATCTTGTAAGAAAGATTCTTAGGTCTTTACTAAAGACGTGGGAGGCCAAAGTGACCGCAATCTAAGAAGCCAAGGATCTGAACATTTTACCCTTGGAGGAGCTTCTAGGATCGCTAATGACACACGAGCTAAGTATAAAACAATATCAAGAAGAAGATGTCAAGAAGAAGAGGACAATCACCCTCATGTCCACTACCCAACTCGATGAGAAATCTGAAGAAACTGAAAATGAAGAGCAAGATAAAGAAATGACCTTGATCACTAGAAAGTTTAAAAGATTCTTGAAGAAAAGAAGATAAGGGATGAGGAAGAGGCCACCTACAAAAGAAAAACATAGCAAAGAGAAGGATAAGGAGCAGTCTCTTATTTGTTACGAATGTAAGAAGCCAGAGCACTTCAGATCTGAATGTCCACAACTTAAGAAGGACCCCAAGAAGTACAAGAAAAAGGCTATGATGGCTACTTGGAGTGATAGTGATGAGTCAAGCTTCGAAGAAGAAGATTCACATGAGCAAGCCAACTTGTGCCTGATGGCACGTGAAAATGAGATAAATGCTGAAACTCCTGATGACTTTACTTTCAAAGAACTTCAAGAAGTATTTTATGATCTAGTTGATGATCTAAAGAAGTTAGGGGTAAAGAACAAAAAATTAAAATCAAAAAATCAATCTTTACTAAAAAAAAATAAAATAATTTTAAATAAAAAATTAATCTTGACACAAGAAAATCTAAACTTGAAAAATAAAATCGCTAAGTTAAAACCTATGGTAGAAAAATTTACTCTTAGTTCAACTAAACTTCAAATGATACTTGATAGTCAAAAGGCCGTTTATAATAAAGCCAGTCTTGGCTACAACCCTTTAAAGAAATAAAAATTCTTGAAAAATATCTATGCGAACTCATCAAGCAACAAGTTTTCAAATACTACTTACTTTAAATATGGTATAGTAGGACACAAATCCTATACTTGTTTCTCTAACAAATCTAAAAATCTTAATGTGAAGAAAATATGGGTTTCAAAAGGAACCATTGTGACTAACCAAAGAGGATCCAAAAAAACTTGGGTGCCTAAAGTAAAAACTTGATTTTTGCATGCAGGTGTGTCTTGCATCCCAAGGAACAAATCAAAAATGGTATCTTGATGGTGGGTACTCAAGACACATGACTGGTGATAAATTTTAATTCATCACACTTGATGCAAAAGATGGAGGGATGGTCACCTTTGGAGACAATAGCAAAGAAAAAATCATCGGTATAGGTAATATTGGTATCACTCCCTCCAAGTATATTGAAAATATTTTGTTAGTAGATAGTTTGAAACATAATCTATTGAGCATTAGTCAATTTTATGATAAAAGGTACAAAATTATTTTTGAATCTTCATTATACATTGTAACTAGTCCCAATGAAGAAGATATTAAATTTGTTGGGCATA
Source organism: Elaeis guineensis (assembly GCF_000442705.2). Taxonomy (NCBI): domain Eukaryota; kingdom Viridiplantae; phylum Streptophyta; class Magnoliopsida; order Arecales; family Arecaceae; genus Elaeis; species Elaeis guineensis. The sequence continues at coordinate 81,803,031 of NC_026000.2, forward strand.
GATATGGTAATATTTATATGGTAGATTTGAATGATCTTTTCAAGATAAACATGCAATGCCTAGTAGCCTTGAATATCAAAATTAATGAGACTAGTTGGCTTTGGCACCATAGGCTTGCACATATTAGCATGCATTCACTTTCAAAACTTATTAAAAAGGAATTGGTTACCGATTTATCTAAATTTAATTTTGAAAAGGATAGAATTTGTGATGCATGTCAACTAGAAAAATAAACAAAAGTATCATTCAAATCTAAAAATATTATTTTAACTTTTAGGCCATTAAAATTATTGCACATAGATTTATTTGGACCCATTAGAACTACTAGTCTAGGTGGAAAATGATATGGCTTTGTGATTATTGATGATTTCTCTCGTTTTACATGGGTTTTCTTTTTGGCACATAAGGATGAAACATTTTATGTGTTCTCAAAATTTTATCGAAAAGTTACTAATGAAAAAGATTTTTCAATTCAACATATTCGAAGTGATCATGGAACCAAATTTGAAAATTAAGATTTTGAAAAGTTTTGTGATGAAAAAGATATTGATCATAATTTTTTAGTACCTGGGGCACCCCAACAAAATGGGATAGTAGAAAGAAAAAATAGAAACCTTGAAGAAATGGCCCATACCATGCTATGTGAAAGCAACCTCCCAAGGTACTTTTGGGTGGAAGCAATTAACATGGCATGTTACATATTAAATCATGCTTTAATTAGACCAATACTAAAAAAAATACTTTATGAGTTTTGAAAAGGAAGAAAATAAAATATTGCATATTTACATATTTTTGATTGTCGATATTTTCTTTCGAACAATGGTAAAGAAAGATTAGAAAAATTTGATGCAAAATCCGATGAAGCTATTTTTCTTGGTTATTTCTCTTCTAGCGAAGCTTTTAGAGTTTTTAACAAAAGAACTTTAGTAGTAGAAGAGTCAATACATATTATTTTTGATGAGACTAATGATCTTCTCTCAAGAAAGAATGAATATATTGATGATGTAGATCCTCTTATAGAAGGGATGAAGGAGCTCATCCTAAAAGACTCAATGATTCAAAATGATGAAGAACATGAAAACAAACAGGATGATGAAGGTGAAGAATAACAAGAACAATCTCAAGATACAAATGATCTACCCAAAGAATAGAGGTATGATCACAATCATCCCAAGGAACTAATCATTAGTGATCCTACACATGGAGTAAGAACTCCTTCTTCACTTAGAGATGCATACAATCATTTTGCATTTATCTCTCATCTTGAACCTAAAACCATAGATGAAGCTAAAAAAGATTATAATTGGATAAATGCAATGCAAGAAGAACTTAATTAATTTGAAAGAAATAATGTATGGACTTTAGTATCAAGACCTAAAAATTATCCAGTAATTGGCACAAAATGGGTATATAGAAATAAACTGGATGAACATGAAAATGTAATTAGGAATAAAGCAAGATTGGTTGCAAATGGTTATAATCAATAAAAAAAATTAATTTTGATGAGACCTTTGCACCTGTTGCTAGATTAGAAGCAATTAGACTTTTACTTGCATATGCTTGCTTTATGAATTTTAAGTTATTCCAAATGGATGTCAAAAGTACTTTTCTAAATGGATATATTACTGAAGAAGTTTATGTAGAACAACCTCCTGATTTTGAAAATCATACTTTTCCTAATCATATTTTTAAATTAAACAAAGTATTATATGGTTTGAAATAAGCACCTAGGGCTTGGTATGAAAGGCTAAGTAAATTTCTGCTTAATAATAATTTTTCAAGAGAAAATATAGACACAACTATTTTTATTAAAAAAATCAAGATGATATCTTAGTTATACAAATATACGTTGATGACATTATTTTTGGATCTACTAATGAAACTCTTTGTCAAGATTTTTCTAAGCTCGTGCAGGAGGAGTTCGAGATGAGCATGATGGGAGAACTTATATTTTTTTTCAGACTCCAAATCAAACAAACAAAGAAAGAAATCTCCACCACTCAAAGCAAATATACAAGAGAACTACTCAAAAGATTTAGAATGGAGGGTTCCAAAGCAATTGGTACACCCTTGAACCCATCATGTAAGCTTGACAAGGATGAAGGAGGTAAAAATATAGACTTAAAATTTTATAGAGGCATGATTGATTCTCTATTGTATTTAACTGCTAGTAGACCAGATATTATATATAGTGTATATCTTTGTACTCGCTTTCAATCAAATCCAAAAGAATTACACTTGAATGTAGTTAAAAAAATCCTTAGATATTTAAATGGTACACAAACTCTAAGACTATGGTATTCTAAGGACTCATTAATTGATTTAATAGGATATTTAGATACCGATTTTACTGGATGTAGATTAGATAGAAAAAGTACTAGTAGAACTTATCAATTTTTTGGAGTTAACTTTATCTCTTGGTTTAGCAAGAAGCAAAATTCGGTGGCACAGTCTACGACCGAGGCAGAATATATTACAGCTGGAAGTTGTTGTGCTCAAATCTTATGGATTAAGCAACAACTTGAAGATTTTGGCATCAAATTCAATAAAACTCCCATAAGATGTGATAACACTAGTGCTATCAATCTAACTAAAAATCTAATTCAGCATTCTAGATCAAAACATATTGAAATTAGATATCATTTCATAAGAGAACATGTCCAAAATAAAGATATAATTCTTGATTATATTTGTATTAAAAAATAATTGGCTGACATCTTTACTAAGACCTTAAGTGAAGATAGATTTTATAAAATTAGGAGAAAACTAGGAATCTTTGATCCATCAGCTTAAGTATCTCTCTGATTCCAAGTTCTTAATGTCAAAAATTCATTGAATCAAATTTATTGAGCTCAATTCTCATCTCTCCTTTTTCTTAAGAGCTTAAAAGCTCAAAACTATCTTTCACATGATTAATCTCTAGTAAACACCTTTCTCTCAAAGTTTCAAATTTTTTCGAAATTTTTTCATCATTTTTTTGAATTTTTTCGTGCCTTGAGTCGACCCCCAGTGTCGACCTTAGGGTAAACTTATAATTGTTGACAAAATCCTTCGGACGCTCTCTTTTTATTGGAAAAATTTTTGTTTAGCTGACTCTTACCCTTCTTCTTCTTTCTCCCACCGAATGAAAGCTCTCCCTCTCTTCTGTCTCAAACCGAAGGCTTCTCTCAAAATCCCTCTTCCCACCAATCTTCACCCTTCAAATCGCCCATTAAGGAACCAACTTCCACTTTTCTTTCTTCCTCGTTTGGGCAGTTCGAGCTTGCCCTAGATTCAACCTCTCTTCTCCAAATCGGTGATTTACCTCCCTAAGATTCTTTTTTTTTTCTTCTAAAATCTTTTCCTCTCTACCTCTCATTTAGTCTCCTAAGCTCCTAGCAAGTCTCTTGTGTCCAAATGGTTCCCAAAATGAAGCTACCGCAAAGAAAAAAATCTGTTCACAGGTTAGAAGAAAGTGTGCGCAGAAAAAAAATAGCATCCGAGCCCTCTCCTGCTCCAATCCCAGCTCTAGGTCCTGCTTCAGCTTCTACACAGTCTCTAATCAGTCCAAGTAAGGTACCTCTCTTTGATCAAAAAGTAAAACCTAAGAAGAATATAGATTTCAAGTTCTTTGAAAAAGAAAGGTTCTCTGTTGGATCAAAGATTAAAAATCAAGGATGGGAGTTTTACTATTTATTAAAGGAAAATACTTATGTTGATTTGGTCAGAGAATTTTACTTAAATTTGAGTTATTGCAATGGAATAGTAAAGTCTACAGTGAAAGGTGTTGATATTATTTTTGATCCAATGCATTTGGGACAAATCCTGCACTTATCTTATGAAGGCTATACTAATTTGGAGCTCCCAATCAAAGAAGAAGGAATTAATATTATCTTAGGGAGAACTTTTACTAGAAGTTTGAATAAATTAGAAGCAAAAATTCTTTCTATTGAGATGAGGCTGTTACATCACATGGTAACCAAATTGTTTGTCCCTAGGAGTGGCAGACATGACCTCCTATCTGGTAGGGACATTTGCATCATGTACCATGTGATCACTGAGACCCCCTTGAACCTTCCTGCTTTAATGTTTGAGGCCATGAGAGAGACCCTAAATAGGTCTAAGGCTCACTTATCTTTTGGTATGGTACTCACCCTGGTCTTTAGGAGGTTCGGAGTCAGTTTTGAGAGGGAGGCAGTTACTAGGTTGTCTCATTCTGACACCATCAACTGCCACACACTGCACCGCATGGGTTTTTTAAAGACTGATGGTGGTTGGTTAAAGGATGTCGAGGAAAGAGCAGAGGAGCCAGCTGAGGAGAGAGCAGAGGAGGAGAGACTATTTTCACCTTCTTGTGATCACAAAGCACCTCCAGATATTCAGTTCGTGTCTGATCACAAGACTGGTCCTTCAGAGTCTGTGAGGAGGCATGTTTCTGTATCGCAGTCTGAGAGTAGAGTAGATCATTCAGAGATCAGACTGGCAGACGATCAGATTAAGATTATGTCCCAACATGTTGCCTGAAGCGAAAATTCAGTGCAGGGGCAAAATGGTAATTTTAAAACTTTTTCAAAATTATTATTTTATAGTGAAATTATTAATTAATCTCATTAATTAATACTAATTAACCCTAAACTTGGATCTAAATATGATACAACAGCATGCATTTAAATTTGAAATTCAAATTTGAAACAGTAAACTTTTTACTATACTGTGTTTAGAACACATCACCTTTTGTGGGTAGTCGATCACCACAATCTGATCACCGTCGGGAGGCTCTGATCATCACGTCATAGCCACACTAGTGTCTGGCCTCTGTGGATCATCCACACAAAGCTCCCGTCTGATCGGCTCCTCACGAATGCTAGTTCGTGATTTCATCCTTTTGATGGCTGATGTTGATCGACCTCCTTCCATCGATATGTGCCGACTCCTCGGATGCTCTGGATCATCTGCACGATTGGTTGAGAGGCTGATGGATCTCTCCCTAAAATTTGGTGGACTCACAACACTCGTGGCACACCAATCTCACTTCCCGAACCTTAGGTAGAAACCCTAGGGTACACTCCAAAAACCCTGCGCCCACTTCTCTCTCCTTTTTCTCTCCTCTCGGTAAATTTTGAAAAAAAATTTTTCCAGAACCTCCCCACGCCCCTTATCTCTACTTTCTTTCTTTGCCCATGCCACCTTCCTTTTTCATTTTATAAAACATCGCAAGAGATGTTGAAAGCGTGTGAGTGGATAAGAAGAGGTGGTTGCTCACTTGAATTCAAATCAAATTTGAATTCAAGTGCCAACCAATCTTATCCTCATCCATTTGTGTGAGAAAGAAGAGATGGTGTGGCCTTTTTTGTGCATGGAGACTTTCATGAGAAACCATTTCTCGTGTGGAATATGGGGCGCATAAAAGAGGATAAGCTGGCGCATGGTTATTTGGTTATCCATTCAAATTCAAAACCCTTTTGAATTTGGATGGGTAACAAATCAAGTTAATCCAAATAATTGGCGCACAAAAATATGGGCGTGAGAGAGCTTTGCGTGGGAGAAAATTCACGAGAAAATTTTTTCTCGTGAATTCAAATGGGCGCAAGGAAGTTGGGTGGCGCAGAAAATTTAAAACAAGGTGGTTTGATTCAAATTGAGCCAACCTAATTAAAATAGGTTAAGCACAATTAGACCAGATTAAACCCAACACAATTAGACTTAATTAGGCTCAATAAAATCTTAATCAAATCAAGAATTAACTAAACCTAACCCCTGATCAAATCAGGGACTAAGCCACCTTAGCGATTAGATCAACACTTAACCTAATCAGGTCAATCCAAACTGAATCCAATTCAATTGGACTTGATCTAAAAATAATTACTCAATCAAATTGAGTTAATTAGTGATCAAATCATTAATTAAACCTCTCACAAATATTGAGTCCAAATCTGATGGGCAATTAGGCATCAGAGACCATAGATATGAAACCCTGATCAAAGAGTTCAAATTTCAAATTCAAAATTTGAAATTCAAAATTTTGACCCCGATACCCAAAATGTGTGGAACTCATGATCAGAAAATCCTAATTCTCAATCATAGAGTCTCAGACATATAAGACTCATAATCAGCCATCAGATCAGAAAGGAACCTCTAATGTGTGTGACCCCGCAGGTTCGAACCTAAGCCGGTAGCACAGGAACCAATTCCTGTACTAGTCAAAGTGACCATCTAGCAATGGTACTCGACGATCGGATAGGTTGAATAGTCGCAATCGCAACATTCAGAACCTACGTGAATATGGTTACCGTATAATTCATCCCTTTTGACCCCTATGTTTAGGACGACTCAGGGTTAAACTGTCAACCCTGATGAGATCATCCGAATCGTGCTCAACTCAATTAGTCCTGTGACTCCTCACTAGGACTACCCTGGCCAAAGTTTTGCTAAATTGAAACACGACTGTACACAGCTCCTAAACTGAAGTGGTCAATCCCATCTTGACACACGCACCGACAAGTCAAGTACTTGACTACACCCAGCAGCCTTCCGTCACTGAATTAGAAATTCAGGTAGTCTAGTGCCTAAGTGCAGTGAGTTGCTTGCAAGTCACCATGGCGTTCTCAGGTCGGAGGGACATTTATACCCATATCCCATCGGAGCAAATCTTGACAGCAGAAATAGCTCCGGAGTCGGTCACGTTCAGTGCAGATGTACCATTACATCTCACCTGTATGCCATACCAGTGTCTCCACACTCCTTGGTTATGAGGACAACCAACCCATATGGCACACCATGACCTATGCTCGATAAACATTGTTATCCTTGGTAACAACATATCATTTGATCGTGAACAAGTTTAAGGACTAAGCGATAAATCCTCCTTTGTCGAGTCTAAATACTCCTAAGAACTTCACCACAACACAGGAGTTCATTAGAAGATGAAATATTTGTGATGAAAAAATGTCAAAATAACTTTTATTTATTTATAATTTATGTACTAATACAAAAGGAGCACAACCGTCAACAGGCTGACGATTGGCTTTGGGACATTATTCCCAACAATCTCCCACTTGGCCTAAAGCCAATCGGTGTAGTATCTAATACCCATCTTGACTTGTAGTCGTTGAACTCCTTCACCGTAATGGCTTTAGTGAATGGGTCGGTCAGGTTCTCCTTTCCATCGATCTTCTGAAGGTTGACGTCACGTCGATCCATGATCTCCCGGATGAGATGGTAGCGGTGCAGAATATGCTTCGTCCGTTGGTGTGCCTTCGGTTCCTTCGCCTGAGCAATGGCTCCAGAGCTGTCACAGTAGAGCAAAACTGGACCAACAAGGGAGGGTGCTACTCCGAGCTCGGTGATGAATTTCCTCAGCCACACCGCTTCTTTGGCAGCATCTGATGCAGCAATATACTCTGCCTCGCATACTGAATCAGCCACAGTGTGCTGCTTGGAACTCTTCCAGCAGACAGCCCCATCATTAAGGGTAAAAATAAATCCTGACACACTCTTACTGTCATCGCGATCAGACTGGAAACTAGAGTCTGTAAACCCTATAAGTCTCAAGTCCGATTCACCATATACAAGCCACTGGTCCTTAGTATTTCTTAAATACTTCAGGATGGTTTTAACAACCTTCCAGTGATTCTCTCCTGGATCAGATTGGTATCTACTCACTACCCCTAGTGAGTATGCCACATCTGATCGTGTACATGTCATGGCGTACATGATAGATCCCACTGCGAAGCATATGGAATCCTACCCATACGCTCTCTCTCTTGAGGTGTTGTCGGACAATCCCTTTTCGAGAGAGAAATTCCATGGCCTATCGATAGATAGCCTTTCTTGGAATTCTCCATGCTGAACCTTTTCAGCATAGTATCAATGTACGTGGACTGGGATAAGCCAAGCAACCTTTTGGATCTATCCCTATAGATCCTCATCCCTAGGATGTAGGAAGCTTCTCCCAGATCCTTCATGGAGAACTGTGACGATAGCCAAATCTTTATTCCTTGTAATGCAGGGACATCATTCCCGATTAAGAGAATGTCATCCACATACAATACAAGAAATACTACTACTGGACCATTAGCCCACTTATAAATGCAGGGCTCTTCTCTGTTCTTAACGAAGCCATACGTTTTGATTGTCCTATCAAAATGTATGTTCCAACTCCGAGATGCCTGCTTAAGTCCATAAATGGACCTTTGTAGCTTGCATACCTTAGACTCATCTGTGGATGTGAACTCTTCAGGTTGTATCATATACACCTCTTCGTCCAGCTCTCCATTTAGAAAAGCTGTCTTCACATCCATCTGCCAGATTTCATAGTCTAGATGGGCAGCTATCGCAAGCATAATCCGAATGGATTTGAGCATTGCCACAGAAGAAAACGTCTCATCATAGTCTATACCATAACGTTGACGATATCCCTTAGCAACCAGATGGGCTTTATAGGTCTCCACCTTTTCTTCTGTACCCCTCTTCCTCTCAAAGACCCATTTACACCCTATGGGTTTTACTCCTTCGGGTGAGTCAACCAATGTCCACACATCGTTGACCTTCATGGACTCCATTTCGGATTTCATGGCCTCTAGCCATTTCTCAGAGTCAGGTCTCTGCATTGCATCCATGTAGGTGATCGGATCCTCATCGTTTTCATCAAGTTCGACAGGATCGCCATCTCAGACCAAGAAACTATAGTATCTGTCCGGTTGATGTGGTACTCTACCAGACCGCCTTAAGGGTGCATAATCAATGGGCTTCGGATCTGATCTAATCAAATTCGGTTCAGGTTCAGTAACATGTGTCGGATTTTCCACCTGTCGAACTTCGTCAAGTTCGACCTTAGAGGCAACAGTTCCTTCACTAAAAACTCCTTTTCTAAAAAGATTGCCTTAAGACTGACAAACACCTTTTGCTCATCAGCAAGGTAAAAATAATACCCTTTGGTCTCTTTTGGGTACCCTATAAAATTACACTTGTCAGACCTAGGTCCAAATTTGTCTGTAATTAAACGTTTAACATAACCCGGACACCCCCAAACCCTAAGGTGCGAGAGTACTGGCTTACGTCCTATCCATATCTCATATGGCGTTTTGGCTACAGACTTACTCGAAACTCTATTTAGAAGGTAACAAGCCGATTCGAGCGCATATCCCCAGAGGGAGATCGACAGACTAGCAAACCCCATCATGGATCGAACCATGTCCAATAAGGTTCGATTCTTCCTTTCAGACACACCATTATGCTGTGGTGTTCCAGGAGGAGTCCACTGAGAGAGAATCCCATTCTCCCCTAGATATGTCAGAAACTCATTGGAAAGGTATTCACCTCCTCGATCAGATTGAAGAATTTTAATACACTTTCCAGTTTATTTTTCTACCTCATTTCGAAATAGTTTGAATATTTCAAACGACTCCGACTTATGCTTCATTAAGTAGACATACCCATACCTCGATAGGTCGTCTGTGAAGGTTATAAAGTAGAAATATCCACCTCTTGCACTTGAGCTCATAGGTCCACATACATCAGAATGTACCAGACCCAAGAGTTCACTAGCTCGCTCACCTTTTCCAGTAAAAGGTGACTTGGTCATCTTTCCAAGAAGACAAGACTCACAGGTTGGAAGTGATTCACAATCACCAAGTTCAAGAATTCCTTCTTGAGCCAACCTGTTTATCCTGTTCTTATTGATATGATCTAGCCTACAGTGCCAAAGGTAGACTTCTGACACATTATCTATTCTAGGACGTTTACCGAAGTTTTGAACCACATTAACAGACTGTGATAGTAAGTAAATTCCTTTATTTAATTATCCAACAAACATTGTAACACCATTCAAAATGATATTGCAAATATTTTTTTTTATTAAAAAATCATAACCGTACATGGCCAAAAGGCCTACAGAAATAATATTTAATAAAAAATTTGGATAATAGTGACATTCACTCAGAATTACATTACGAGAATTAATTACAAGACTCATGATTCCTAAAGCTAGAACTGAAACTTTGCTTCCATCTCCAACATTCAGGAACCTCTCGCCTTCATCAAATCTCCTACTGATCTGCAGACCCTGCATCGAATTACAAATATGATAAGGGCTTCCGATATCCAATACCCAGGCAGTAGTATCACAAATGGAAAAGTTACAAGGAGTTATCATATAATTACCTTGCTTCTTCTTCGGCCTGTTCGGGTCCAGGGAGGCAATGTATTGAGGACAGTTTCTCTTCCAATGCCCCTGCTTCTTGCAAAAGAAGCATTCCACCTGGCTCTGATCGGGCTTGTGCTTCTTGGTCTGAGCCTGTGCAACCGTCCCAGCATGAGGCTGCACCTTCTTGTTCTTCTTCTTCTTGTTCTTCTTCCCCTTCCCAAAGGGTCGATGACGAGAAGAAGACCCTCCCACTACATTCACCGACTCCTTATGGAGCTGGTGATCCTTCTCAAAGTTCTACAGCAACCCCAACAACCCGTGGTAGTTTACTGCAGGCTTTGTCATTCAAAAATGAGTAAGGAATGGGAGGAAGGACTTGGGCAAGAAATTAAGGATCGCATCCTTATCGAGCTGCTCGTGCAGAGGAAAACCCAATTTGCTTAGGCGCTCAATCATCTCGATCATGTACAGTACATGATCAGTGACTGAGACCCCATCCCTCATCCGAGCATTGAAAATGGCACAACTAGTTTTGTGCCTTTCAACATCGTCAGGCATGCCAAAGGAGTCGTTCAACATTTGAAGCATCTCCTGTGGCTGGGCGTTCTCAAACCTGCGGCTGAACTTGTCATTCATTGCTGCCAGCATAATACATCAGACGGTGGTGCGGTCATTGAGCCACTTCTGGTAAGTGTCTCGGATCGCCTTACTAGCGTTCGGGGCTGGCTCCTCAGGTGCTGGATCCGTTACTACATAAAGGATCCGCTCATGCTCAAGGATGATTTTCAATTTTCGATACCAGCTATCGAAATTAGGTCCTATGAGCTTGTCATTATCTAATAATGACTAGAGCGACAGGGTAGTGGCCATAGCTGTATAAAGAAAAACCAGACCTCTATTAGTACATAAATTAATACTAAAGACTTGGACTTTAGTCTAAAGTTTTTTCCAATATTTTTACGAACTGGTAGCCTCAACCTCCAATTCGAAGAATTACTTTAATTCCTTAATGGGTACTAGAATCCACACAGACTACACACGAGCCCAACTTTGGTTGGTCAACCCATGTGCATCTATGGGTAGGTTCTTAACCAGTTGTTTCTCTAAATAACTTTTAGTAATTGATTTTGCCCCAGAACCTAATCAGTAGGCTTTGGCCTCCACTGAAAAGATCTGGTTAGGTCCAACCATTAACATGACTTAATTTGGTGAATCAGACCAATAAATGATCAGGTCCGACTTTGGCCGACCAACCTAACCACCATTAGAAAGTCTCAACCAAATTATCATATTATGAATGATAATTCCATTAGCCAATGAGCACCAGGCCTTTGAGCCTCCAATGATCATTGAACTAATGGACTTATTATCACTCACTTAATGGGAGGCATTGACTTAGTTATCATTATAACTTAATCATTTTAGGGACCTAATAATTTTTGAGAATTTTATTAAAAGATAGTAGAGAAGAAATCATCCAGCCAATTTCAATCCTCCCACTGACTTCACCAAGTCAGATTAAAAAGGATTTAATTAAAGCTGGCATTAGGAGCACCTAAATCAGTCACACTGATTTACCTAATGACATGGGTGAGCTCTAATCACCAAGTGATCTAATCAAAATCTAACTTACCAGATTGGCCAGGTAAGTGAGATCAGTGGTGGGGATTTGCCATTAACTCATCAATGATCGAATCAATGCGAGTAGCTTCCGCTTAAGAACCACTGGTCAAAACTGCCGAACTTACCTTAGACACCAACCGGTTCATTAGTTTTAATTTTGATCAACTTAGTAAATAGGGCTCCACCGCGTAGCCATGAATTAAGTCCATCTTGGTCTAGTTAAAGACATGGACCCATTCAACTACAACTATTGAAGTTGAGTCTAGAGTATCCTTGACCTAATTTAATTCAACTTTTGATTAGATTTGACCAATTACTCCATTTTGTCTATTTTTTAAGCTAACCTTAGGTCTAACCCAATTATGGACCTAATTCATCTAACCCATTGACCCACAAGTTTATGCAATTGTCTTAGGTCTTAATTTATAATTCTAGACCTACTAGACAACACTTAATTCTTTTAATTAAGTACTTGGGCTGATGGGTCAGGGTTTGACATTTCGAAAATAATTTTTAAATTTTGAAAGATTTTATTTTCTGTTCACCAAATGTGTTGACTCATTTCACAAACGGGTCAGCACATTTCATAAACAGCAATCCTATTGCTCATTTCATAACAGAAAATAACTCAAAATAAATCATGAATTTTCTTTTAGATCTAATCTAACACATTCATGATAAATTTTATAATTAAGTCCTTTCGCTGCTTCATCGACATGGGATATAATTGCATCGGCACCCCTACCGCCATAGGAGACCCCATCGAATGGGAAGAGAGGGCCGTTAAACCCTACTTTTCTCCTATGATCGGATGGCCATGGCAACCAACCCAATTAGATTACTTGCTACTTGGATCAAGTATATCTAAATATACCAATTTTAAAATTTAAATTTTGAATTTCAAATTTCAAATTTAAGATTTCAACCAAATTTTAAATTTTGAATTTCCAATCTTTGAATTTTAAATTTTGAATTTTGAATTTCAAATTTTAAATTTCAAATTTCAAATTTGAGATTTCAATCAAATTTTAAATTTCAAATTTTCAATCTTTGAATTTTAAATTTTGAATTTTGAATTTCAAATTTTAAATTTTAAATTTTAAATTTTAAATTTCAAATTTCAAATTTGAGATTTCAACCAAATTTCAAATTTTGAATTTCAAATCTTTGAATTTCAAATTTAGAATTTCAAATTTAGAATTTTAAATTTCAAATTTAAACTTATAGATTACACCTTAATCTACGTATGCATATGTATATCAGATTCTAGAACCAGGCTCTGATATCATTTGAAGCAAAAATTCAGTGCAGGGGCAAAATGATAATTTTAAAACTTCTTCAAAATTACTATTTTACAGTAGAATTATTAATTAATCTCATTAATTAATACCAATTGTTGGGTATAAAATACCCACAGCCGAAGTCCTCAGCAGAATCAGCTCAAGGAGGACTCCGCCCGGACTCCTACGGGAACTGGGCTCCGATCGCAGCATCAACTCCAAGAGGACTCCGACCGGACTCCTACGGGAGTCGGGCTTCGTCCTCGACTCCAACAGCTGCAGACAGACTTCGTCGGACTCTTACGGGAGCCAGACTTCACCTTTGACTTTAATTGCAGGAAGACTCCGACCGGACTCCTACGGGAGCCGGGCTTTGTCCTCGACTCCAACAGCTGCAGACAGCTTCGTCCGGACTCCTACGGGAGCCGGACTTCGCCTTTGACTTTAATTGTAGGAAGACTCCGCCCGGACTCCTACGGGAGCCGGGCTTTATCCTCGACTCCAACGGCTGCAGACAGACTTCGTCCGGGCTCCTACGGGAGCCGGACTCCGCCGACAACTTCAACTGCAAGTAGACTTCGCCCGAACTACTACGGGAGCCGGGCTCCATCCTCGACATCAACTGCCGGTAAGCCTTGTCCGGACTCCTACGGGAGCCGGACTTCGCCTTTAACTTTAATTGCAGGAAGACTCCGCCCGGACTCCTACGGGAGTCGGGCTTCGTCCTCGACTCCAACGGCTGCAGACAGACTTCGTCCGGACTCCTACGGGAGCCGGACTCCACCGACAACTTCAACCGCAAGAAGACTCCGCCCGAACTCCTATGGGAGCCGGACTCCGTCCTCGACATCAACTGCTGGTAAGCCTTGTCCGGACTCCTACAGGAGCCGGACTTCGCCTTTGACTTTAATTACAGGAAGACTCCGCCCGGACTCCTACGGGAGCCGGGCTTCGTCCTCGACTCCAACGACTGCAGACAGACTTCGTCCAGACTCCTACGAGAGCCGGACTCCACCGACAACTTCAACCGCAAGTAGACTCCGCCCGAACTCCTACGGGAGCCGGGCTCCATCCTCGACATCAACTGCTGGTAAGCCTTGTCCGGACTCCTACGGGAGCCGGACTTCGCCTTTGACTTTAATTGCAGGAAGACTCCGCCCGGACTCCTACGGGAGCCAGGCTTCGTCCTCGACCCAACGGCTGCAGACAGACTTCGTCCAGACTCCTACGGGAGCCGGACTCCACCGACAACTTCAACCGCAAGTAGACTCCGCCCGAACTCCTATGGGAGCCGGGCTCCGTCCTCAACATCAACTGTCGGTTAGCCTTGTCTGGACTCCTACGGGAGCCAGACTTCGCCTTTGACTTTAATTGCAGGAAGACTCCGCCCGGACTCCTACGGGAGTCGGGCTTCATCCTCGACTCCAACGGCTGCAGACAGACTTCGTCCGGACTCCTACGGGAGCCGGACTCCGCCGACAACTTCAACCGCAAGTAGACTCCGCCCGGACTCTTACAGGAGCCGGACTTCGCACCTGATTTTGATTGTAGGGGGACTCCGCCCGGACTCCTACAGGATCCGTGCTCCGCCCGCGACTTCAACTCCGAGAGGACTCCGCTCGGACTCCTACGAAAGCCGGGCTCCGCCTGCGACTTCAACTCCGAGAGGACTCCACCCAGACTCCCACGGGAGCCGGACTCTGCCCACGACTCCGACCTCAAGGGGGACCCCGCCCGGACTCCCACGGGAGCCGGGCTTCGTCGCCAACTTCGACTGCCGGTAAGATCCATCCGGACTCCTACGGGAGCCGGACTTCGCACCTGATTTTGATTGCAGGGGACTCCACCCGGACTCCTACGGGAGCTGGGCTCCACCCGCGACTTCAACTCCGAGAGGACTCCACCCGGACTCCTACGGGAGCCGGGCTCCGCCCGCGACTTCAACTCCGAGAGGACTCCACGACTCCAACCGTAAGGAGGACTCCACCCACGACTCCAACCGTAAGGAGGACTCGCCCGGACTCCTACGAGAGCCAGACTCCGTC